>NW_009258754.1:4244975-4290513 GCF_000687185.1 Egretta garzetta | reverse complement strand
TCAGCAGGTTTAGAAAATAAAAGACAGATTGCAAAGAACCATGCAGTCCATGCTTAGACACACATAGAATATGTTCTGGACTACAAAAATACCTTATGTTCTGTTGAAAAACGTTTAATATTTAATCTAATTCTGTCAGATGTTTACAAGAGTTTAGTTTGAATAAGCTTATTTCACACCAATACTGGTACTTTACAGATACCATCTTAAAAAAAAAAAAATCAAGTGCCGTATGAACATTTGTGTCATACTGTCCATGATTACTGGTAACGTTCTAATGCACATGTGCAACTTCAGACAATAAAGCAATCCTTTAGCTATAAAAGAAAATTTTAACCCATACTACCAATATACCTGGGAACAACTGAAAATGCTTACACTTTGGCTGAATTGAAATCTGTATGATTTTGACTTCACTAAATATTGAAAATCATTAAAATGATGAACAGAACGTCTTCTGATACTAGGCATAGTTACTTACTTTGGCATTTTCTTCTGTATTTAGTTTATTACCCTTTAACAGAATGATCTTGAAAGGGTTGGAAATATCCCATACACTCTGAGAAGGGAAACAAAGATACAAGTTCGTTCTTAATCAGTGTAACATACTGAGACCTATTTTATATAAGCTAAGCATTTTAAGCAAGCCAAATACAAACAGAAAAAGATACATTTTTAAAAATATAAAACTGAAATCTTAAAAATTAAATTGGTTATCATAACTGCAAGAGCATACAAGATGCCCTAAAGGGAAAAAAAGTTAGAAAAAACACTCAGCTGACAGGGGGGTGGGGTGAGAAAATACACTGAGTACTGCTTGCTGACAATAAGCCTTCAAATTTATTGTTCATTCTGTATATACAAAGAGTGTAACAGAGCAAAGTCTGTCCACATTTCTTCGAATGACAGTACATAAACTATTAGGCTCCAAGTTTAGCAATAAAGGAAGCACCATATTAAAAGAAAAGTCAGATGTAAATGATGGCAAAAGTTGCCATCACTGAAGTGGCACCACCATGTAAGATATCGGGGCTACTAAGAGAGATCACAGCCCAAGCTCGTGGAGCCTACACATGGTGCTGAAGTGGAAGAATCCAGGTTCTCTGCAATAACTTCTTCAGCTGCTGGTAACAGATTATTATCCGCTCTTCTGGGTTGTGAATAAAAGTAGAATCAATAGCAATGGAAAGGAAACAGTGTGGAGAAGGAGGATGAATGACGCGAGGGAAGATAAGAAATTTCCAAAAAGCCTCAAGGTCTGCTATTTCTGATGTAGACCTCCTCACAAGCAACAGGAGGCTCTGAGTAGACCCACGTGACCTACACTGGAAAACAGTAGTAATAGCAGCACAAATCCCAGGCGTTGTGATTTATATTCCACAAGTCACTGTCCTTTCGGATATTAGATATTCTCCATATCAACTTACTGTTGTTGCTCTTGTTTTTTTTGGTGGCAGAGGAAGAGGAAGGTTGGATGATTTTCGGTTTATGGCAGCTTCTATGGCAATCATCTCCTGCTCACACATTTTCTTTATGGTGCAACACTCAACGAGAGTCAGCTGAGGAAGAGTCCTGTTCATCACACAGTTGCGTATATACTGAAAGCCCACGGAAAACAAGTTGTTATCAGCTAGCAGACTAATTCTACAGCAACTTTCAAATCAAAGAAACAATAATATATTGCAAAGATAAAAAGGAAATGGTGCACTGTATTTTACAATTGGAGAGGGCAGCAGGCATGAGGAGGAAGTGTAGTACTGTTCAGCACAGCTGACCAAGGTCAAATTTTGGCCAAGGCACTAGAGAACTGTTACAGTAAGGTCCGAAGAGCTTTATGTACCTGAAACTGAATTAATGGGTGATCGCCAAAAACATATTCTAGCCTTCCGCTAACTTGCAGCACGTAGTCAGCAGGATCAACTTCCTCATCTTCTTTCCCATGGATAGTCAAACGTTTTCGGATTGCCAGCTCATTCAGCTTGATGGGATTCATGTTAGGAGACACCTGAAAACTAAATACATCCTAACAAAACACAAACAGGAACACTGAATGTCAAGCTTGTCATAGTCAGACATACAAGACTTAAATCGTAGCATGCACAATAGGTAGAAATACTTAACTGTTAAAGACAGTCTATTTCAACACTTACAGTTAACCTCTAGATCTTCAGTGCAGTCACAGCAATAGTCACCCTAAAAGCTGCAAAATGGTCAATTCCCAAACTCTGACAGTATCAGAAAAACTTTTAAGAACACAGAACGTTATCTAATTGATTCAGCAGTGATTTAAAGACTTCTAGATCAGGATATCGATCTAGAAGCTTGTATTTTAGACTGTGAATGAGGCTGACAATAAATCATGCATACATTTAAAGGTATTTAGCAGTATTAGATGTGTAAATTTTTCTTCTTTCTGGCCACCAGCAAGTTATCCTCTTCCTAGGTACCACTGTACTCAGAAGAAAAAGAAAGCTTCAAGTAATAAAGCAGAAGAAACTGTTAGTTTGCCTTATGTACAAACCCACCATCTTATTTGGAGGTGTGCAGAAAAAGAGGGGGAGCAGCCAACAGTGTTCTGAATACAACATGGAAAGACTGCATTTTCAAAGAAAATTTTTATCATAACTTTAGAGGCTATCTACATATTTCCAAAGTATCTCTAATTTTGATGCATTCCAAAAAGGCACAGGTAAGACGTTACTTTCTTTTTTTTAAATCTTAAAAAAAATGTCAAGTTGATTTAAATTTCCTAAAGTAAAAGATTGTCTGTGAAATCTTTCAGCTCCCTTCATCGGCCACATTATGCTCTGCACGCGTTCATTTGCAAAGGTGGATTCAGTGAGTTCTGGGGTTTTGATTTTTTTATTTACACACACACTCAAAGATGCAAGCATTCTAAAAGCAGTTATTTACAAGTGTGAAGTGTTGTCTGGTTTACATTCTTTTGACTTGTGCTTTACCTGTACAGAAGTTCACTGGTAAGAAGCCAAGCTGCCCTAATGGAAAAATCTAACTCTGTAGAATCATAGGATGTTTTGGGTTGGAAGGGACCCCTAGAGGGGTCATCTAGTCATCTAGTCCAACCCCCCTGCAGTGAGCAGGGAAACTGCTAACTAGATCAGGTTGCTTAGAGCCCCATCCAACCTGGTCTTGAATGTTTCCAGGAATAAAAGGGACTGTAAAGTCAGGCAAAATTAATTCTCTATTTTCTCAGTTTCTGCATGGCTCATAAGAGCTTCCCCCTTTCAGAAAGCTGCCAAAGCATGAAGGCTTTCTTCTCCTATCATAACTGATAGTGAGTAGACAGGGAAGGACACTTTTTCCTCCCAGGAAGCTAGTGCTCTATGATGGCTGCCTTACTTCCAAATTGTAGGCCTCTACACATATGTCGCAGAAATGGGGATCAGTCTCTTTCTCTTGCTCCGGAGACAATTAGGTAGCTCACCCACACATTCTAGACAAAAAGTATCTTAATATTCCTTTCTCTCGTCTTGCAGCATTCCTACTGAAAGAACACAACAGTCCCCATATATTCCTATTTAATTCTCCTGAGACGATTTTTAGTACTCGGTGCAAGTACTAAAGTCTAGAACAGAGTTTACCGCTCTAAAAAGCAGCTCAGATTTGAACTGTTAATAGCTTTGAAGGTCAGAACTGGCAGCAGAAGTATTTGAAACATCTGAAATGTCAGCAGCCTAAGCTATTACAGTGGCAGGCATTCTGCAGCATTCTGCAGCAGCATAAGCTTTTGCACTGCTTTTGTATTGTTATCATATGCATATATATACACAGTATCTTAATCAAAAGCTGACAAACAGATATTCTCACTCCTAGACAACTACAAGTCCTCTACTAAGCCAAAGAGGACTGGAAAAAGGTTTTGTCACAAAATCACCTATTCATTCAGCATCAGCTAGTGTTACTGGTGGCCAAATTTGGTATTGACCTCTGCATTTAGTGTTTCCAGAATCAGATGATTTTGCCACTTTGGATTTTTTATTTTTGAAGTTAAAAGGATAGCATCAGAAAGAATATAGCTTTGTAAATTAAATCAGCTGAATCATTAGAAAATCAGTATCTAGCACCTAGGTCAAAATGGACATCAAATATAGCTTGATACATGTACACACTTGTGAGACTTTAAGGTTTCCCATGCTGATCACTCACTGTTATCAAAAAGAACACAGTGCAAAAATGAATAATGGGAACAATGGACTCAAGTAGAATCAGCAACTTCAACATCAAAAAAAATGAAGCCAAATCATTTTAGGTGGAAACTAAAGGGGCTTTTAATTTAAAAATAAGCTATGGATCTGTTAGCTGAAATAAAAAGGTAACTCTCAAGTCTCAGTGTTTTATTTGTCTATATCCATGTCTAGCATGAGAAATACTAATTCCTCTTTTTTTAAAGTGTATTGCTCAACCTAATTAGCAGATAAACCTCAAAGATGTTAAACAATGAATCACAACAAAAGTGTTGAATATGTTGCCTCCTAATTCACCAGCATCTCCTGAACCTAAAATTGAACGCTAGCAAAGCAATACCGTAACAGTTGGCCAAAAAAGTCCTGACAACTTTGAGTTATGTCTTATGTTTCAACGAAGGAGAAATAATACGGAATATACAAGTTGTACGTTTTGACTTTAGAGACAGAACTGCAGGTTCACATCTTCACTTTCTTTCAAGAGTCAAGGACCCTGGTAAAAGAATTTGCATTTTAAAGCAAACACCATAACATTAGTATTCTATTTCATTTACATCCTTGATCAGTCACATGCTAGTTCAGATGAGGATCAAGAATAGTACAGGAAATATGATGAACAACCATTCCTACCTGGCAGTTATCAAAATGAACAGCTACTACAAGATTTCCACTATAGAGCTTATCTTGGAAGCTCTCTGGGATAACAGGTTCCTGTTCTGGTGGGTAAGTGTGCTTTAACCAGTCCATCCAGGAGAGACCCACAAGTGACTGAATCTTTTCTTCACTGATTCTACGCATTTTAGCTCGGAAGTCATTCACTTCAGGATCTTGTAAGGCATCAAACTCATGGAGACCTGAGAGAATTCAAGCAAACAAAAGGATACATACCTGTACAAATACTGCCCATCTATTTACTATTCCACTGAAACTTTTATTATCTTTAAGTTAAGGTTACATAAGTGGTTTTCTTCAGACATCCCATCCAAAACAGGTGTTCAAAATTGAGTTGGGTTCGACCTTGCCCTGTACATCAGTAGACTTACAAAGTTGCTTGTACAATTCCTATGCAACCTGGCATGCGAGTTTAGCTTAAACAGGAAGAACCAATGCCTCTCTTCGGTACTATTAAATGGAAAACCTAACCTCACCCTGAGTTCAAGATAGTTTGGAAAGTTTGAAGTCTCTCCTCACAACAGCAAATGTAAAGAAAGCACAGCAAATGCATCATAAAGACCACAGAGGCGAAGAGGTGCTTGCAAACTTTTTTTTTTTTAAATGCCACAGAAAGAGGACAATCTTTTTTAGAAAAGAAGACAAAAAGAAGGATAATGGGACTGTAAGTCAAAATGCTAGGACTGAAATTTCAACCAAAGACCAGTAAAGTTCCTTTCCTTTAAAGCATGTGAAGACAGAATACGCAGTGGAGAGTCCACACAGCTGTGATTCTTCAGTACTTCAGGAGGTATAGGGCCTGCAAGTGTTTCTTTCTTTCTTTTTCTCCTGAACTTTCAAGGACATTGTCCAAATTACACAAAGCACCAAACACTTTCTGAGAACAAAACACTAAGTTTAGAAGCTTAGACAGGAACACATTTTTTCCACTGCTAAGGTAGAGAATAGGGGCTGTATAAGGAAGGATCTTGCACAGCTATAATAAGCAAAATATTCAATCAAAGAATGTGAATCTCTCAGAATCTGTCAGAATATGTCTGAATGGTTAAACTGGCTAACTGCTTCCATTGTCAGCTTTAACAAATAGGCAGACAGCGTACTGCTGAAATCTAAACAAAACCTGCAGTCTTTATAAAAGAGCTAACAATGGTCCATTGTTTTAAAACAAGACATATGACCTCACACGACCCTGTCAATCTTAATTGTATAACCAAGCAGAGTAGATTTAAAAGCTGAAAATTCTGAAATAACATCAAGAACAAGTTACTGTGAAACTTCTAAAAATAGCTTTTCATTGTTTGCTGAAAATCAGCGCCATAACTGAGAGCAGAAACAAGAATCATATTGTTAACCAACTCAGAAACCATGTACAAAAAACCATAATAATTTCTAGTTTGCTGTTAGGCTGTTTATGATAACACTTTTCAGGGATTATGCTTTCCTTCACTTAGTAATAGTATTACAGATTTTTCCCTCCTCTAGTAAGATAAAATGTGCTCAATTGATGTAGTAATACGATACAGAGCCGAAATGCAATACAGAAAGTAGCTTTCAACAATTTTGAAATGTTTCATCTTGAGTATTTAAATTCTTTTAAACTACATCAGTATTAGTTTGAGAATGGTAAATTCTGTCCGGGAAATAATTCCCCCCTCCCAATTTTTCCACTGTTACCTGCCCAATTAAGACCCTCACACAAAACAAAGTTTACCCTCATTTTAAAAAAAAAAAAAAATTAAGTGTAATTACCTTTGCCTATAAGGACACCTATTTTAGAATCCAACTTTTCTCCTGGATCACAATTCCTTGTCACTAGTTTAAGGACGGGAAGAAAGGGTCTAACATCACAAAGTCTCCGTGTTTCATCCTCTAACTCTTCATGTACAGCAGTCTGATTCACACATGAGAACATGTAAGAGTCAATCTCCATGAGGAGATGAAAGAGTGGATAGGCATGTGCCTGCTTCCATAACAGCTGCAAAGAAAATAAGCAAATAAATAAAACAAAACAAGAAAGCATGGACATATCTTGCGGCACTGAAGTCAACATTAATTTCCATTTATGTTCCCAAAAGAACATAAGAGTAACATGTTTGCTAACGTGGTTCATTTTTATCCCTATATATCATTACATATTTACTTTGCTTTGTTCCAGTAATTATTGTAATATATAGACAGTAAGTTCCCACTATGGAACTAATTCATGAATAAAAAAAAAATCCCCTGTTGTCTGGAGAAGCTTAAAGTAAATTTATTTCTAAATTGCTGGCATGCCACTGAGCCATGCAACTCACCCACAGAACACCAAACAATGCTTTCCTGAACTGAACACTTAAGTAGCAGATTATACCTTAAGTAAGACAAATGTATCAAGTACATAAAATACATCAAATCCTTAACAGAAATCAAAATTGGAAGTAAAAAGAGCTCTCCAAACTTAAATACTATTCAAATTCGTATCTGTGAGAATATTTTTGTCCTAATTTTAAAAAGTTTACATTTTATGGATTTGTTTCTGAAACTTACTTTGAAACAGGAACTGAAGGATCAATAATGCAATGGCAAAAACCTCTTCTCTAATAATTGGAGCTGAACCAAACTCCTTTTGCCAAACTGAACATACCTGCATATATTTCATAGATTTGTACAATGAATTCTGCCGTCCAGAAATATATTCCAGCATATTTTGCCTAGCTGAGTGAGAGCTGAACCCAGCAACTACCTTTGGTGTAGAGCAAAAATTCCAACTTCAAAGGTATCAGAAGATTAAATCTATTATTGCCCATGTTCTTCTCCAATAGCTAGTTATATTGATTAAAAATCTCTACCTTTTTTTTTTTCTCCTGAGTTGTCTAACTTCAATTTCCACCTACTTATATCCCTTAATGATTGTAAAATTTAAAGAGCCATGAAGTCCCTGAAACTGACTTCCACTGAAAGCAGCCATTTCCACCATCCCAAGTATTGGCGTGGTAGAATTATAAAGTCTACAGAAATGAAAAATTCTTCAGCCCTCAAATAATCAGTTGTTTTTGCTCTGTTCTCTTATTTTAATCCCAACAGTTTCATGTACAAGATGAGCTCCTTATATTTGCTCTCAAGTCCTCGATACAGGGTCCACGTATTAGGGCTTGTCACAGCAACACAGTGGGAGCAAAGTTACTAGTCCGGTATGCCGTCAAAGTCCTCATTTTTGTTTTGTTTTCAAATACAGTGGTTTCCATGAAAGACCTCCGTAATGTAAGTTCGATCAACATTCCTTTCCTTTGAAAAACAGCTCCATATCAATGGAACCTGTTTCTAGCATGTTAAGTTTCAATGTGTCACAACCATCAAGAAGACCAGAACGCTTAGTTCAAGTCCCTTAATGTTGTCACACACTTGTTTTTTAAATTCTTTTTCAGTTGAAATCACTATCAGCCATTACATTATCTTACCCACCAACTAACATGTAGTTGCCCAGGTTACCCTTTTACTAAAACAACAATATTTTTCCAGTCTGAATTATTTCAAGTATTTCAGTATAGCACAAAACTTATTTCTTGGATCACTTTAATTTGTAGTGGCACTCTCATTTCTTCTAAAATACTAAGTGGTCTACTGCATTAAAAAAAACCAAAACAAACCCCAAACTTCAGTGCCTAGAAAGTTTCAAATTAGAAGTACAATGAATAACATGAAGCTACTCCTGATGCAAAGAAAATAATTTCTATAAACAAGTGAATACTGTCAGACTGAATAGGAATGAAAAACAATGTACTTATTTACTAGGCAATGCAATAGAATGAGAAATCACACTTCTTCATTTTCTTTTAGAAGTTTACTATGCTCAAGGAGCAGATTACTTGGTGGTGTAATTCACCCACTCCCTAATTCCAAAGTAACTTGTCTAAAAGCCCTCACATGGCCGTTACCTGATGAAAGCTCAGTTGATTATTCTTTAATCTCTGTGGTTACTTCTTTATATGCTCCCCTTCCTTTGATTTGAGTATTCCCTCACTTTTTAAGTGATGCCCTACAAGGGACTTGTACAACTCCTTTAAGAAGTGGCATACATAGCTTTTAAAGCATCCATCTTTGGTGTCAATCACAAGAAGCAGGCACACAATCTGACACTTCTACATTAAAAATCAAATTACACACAGCGTCTCCTGTTTCCACTTTAATCAGAGAAATGTTAAATAAACATACAATGTATTACCAATGTGTTAAAAAGAGGTTTAGATGTAGCAATCCAGTATTAATATAGAGCTGTTTGCATAATCTCTGCTGAAGTGTAACCATCAGCAAGAAGTAATTTCTCTGAACCTTGCCATCTGCCCCAAACCATTCCAAATCCCCAGACACATACACATCTTTATTAATCAATCTGCTATGCACACGCCTTCAATACATTATTTTTTATGCCTACTCAAATTCATTACTTGATTTGCCAAAAGGCACGTGAAAATCAGAAACAGCACTCATTCCAGATATGTTAACTTTTCAGTTAATTGACTATTTGGTATTACCTGTTTAATCTGAGATATGGTGGCATCTCGAGGAACATCCAGGTTGATGTAGATTCCAGTGGGCAACAGGAAGTCCACAGATATCGAGCCATCAGCACCAATCTGTGAATCCACTGCCCAGATGTCAAGGCTGTCTGTCACGGCAGGAGGCATTATGGAATCTCAATAATATCATAACCACATGGCCTTAGGGGAAAAAAAAAAAAAAAAAAAAAAAAAATATCTGTATATGTAACCTTCTATAATTAGACACACATTTTAAAGCCTTTGGAAAGTTTACATAAGCCTGCTTGTACAGCTCAGCTTGCAAGTCTGGGGTCTCAAATGCCAGTACTGTAAACACATAAGCATAGTTTTACTCATTAATTCCATTTAGTATAATAAAAGTACTTGACTGGTAAAGCGCTATTGTTGAGATGTTTATATCATTAAGACAAAGTAATAAGAGAAAAAAATAACTAATCAGAGGTTAGATAAAACAAAGTTAGAAATTAATTTTAGATTTTTTAATAAACTATTTACCTGCATAAAATACAATCTAAGTAAATTCTTGGGAGAAGCATGGAAATATTTAATATGAAAACAGACAATCACTTCCATAATTGTTTTTGCAAATTTCCTGTTAGTTGTCCACAAATGTGGCCAGAGCTACATATTCAACTTGGAAGTCTACATTAATAGCAGAAAAACCATCCTCAGCCCTATTAGAAAGTGACATTTTCCTCTAAAGACAATTTATCTCAATTCACGCTCCCTTTAAAAGAAAGATCACCTCCTATGAGTTCAACCCACAGTGTAAACTACATCCAATGCAAGGTAGGGGGAAACCCTTTGTGTGATCTACTTCAACTCACTACACTGGTTTCCTGATTACTTATCCTTCATATTTCAAGACATTTTTATGTACTCTTAACGTTATCACTAGTTTTTCTGACCTTCCAAGTCTTACCCTTTCATGACCACTAAAGATGCGTTTTCCTTTCAATCAGTATTCACTGAAGTTATTACCTTCCTCTTCATCCAGACAATGCTCTTGAGCTGACAAAGGGTTGGGAAGTGTTGTAAAACACTTTTGTAAAGCACTTCTCCAATAAAAGCAAGTTACCCCTCTACACCTTTCTAATTCTTGTTGGACATCACAAGATGTGGGAAATCAACAGTTGTAAAAAATAAGCCAGAATGTGCAGCTCCACTACTACTACAGCTTTTTCTATCGCTCCCTCCCTTCTCTTCTAGATCCCTTCTCTGCTATGAAATCATGCCTGTTCTACTTAGCTGAAGGTATTTCCCTTACTACAGCACCAGCAGAAAAAGCAGGATGTAACCAATACACTGGGCTGCTGTTCTTTATACATCACAGACCAGGTTCAAACAAGTTCATCAGCAAATTTAAAAAAGAAAAAAAAAATTAGCACAACAGCATTCTGGAAAGCCAATCACCACTGCTGACTACATTGCTAAAAAGTCTGTTTGACACAATATTTTCCCCTTTGATAAGACACTAGGCAAAAATCCATTATCAAAAGGTAATCCTTTCTACAGGTTCTAAAGCTACAAAGGCATATACCTAGACACAGGACAAGACTGCCTAAATTGGTCATGCCATAGAATTGCAGATAATTATCATGCTGTGCAGACTTTCCAAATGTATATGCATTTATGAATATAGCTTTTCAATCCCAAAGCACTTCATTATTATTTTCCTCCCAAAACAAGCAACGAGACATTTTTTTTTTATAATACACTATAATAGAACCTGCCACAAAACTCCAGGAGACCAACTACATGATAACAAATGTGTTTTATTCCACTCCCTCTCCAGCTTATCTTTTTTCATTATAAAACACCTTAGTTCGGTTAAAGTCACACCACCAGCTACTAAATCCAAACTTTATGATATGCAGGAGTTAACCCTTAATTTACAGTGAGTTAAATTTGTTTGCTATTCCTATTTCAGAAATTTAACGCTTTTAAATTGGTAGGCTTTTAAACCAAGTAATTTGCTATATGCATCATCACCCTTAACCAACAACAGAAATACGAAAGTGGTACTTCAGAAAGTCTCTTTGTAATCCCCTGCTTTATACAGACAGCTTGCAACAAAACAAATAAGCAAGCAAGCACGCGCAGGGGAAAGCTGAATGTGAATGTGCCTACAATGGATAATAGAATATGCCAGCAGTGCAAAAATCTAACAACTAGAGAAGCAAAACTTTTCATTGACAAAAAAGCTATTCATATTTTGTACATATTACAAAGGGCTGCTCAGTGCAAACTTTTACTGATCACCACTGTTAAACAAATAGTACCATTTAAATTGTCACTAAAATATTCACAGTCCATCTCTGCCTCATATTCCTTCATATTGGTTTCTATCCCTCCAGCTACTATAAATATATAAAATGGCTCATCTAACATTTGGAAAAATTCAAGAGATTATAATCTCCAGCAGAAAAAGGGGGTTGACTAGAAAGAACAGAAATCTCCTAAAGCTTACCAGTCACCAATGGAATGGCAGGCCCAAAACCCACATGGAGCCCAGCTAAATACTCAAAGCAGCTGTTTGGTACCGCAGCTGTGCTACTATCAGCTTGCCAGTTCAAAGCTGCCTTAGATATGAGATGACATGCTTAGGTCTCACCTCTAACTGCCATGTAAATACACTGAGTAATTGTCCTGGTTTTGGCTGGGATAGAGCACCCAAATAATTTTGAAACCTTTCCATTCAGCCTTAGCAAAGTTGTGAGGACCCATGCAAGCATAGCTGCTGCCAACACATCTTGTTACCACACCAAGTATGTGGATCACTTAATATTTTGTTTGTACTACATAAAAATATAGTAGAATTTTCATTAACAGCATACAAAGCCCTTTACCTTTCAGAAAGCATAAACACATAGGGAAAAGTATTTTTCCTCATCAGAAGCAACAATTAGGGAGCTAGCTCCTACCATCACCATTATCAAACAATGGTTTGTCATCATTAGGTCCTCATTCCCTAAACAAATCCACTACACTGCATCAGACAATCAAACAAAAAGAACTGGTGGGTGGGAATGTAGACCTGATGACAATAAGAAAATGAGGTATGAAAATATTTTATCTTAATTACCAGATCTTTACCAATCCATCCATTCACTCATCAATGGGTGTGGAAAGTTTAACATAGAATCATGGTGCGCGAGCTCTTGAATTGTCTAAATGAAAAACTTAACCCCACACCATGCAACACAGACTACACTATAAGAATAACACAGCATCTACGCAAGAAATCTGGAGAAAATGTGTAGTTTCTCATTACCAATCAGTGTAACTTTAACAAGATGCTATTTAAATGGGATATTACTTCTTTTCTCCCATCCAGCTACTTCTAGCCATAAAATCTTGTCTGCAATTTTGTTGTAACTGAAATAGCAGACACAGAAAAATCATTTGAGTTATGCAAAACTAAAGACTTTTCATACTTGAATGCACACAGTCTATATTTGGTTATCTTCTGTGGTTATCATGGTAAAATGAAATGGTATGGCCATTATAAAGCATTACTTGAATAGGTACAGAAGCAAGGAAAATATTAATCTATTCTACGTAGTTATTTCATTCATAATTTCTATTTTAATTCAGCATAAGGTCTTTTCTATTTTCAGCCTCTTTCAGATGTTTTTCCACAACATTTGCAATTGTTGAAACCACTTTAGTGCATCAACAGGAGTTTAATATATTCAAAGCAGCAAGACTTAAAAATGCTGCTACATACCCTATAACCTAGAGATCACACATAAAGTTCTTGTAAGGTATTTGTTTATAACTACGGACTTCCAACACAGACATCAGAATCTTTTAAAATTCCATTTACATTTTCAATTAAGAAGAGAAGAGCAATCATCACGCCAATCCGAGCATGCTAGGAAGCTATTCTTGCTTTCTGGCATATTTCCTTCCTCAGGTTAGTGCCTTTTACAGTCAGCACCCAGTTTCCACCAGTAGCTGACATCACAGGGGTCAAGAGAGAACAAGTATTTATAGTGAGAATAACACCAATTGCCAACATAAGATGGCTGTGAGAATGAGTCATGGGCCAAACTGTAACATGTGTGGTGGCACTAGTGACTAACAATATCACATCTAGTAACTGAAACAAAGGCAGAAAGCCATCTGGATTGGGAGCAATAACACAAGAGACATTTTAAAACAACTTCCAGCTAAAGGAAAAAACCAGCAATCAAAATAATAATAAAAAGCTATTTCAGGCTGTTAACCTCATAGCTATTCTTACCTATTGTCACAGTAAAAAACAACTTCTCATACAAAAGAAGGAAGTCATTAAAAGAGTACTTAATCTTGGCTACTCAAGTATCTAACCAATGATTATTTGAATTTAATAGCAGCAAACCCCAAAACTAATGCTTTTTTAAGTCACAGCATACAAACCTTCCCATATAAAGTGTAAATTTGGTCTAGATTTTGACTTACACATTTCAGATCTACGTGTATGTGTGTCTACATAGGCACACACAATCTTATAACAGCTCAATTTGTATTTTAATAGACCAGCAGTTCTGAAACAGCTGCTTGGAGTGATGGAAATATATGGAACACAGATTAGTATAACATCTGTAGAATGACAAACAGAGAAAGAAAATTTAACACTCATCTTTGTATTAACTTATTTAAAAGTACACAAACAAGAAGCCCTACAATAAGGTTTCTCAAACTAAGACAACTGCCTGCAATTTTTCTATCTATAAATCATACATCTGGTATGTGCACTAAGCATGAAGACTGAAGTAGAAAAACTATCACTACAAGCCATCAACATCTAGACTGTAAGCCTCCAACTGTGCCATACTACGGTCTTCATAACACACTCCCAGTGAGGCTGTGCCATACAAGGCCAGTCTTGCTGACAGCTGGAGGGGAATGCGGGCAACCTCCCTTCTGCTCCCTCCACTCTGGGCTGCCCAGTTCTGTTCCCCTGCCTCACACCCGCTTCAGCGCATGTCAAGTCTCCTCATTAACCCTTTCAGCTTACCATCCAGGTGGAATCAATGAGTGATCTTCTTCCACATTATCTAGTTGAATAAAGTCACAGAAGGATCTGAAGAGTACCAAAGCCTCCGAAAGAAGAATGGAAGCAGGATCTTCTCTCTTCATCAGCAGCAAGCCTCCAGATTGTGTTGTACCACTTCAGGTAACTATGGCCTCAAGGTGCAGTTTTACAACTGGTTAAAATTGATAGAAGATCACACTGCCCTTCCTGTCAGCAAGATCAGAGCACTGATCCAACTAAGACTTTAGGTATTTCTCCTCTTTAAAGTTAGTTTTCACTCAAAACAGCTTTCTAAGCAAGCATGCTGCATGAACACAGGAAGGTGGTGGTAACACTAAGCTGGGAAGAGGGCAGGACCATCCCTTCTGACAGCAGCCCAGGTTTTGAGCAACTTAAGCAACACATGAAATAAGTTTCATTTGCTTTCAGCAGGGATAAAGAATTCCCAAGTAAAAGAAAATTAAAATTCAGAATGCCTAAAGCAAAATGAATGCTTCACACTAACACAGTTCCATCTAGGTAGAAGGGGAGGGAGGAATCTAGTGAAAGATACATCAAGTTACGTAGATTTTCATCACTGATTTCTTCCATAAACATTCACTTGTCTTGACACTGCTTCACTAACAGACCAGACTGCCTGTTGGTGACTGTTTCACCATAGAAGCAATGTAAGCTATTTTTTTCTTCATTATGGATTCCTGCAGAGGGTGAGAATTTCCTCTGTGAAACCAATTGGAAAGTTACAGAATTTAATTTTCTGTCTTTCCTCTTTTATTGTGACCTTGATCACAAGATAATCAGACATTTTAAGCAGGAGAGACCAGCCAACAGACCAGTCCCAGAACAGCTATTGAGAACAGTTATGTGTTTCCAGGCACAGGGCTCTTCGCTGTTGTCGGTTTGTGGGGTTTATGCATGTGCGGGGGGGTGGTGGTGGTGTGGGTTTTGTTTTGTTTTTTAAAGGACTTACCATTTCTAGACAGACAGAAGAATTTGCTCTAGTGTTAACAGCCTTACTCCAGAAGCCAAGAGTCCTTGTAGCTTTGCCCCCACTCCTCAACAAAAGTATTTCTCATTTAACCAAAGAGACCACCAGGAAAGGAAAAAATAAAACAAACAAACAAAAAAAGCACTCCCAGAAAAAGGCTGCTTCTTCATCGATTCCTAGAAGGGTTTCAGGAACAATGACAATCAACAGTAAGCTACCTATGTTTTTCTGTGAATTGCAAGGCACTCATTTTTTCTCCCTAACCAAAACATGGAACTAGAACCATGTGTGCCTGGGCTAATCTGGGCAGGTACAAAAGCAGCCTGTAAAATCAATGTAGGCAACACTTCCAGCAAGTGTCAGTCACCAGCAGAACCACTGGAACATTACACAATATCAATCAACAAAAAACAGGCATTCAGAACACCCTCAAGAGTTATGAGACTTATCTTTTAGACTAAAGGATCAGCAGGGTTTCAGAAGCTGTGGTTACAAGCTGGGATTGTGTTCCCTTAGTAAGCCATCCACTCAGAAGCTAATCCCATTTTGCTGAGAAGGCTGGCAAAACCAGTTTGTAGCAAACAATTCCACCATGATTACTTCAGGACAAGACAGCACTGAGAGCCCAGGATCACCTGGCTGCAAAGGCTTCACACCACTGCTGTAAGAGTTGTGAACTCGGTTTTACCTGCGTTGAGTAGTTAACTTGCTCATGTAAAGGAATTAAATCCAGGAGGTGTAAATATCTGACATAAGACAGTGCCGACCAAGAAGATACGAAGAACAGACTGAAGAGCGAGAAAGACATCATAGGATTATCCTAAAATGAAGAGCTGAACAAGAGAAGAGCATGCTCAGAGAGAGCAAGCCTGTCTGCAGGCACTGCAAAAAATTAGACATGGAGTAATGAACTTTCCTGTGAAAATAATTTATGATGTCAGCAAAAGACCTAGACATTAAAGAGTACTCACAAATCCACATGGATTGTTAGAAAAATCCAACATTAATCTCTGTCAGTTAAGTTCTAAAACCAACATTGTGAAGAATGCACCAATTGTGAAACTTCACACTATGGCATTAAGTTAGAAATTATCCTTTACTTGTGAACACAACACAAATCCCCTAACACTCATCCTTTGAGGTATATTTTTCTGTTATTAAAAGAACACCAATGTAGAATCCAATGCAACATTCAATCTATTATCCTGAAGCATAATCAAAAAGAATACTAATAAAAGACAAGTAAAAGAAGCTGCAAGGAAGATGGTAAATATAAACACCCACATAACAGGGTTAGAGGGTGTTTATTATCAAAATTCTGATGCCCTGTTATCTCTCACAGCATTTACTCTCCTGGGCTGCTTCATAACACCAAGAAAACCTACTCTTCAGAAAAAAATTTTTGAAGAGATACTGTACATCTGAAATGATGTCACCTACCCTTGAAATGCGGTCAAAATGCACCCTCACTTGGGTATGAAGTCCGTTTCCTTAACAACTAAGTTTCTTTTACACACCGTCTTTTCAAGTGAGGGTGCATTTTGAGGGCCCATAAGTATCTACAGCTCTTCAAGTTAAACGCAAACCTGGATTTATTTTTCTTTTCACTACAAACAGGAATAGTCACATAAAGGACAAATATCAGGAACTAGTTTGTTTTGATTACGCAAAAGCTAAGAGCACTCTGCTTATCCAGATCTTTGCTTTATATAATAAGTTACTACAACTGTTAAGCACCACATTCAAGATGATCATCGCTGTGATCAATACAGCTTTTTATCTGCAGCTTGCTCTGTCATGTGGCAGTCAAGGGGCTAAAAAAAAAAAAAGTCTTGCAGCAGTGAAAGCAGTTGAAAAGGGCCACCCTATCTAGACATACAACAGTGTTTAAACAATATCTTACTGTCCAGAACAGACTAGATGACAATCTGACCACAGTAATTTTCTAGGAAACAGCAGCAGCATATCACGTAGTCTAAGTAGAAGAAACACCAAGCACTTCCACAATATAATCATTGTAATCGTTTTTCTAACTACGCAAACATCTAGTACTATAAAAAGATGAGCAAGCTATAAATGAAATATTTGAGAACAAATAAGGGAAAAGAATCTATCAGCAAAGATGGAAAAGGAGTCAGAATATGCAGGAAGGTTTGTGTCCTATGAAACTTAGAAGGCATTTTAAAAAAAAAAAAAAATCAAAGGAAAAGTTCCTCCTTCTTTATATTCGAGAGAGGTCTGATTTCTTCTGAAGACTCTGAAATCAAATATATACATTAGATCAGTGTTCCAGTTCATTGCTCTGTAGAACTAGAGTCTCTTCTACTCCTAAAAGTGTAACAAAATCACAGCTGCTGCCACAGCCTGTGAGCTTACAGGTCCAAGACGACTGTTCTGCAGTCAATTCACTGGCAGCAGTTTCAGAGCATTGCATGAGACTCCCATTTTGCTGACTTCCACTGTATTTACACTGGCTATAACCGCACCACTTCAGACACTAGCTTGACTCTCATAAGTCACTTTGTTTCCTGCATGCAGTTTCACCTTACCTGTAGCTCACTTTCAGGGCAGTCTACAGTCAGAAGCAGTGCCGTTAGGCTTTTCCCTCTTCCTGGCTGTCCCCTGCTCCCTAGCCATACAATGGAAAAACAATACGAACAAACATTACTGGTTTTCCATCAACTCAGGGAAGGACCTGCCTCACCCCATGACCAGCAGGCACCACATCTAAAGCAAGGGTTGGGTGAGAACACTGTCATTACCCTCCAGCAGCAGTCACAGGGATGAAATTAGGTGTAATGTGGAACTGCAACCTAGGTTTTGTTTAAAGGTTTAATGCGACAGAACACCTACATTAAGCAATGCAGGTACTACTAAGAACTGTATTTTCTGTTCACTAGATCTCACAGTTCACACAGGATCAATAGTGACCCTCTTTTAAAGATGGGATCTAATGCACTGACAAAGTTTATGTCAGAAGTATGTTATTTCATACCACGCCACTGAAATTCCTATTTTGCCCTAAAGAGTGAATCCACTCAAGGTTCTGGACTTCTACAGCTGCATAGGTGAATTTCAATCTAAATTTTCAATCTAAACAAATTCAAAAAGTAAATACAAACAACTCTATTATAAATACAAATGCCTAAATCAGCAAAGCTAAGATTTTTCCACTCCAGGAACGTCATGATTATCTACCTACAATAGCAAAGATTTTAAGAATTTAAGACATCTACAGTGTAGTCTGGGAAGTTATTTTTAAAGATCATGTGGTACTATAAATATTTCCCAGCAGTTTAGGTCAACTGCCGCATGAGCTGGCCCTATGGAATAGAAAATTAAGTGTCCATTTAGTCAGGATTCCTCCAGAAATCAGAATAAAAATATCACCATTTAGTTTTCCAAAAATATCTATGTATAGAAAACATGAAAGGCCTTATTTAAATGTCATTCCCTCACAGTGCTCAGACTGGTACCAAGAGTGGTTTCTCAACTATTCCAGTCTAGATTCTCTCATTCACCTCAGGAAATACAATTTTCCACAAAGAGAATTTAATTAGGTTTAATTAGGTTTTTTCCACTGTCTCTGATTCTTTTGCCTGTTCATCTTCTGTAGCTTTATTCCTCCATAGCATTATGCACTAAGTTTTAAACACTGAAGTCAGGATTTTATCACAATGAGTAATTTCTACTTTGATATTCATTCCTCTAAATAAAAATGGCCCAGTTTTCAAGAAATGCTGAGCACCTGAATTTTCAATTGACTTCAGCAGGTTTTTTACAAAAATGCAATCATGTTAACTGGTTCCAAATTAAAATTTAATTTAATTTTAAGCAACTTGATTTAAGCAGATGGTTAAGATGACCTCTGGCCATCCCTTCCTATGGAAATTATTCCATCATTCAACAAAATTGTTATTTTAAAACTAGCTGTAAGTGATTGTCTTCAGAAAATTCTTCCTGCAAAACTAGTCTACAGGTAGAGAACAACACTATTAAAATTGTATTCCAGACTCAGAAGACTTATCAGAACTGGTTTGAACAATGAGGATAAAAAGAAAGTCTTATTCCTCATTACTTTATACTCAGGCAGGTAAACAGTTCTTGCTCCCTCCAAAGATTACTCATGATGAGCCAAACAAATGAATAAAAGTGAAGTCCCAGGCTTCTGATAGACTTCAGACAATTCACAGGCAGCACATCATTCATAACGAACACAAAATACTACGGTAACATAACCGCCTCTCACAGCTAATTCATGACTATCCTTTGCTCTATCTTGAAATTACTATATAGATACATTAAAAAATATATATAAAAATAAGGAGTTTCAGGCCATCTTTTTGTGTGGTACAGTTAAAGTGAGTTGCAGGGAGAACTAAAACTCCTTTCACATTTAAATGCTACCATCTGAAATTGTCTTTAGACACTGGATCACACTGAAGCTGGGGCCACTATAAGAAAACATCCCCTTTCAGCTGACTGGAATCCCGCTCTGCACAGTCAAGATTTGGGAGATTAGACCTGGTTAGTTCACAACCTAGATAATTCACTTTCGATAATCTAGATCAATGTAGATATTTTGTGTACTACGGGAAGGTTAGCATGATATGTTGAGTTCTAATATTAAAAAAAGATTCTACTAAACATTTACAGGATGGGATGCTCACATGGCTATTTTAAACAAAGAAAAGAGCTGAATAAAAAAGGTGAATGGAGCCGAAAAAAAAAGGTGAATGGAGCTGGAGCAAGGGAAGAAAGAGGCCTGGACAGTCAGACTGAAGGGGAAAGGAGGAGAAAGAGCTGAACCTTAAACCAGAAGAACCCTAACCCAGAACAAAGTTGTCATTTTAACACAGGTGAGTCAGACAGTTTCCTACAAAGCTGCATAACTGCTTGTGCCAGCTAAGTGAAGATATAAACAGAAGCCAGATGAGTGGTAAAAGAAGAGTGACAGTGTCTTCCAGCCCCAGGGCTGGCTTGCCACTTTACAGTTCTTAAGCTCATTTTTAAAAAAGTAAGTAAAAGTAAAGCCTAAAGGTCTGGCTTTATAATAGCCCAAGCTATTATTCAAAAGACTATGTAAGGTACTTGTCATGAATCTGAAAAGGTACATTAATAATCTGGAGTTGTGCTTTTATTGATTTATTGTACTAACTAAACTGTAGGGACCTCATCCCCCCACTGCTATACAAGAATTGTAGAAGAATTCTTAATAGTCTAACAAAAAAACCCCTATGAAATATTAAATCAGTAGCAGTTCTGCACTCTGGTATTTTCTTGCCTGTTCTACCACTCAGAGTAATTACTTGTTCCACTGTAAACAGGGAGGAAAGGAGGAGTAAACATTCCACTTACAAGACATTTAAATATATAAATGGCTAATACTTCCTCTCCTTTTGAACTGTACAAATGGACCCAGACCATCAAATTTCACCAGCAGCCAACTGTTTCCTTCAGCTATTAAAATGTTATGTCTCAAATTTATGAGCTAGATTACCTTCTACTATTAAAAAAGTTAAGACCAGAAATCAAGTCTTTCCTATATATAGATACCTCTTCACACAGGGATTAAGATATTCAATTATTTCTGATATTTCAATCAAAACCTCTAGGAAAGAGGGTTATTCTCCATCAGACAGATTGTATGCATCTAGAAAGAGAGGTTAAAAAGTGAAATAATTAAAAACAGTGGAAAACTAATTAGGAGTGAAATTTTCTCCTAAAAGGAGGGCACACAGACCAAAACAGAAAGCTATCACATAAGCAGACTGTGCTGAAGTCTCATATAGAGAGATGCCATGGATACCAAAAGTTAAAAAGATGCCCTTTAAGGGGGGGGCGGAAATTCTTACATGCTTCATCAGACCAGGCATTCTTCCTGATTGGGTCAGTTTCTTATACCGAGTAATCTGGTCTTGATTTCTGCAGATAAGTTTTTTTCCAACACCAGCTTCAATATCACCCACCACACTGATTCAGAGGTGGCTGTTCACAGCAGTTTGTTATATGAACAGTACTGTCCAATGCTGAACAAGCACTGAAAGAGATCCAACAATTCAAGTCTAATGCAAATGTTTCAATGTATTTTATGCATCTTTTTCATGATACTTCTTATTAATAAAAACAACTTGAAATATAATGCCATTGGGTAGAAAAGAATAATCCTAAAAATCGCACGCAATCAATACTTTTGTCATGAAGTTAATGGTAATAAAGTAGTCCTGGCCATTCATCGTAAGGACCAAAAATAATTAAGATTATCTAAGAATCACAGACCAAATTAGGTTGGGAGGGACCTCTGGTAGTCATCTGGTCCCAAGATGAGTTTCAACACTGAAGTTAAAGCAAGTTGCGTATGAGTTTGCAGTTAATTTTGAAAGTCTCCATGGATGGAGGCTCCACGGTCTCCATGAGCAGCCCGCTCCAGTGCTTAACCACCCTCACAGCGAAATTTTTTTCCTTATGTTCAATTGGAATTTCTTCCATTGCAACTTGTGCGTTCTGCCACTTACATTCTGTCTTTCCCTCCACCTCTCAGACATCTGGCCACATCTTCTCTATAATCCTCCTTCAGGCAGCAGAAAACTCTAGGTTATCTTTCTCCTCCAAATGAAGGTCATGCACGCAGCTCCCGGCCTCGAACGTCACACGCTGCAGCCCCCTAATCACCACAGCAGCAGTCCTCCGTCAGCCTCTCTCCAGTTTGCGAGCATCCCTCCTCTTCCCGAGGGCCCGGAGTTGGGGACCGGTGTTCCGGGTGCAGCTTCAGCGGTGCCGAGCCCGGCCGTGGGATTCGGCACGGGCCGTCGGCGCTGCCCCTAGCTTCACCCGGCCTTCTGCCTGCGAATACAGACACTGCTCGGGCTTTGCTTTACTGGTTTCAGTACTTTAATGAAGGATTCCAACTGCAAACGACTTTGCGATGACCGAAATCTGTACAAGCATACACGAATGCCCAAATCAAAACAAACAAAGAGTTCAAAAATATTTTCCCCAAAAGGACAAATTAGGATCAATTTTGGGTTATAACACCCTCATTCTCCAACTCCCTTAAAAAAAAGGGCGGGGGGTGGAGGGAGGAAACAAGTTTACTGACTACTGAACAGATGAGCAAGTTCTGTGGCTGGCATAAGCCTATATACAATCCTTTAAAGTGACTGAAGCTGTTTCCAGGGGACATTTTCCATTCCATTTGTTTGGAGAGCTCAGTTTCAACTTTAATGCCCACCTGCTTCAGTAACTTGATTACCGGAGTCAAGAATTAACTTCTCAAAAGAAATGTGTAAGCAGCAATCAGGTATTATTTTATTTGGACATTGTGGCAGGTATTTCTGTATTTCTACTGTGTTATTTGGCAAGTCACTAGAGGACAAATAACTTCATACAACATGGTCTCTGAAAACCTGAGAGGTCAGAATTCAAGTACCAGGTGCTACAAGGACCTTCGGTGAGTATGTTTACCCATCACTTGACATACAGCCTAGATCAGGAACTGATACAAATTTACATGTGTTGACCTAAAATTGTAGCATTTGCTTCAAGTACTTATAGAAAGGGAACCAACACGCACGTTAACCGCTTTAAATCTATGTTTAATTGAAATTTTATAATAACTTTTTTAAAAAGGCAGGAAATAAATTATCAACCCAAAAGGCTTAGTCCACCAGTTAAAAACACTTCAGAAAAAACAGCAAGTAGGAAAAGTTTAGCTTGTCTGACTAGGTTTCACAGACATTTTTCTACCCAAATTACAGCACCATGTACACATCCCTTTTTAAAGAAGAAGCTAAAAAGAGTCATTTCCTCTTCGCAATAAAGCAATATGCCAAAATCTACTTGTTGTAAACTAAAACCATTTTCCACCCCCTTTCAGTTCTAAGGGCCAGATATTTTTCATTCCTAACTATGCTTTCAAGTGTATTTCCTGTGACCCCTGCAGAATTACATTCATACTGCATGAGTAAAACCTGCATCAGACAAAAAATTACGCAGATTTTTCCCAGTTTCTAACCTCTACAAGAATATGTTTACAGTCTTACAATCTGATGCAAACTAGGTGACAGAAAAATGATTACATTTCTCATCTCAAGCAAGTGGAACAGGCAGAAATTAAAAACTATGCTGTACCAGTATATAAACATTTAGGTATCTAGTACCAAAAGGTGCAATCCACAGTCCCTGATTTAGGTAGCTGAGCTTCTCAGATCATAAATGAGACACATATCTCAGCCCAGACTTCACAAAAGCTAGAAGTTAACTAGAAACAGTGAAGAAAAGACATATCTAAGATCCGGAAATTGAAGATTTACACTAGTTTGATAGATGACAGAACTGCAATACAAGACAAACATTAAAATACTGACAACAAAAACATCGAAAGTCACACAGAAAGTGCCAGGAGTGGAAAGCTACAGCCAAAAACCCAATTATATTTTCAAATTCCCTGGAAGATCACAGAATCATAGAATGGGTTGGGTTGGAAGGGACCCCTAGAGGTCATCTAGTCCAACCCCCCTGCAGGGAGCAGGGACACCACTAACTAGATCAGGTTGCTCACAGCCCCGTCCAACCTGGCCTTG
The DNA here is from genome assembly GCF_000687185.1 of Egretta garzetta. NCBI lineage: Eukaryota > Metazoa > Chordata > Aves > Pelecaniformes > Ardeidae > Egretta > Egretta garzetta. The sequence continues at coordinate 4,266,505 of NW_009258754.1, read as the reverse complement.
AATGTTGCCAGGGATGTGGCCTCCACTACCTCTCTGGGCAACCTGTTCCAGTGTTTCACCACCCTCACTGTAAAGAATTTCTTCCTTATATCCAGTCTAAACCTACCCTGGTTTAGTTTAAAACCATTGCCCCTTGTCCTGTCACAGCTGTCCCTACTAAAAAGATTTTCCCCAATATAGATACAGGCAGCACTTTTACCAGAAAATTGAGGGTTATGTGTAATTACATCTACACTAGGCCACCTCCTGCTCAAAACCATACCCAGAATACACAGGAGCCAAGAGAGAAATCTGAAGCCCATCTAATCATTGTAAGATACAACTACTTCCAAGATGGAAGATGCTCCAATCAGAGCCCAAAAGACTGTCCATTACCAGCTGAACAACTGGAATGAGTATGGAGTCACCAATTTTTATTTTTTTTTTAAATGCAACTATAACAAAATTAAATACAATAATAGCCTAATAACCATGCTACTGACTTTACAAGCAAACAAACGAACAGAAAACCCCAAAACACTGTAATACTTACTCCAGAGAACCTGTTCCTGTTTCAGTCTGACTGTGCGAGGAAGTTAGTTTTATTAAACATCGTTTTCTTACTATTACCCTTGTTTTCTCGGCAGGTTCCACAAGATGACCTAGATGTGACCTAAAAAAACAAAACACAACATAACGTAATTAACCAAATGAGAAAAATCAGCAATTTATAGTTGGTTTAATAGCTCCATGAACTTTTTGTGCAGAAATACCTAATTAACCACACATTGTCATTCTCTTCAAATAGTACAGTACATTCACATTACACAATCTAACAATTAAACGAATGTTAGATCCTCAAACATTAGGTTACCAAAAAGAAAAAAGGAAAGGAACAAATATGTAAAGATGTCATTTATTCTGACAATACAGGTACCATAATCATGAATTTTTTAGCTGCTACAAATATTTTTAAATTTTTGTACACTCAATTTGGATCAGATCAAGACATCCATTGCAATTAAAGACAAAAGAAAAGGAAATAGAGCTGCCTTCACTCTCCTAACCACATCTTCACTTTTATACTTGGTTGTAAGCTGGGGTTATTTTGGTGGGGAGGGGGTTGGTTTTGGGTTGGGGGTTTTTTTGGTTTTGTTTTTTTAAGAGTGTAATGTCATCTGTAGTTCTATTGTGGAGAATTTGAGTTGATGACACAAGCAATCCCATCTTCTTATTCATATTTCAATTTGTGAAAAAGCAGGAGAAAGGTTCAATAGGTCTCCTCTTACCAACATCCTGCAGATGTACAGGACAAAGTATCTCCACAGAGCCAAGATACCATCTCCATTTAGCTCTACCCTGCAAACCAGGCTCTCAGCAAAGTGAAATAAAACAAAAAAAAATATTTAAAACCCCCTTGAGAGCAAAGCAGTGCTATCAGTTTGCACCGATATTATCTACAGGTTTGTAGGCCAAGCCACAAAACACAAGGCTTGTAACTACACTCCTCCTCCCATAAACAATTCTTTTTCTAAACCACACTAAATGGTCCACACCATGCTTGTAGGAACTCAATGCAGAACCCAGTCATCAGGAACGAGGGTTGTCATTCCCTCTGTCCCACACAGAACAGAATCGCTATAGGGATCAGCATGTAGAGCACTGTGAAGCAACTTCAACTTCTCCAGTGGCTTTGAGGGAAAAATAGTTGCTGCCCCTTCTGCTTAAGTCTGAAAAAAATAATTTACTGCTCCATGCACAATCTTTTGAAAACAATCTTGTGGTGCATAAAAGTATGAACTAGTCCAGAAACTTCTCATGATTAAAGCTTAGGAGCAGGCAACAGCCAAAAAGGAAGACTAGAGAAAAATGAAGGCAGCCTTAGACAATTTAGAAATTGCAAGGACAAAGGCACAGTGTGAATCTCTTGTAACCAACCCTGAAATACTAGTCTAGTATTAATGCTTTACTGCCATGCCAACATTTGTGTTTATGAAGTCAGAAAAACCAGAATCAAAAGCTAGTGGCCAGAAGGCAGGAGCTATGGGAGGGGGTGTGGAATGCATCATACTGTAGATACAAGACAGTCATTACTTCCAGATCTTCCACCTGAGGAAGCAATCTTTCATGATCTGTGGCCCCTCAAAGGGGGTATGCAGCGTATGTCAGAAGTACCATACCCTGGGGCAGAGGCAAGATCTTATTTTAACTAAAAATTGGATATCGCAACCTTCTAGAGGTCTCTGGCTAACTAGTCACATGGTGACAAATCAGATAGTAGAAACTTAACACACTACTCTAAATTCATAGGAAACGTTTTATGGGAAAGCTACCAGCATCAACAGAGCAAAGAACAGTGTTTTGAAATTGCATATATGCCACTGCTGGTATGTATGATATAAATTTACCCTAACAACCACCACCACTTCCATAGAGGTTGGCAAACCACAGAGAAGCCTCCCAAATTCAATGTGGGAATCACAGGCAAAATGCACAATACTAGTTTTCTAGTACCAGCACTGATACACTGGAAAAAACTGTGACCTTATTGCTTCCTTATACCATACTATCTTCCCAATTCTTCATAAATGGGAACACTGTGTAACATGAATGTGTTGTCAGATTTCTTCACTAAGAGTGCATTTGAAAAAAAAAAAAAAAAACCACCCACAAACAAGGCTGGCACTAAAAACCAAACCAAAACAAAAAAATGCACTTTGTGAAATAATTCAAGTACCAGAAGAGAAAGCAGGCAGTGCTAATTAGTGCTGCAATTTCTGCTCTGAGCCTTCTTCTGTCTCATTCTTTCCTTTCTCTTCACACCACACAGTGGAGACTGTGACCTGGAAGGAGAGGAGACAGCTGCTTGGCTCCTCTTGTGCTTCAAATCATTCCTATCTTAGGCAGAGTCAACTCCTGCACTGTATTAATCTCTAAGACACTGGCAAGGCAAGGAGAGCTAATGCTCCTCATGCTTTATTCAGAATTTGCTGAGAAATAAAAGAAACAACTATTAGCACAGTGGTCAATGCACTGGCATCCAATCTGAAGGCTTAGGCACATGCATAAAGCCCAGAAAATACCTAGGGTCCATAAATTGTACACATTTAACAAGCACTGGCATTGTGAGTAGCTCCTGTCAGCTTATCAGTTCCTGTGTTCTCCAGAGTCTCTTGCTTGCTAGACTTCTGCTCACTTCCCTACAGCTCTCTGGTTTTTTTCCCCTCTATTCTCACAGTAGTTTGCATCTACACTGCAATTCAGACATGACATTGACAACTGACTTCCTGCTGGTCTTCTGCAACCAACTGTACGCTGAGGATAGCTAGGGGAATGGCTAGCTCTTCAGACCTTAAAATATTTCTGATGTATAAAGACAAACCACTCACTACTACATTCAAGTATTAGAAACAAATCCTCCACTACAGGATGACAGTGTACTCTAGCTAACCAACTTTTCTTATTTTCAGACCAGCAGAACAGAGGTTATGAGAGATGGTTATCAGCGTAACTGCAGATCACATCATGGTCAACCTTTCATATACGAGTACACTTTCTAACATCAAAGGATGAGTGGGAGATTTTTCAAAGGCTGGTGACTACATTACCTAACAGACCAAGGTGAAAACACTGCTGGCCTTTTAACTACCGTAAACAGGTAGTGAGAACTCCAACTACATAAGAAACACACAAGCATTACCTCTGGGAACAGAGTAAAGATCAGAAAGGCTCAAAGCAACTGCCTCAAGCAGTGAACACAAACCGGACTCTCTGATGAGCACACACCTTTTCCCCACTGCATCTCACTGGGGAACGTGGGGCAAACAGAACTGTCACCTGGACATTACCGGCGGGGCCTCTCCTTCATGGGTCTCTGTTGACTGTAAGCTCAGCCAAAAAACACAACACAAAACCACCTTGGGCACTTGCCCTTGGGCCCACATCCATACCACTTCTACATAAAGTACCACAAGGGACCTGACAGAAATCCTACTCCATTTCAGCTTACAATTTCTACAGGAGAAGCTGTATTTTGCAAAATAATCATTTTTGTGAATCCTTTCATTACACATTTATTACACAGACACTGTTTTTATGCAAATCATAACTAGTTTAGAAAAAAACTTTAACAATCTTACAAAATAATTCAGGAATCATAAAATTGTATGGTGGCAATCAAATGCCTGTGACAATACAGTAAAACTTTCCACAGTTCTATAGCTACCCTCTATACTTCTTTACATCCACAGAAATGCTTACGAATGTATGACAAAAAACCTGCACCACAAGGGAATCACAGAATCGTTTAGGTTGGAAAAGACCTTTAAGATCATCAAGTCCAAAAGGAAGGGGGAAGAAAGGGGGAAAATGTACAATAAACTTTTGCCTACAGCTCCTGTGTGGTATCTAATGTAAAACAGAAACAATTCTAAGTCAGGGAAGTAGGCCACTCGCAAACAAAGGGGAAAAAAAAAAAAAAAAAGAAAAAAAAAAAAGACTACTTCATTCACAAGCAATATAAGATGCCACATAGAAATTACTGGGCTAATTGTGGTCCTATGGTCTTCTACTCTATAACCATTTCTAGACCCATCAGACAGGCTCCTCTGTGAATTCTGCCAGAGCACAACAAAGAAACCATTTGTTAGAGAGGATACTCCGGATTTGCTTTAGTATAAGCAACTCTGAGTGGGTTGAATGACATGACATACTTCCTTGAGTATCTTCCTCTCTGCAAATAAATCCCCTGCTCTGGAAGAATGCACTGAGGAAGGCATCAGGACCAGCGCTGAGAGCACTAGGAGATGTTTTGGACAGCAGTATATAGAAAAATGTACAGCTAGGGTATTTTATAGCTTTTGGTTCACATCTTCAGCTACCTCAAAGCTGTCTCATGCATTTCATGCTCTCAGTAGCACTGAAGATTGGACAAATGAATGTCAAGCTGAATTAGCTGTTTGTAGCATCCACTCATCAATGAAGAAACTCATCATTTCACCAAGTCTGAGACAAGAAGAGGATTAACCATTAGTAAATACAACAAATATCTTCAAATGAAAAAAACACTGAGAAATATAAAGCAACATTCTTTTCCCTCCTTCCTCAGTCCTAAGTTTCAACCATAATAGGCACAAAATTCTTCAAGAACTTTCACTATCAGTAATTAAGCCATTTGCAACCCAAGTTCAGGAATTAAAACAGTGAGAAAAAGAAGAACTTGCAGCACTGCACATTTGGCTAAATCACAGCAACTTCTGCCTTCCACATACTGCACATCTTAGTACAAATGTTGAAAATGCAATTTAAAGCCTGAATCTGAAAAAAAAAATTCCTATATATTGCATAGTGTTGCATGCAGAATGATCCAAACAGTAGAACTGTACACAAGCCATCATCCTAATGATGCAGTGCCCATAGTCTCTTCAATGGCAGACACCAGATTGGACCTTTTAAAGGTGACACTTATTTCTGCACTAGTATCGAGACAAAATATTTTATTGATAAAGGATGGCATACTGTTATACTCACAGCAGTGTTCTTCCTTGTGTTCTACTTTCACAGGTGTTGCTGGTTGGTTAAAAAACAATAGTATCCTTAAAAAAAAGCCTCAGCCTTTTCTGAAATGTGTCATTTTCACACAATTGCTCTATGAAACCCACCTATCTCATACAAAATCTTTTTAACCAAAACAGGCATATAGCTACAAGCTCTCATCATGTAAAAATACCCTCAGAAAATAATAAAAAAAAAAAAAAGCAGAGACAAAACCTGAAGAATACCAAGCTCTAAGCCAAATAAGTTGCAAAGAGAGATCTATGTCAGAACTACAAATCCGTTTATAGCCTTTCACTTGCCTTAAGATGGACAAAACAAAGACCACAAAACACTTTCATGAGTAAAAAATGTGGGTCAGTGTTATTCTTTACGTTAAATGGATAGCAGTTAGAAACACGATTTGAAGCTAAATTCAGTCCCATGCCTTCATTAAGAAGAGCTTGATATCATAATTATATTTACCCAGTGGGTGATTCAGAGCAGAAGCACTGTACTCAACTGCTATGAATCACCCTCTAATGAAGCCACGCTCACACTACCCTCACTAAGCTATGGCTCACCTCTGTGAAATACCCGTAATACCCTTCAGTGTCCAACAGGTTTGTTTAAAAGAAATTTGTACTCACACAAGCACATACTAATATGCTTTACAATAAATTATTTTTTTTTTACTTGGAAACACATGCTGTTGAATTCCTTTCTGTTTAGAACTGTAAGACAATACTGAAAAGATCTTGCAAGCTTTCATCAACTCTATTTCAAAGATATTGATTTCTAACAGGGTGTCAATTACGTTGTGGTGGTGGGGGGGGGGGGGGGGGGGGGGGCGGGGAAGAGGGGAAATCCCTCTTTCATGGTGGTATAACCTGATGGTGCACAGGGTTAAGCAATCCAGCAATCCTACTCACTGTAGTTTATTATCATTGCAGTTGTGAGGCAAATGACAATCTTTTGTCCTTACAATCAAGCCAACATAAAAACAAAAGACTTGGGGTTCTTACTGACACTGGAAAATGAAGGACCTTCAACTAAAGGAGCAAAGAACATGCACTTCCAGACAGCAAGGCATCACCTCCACAATTTAGGATCAATAAACAAAAACCTGAACAGAAGTATTTTTATTTTCCTAGATGGATTCAACCATTTTTCTTCTGCTCTGCCACCTTCAAAAGAAATGCCTCTGGGCAAAGCAGAAGGGGAACTCATCACTGTTAATGAAGCATAACAAAAAAAAACCTCTAGTAGATGGCACATTTTTCCTCTCTCATTCTGTTAGGCAACCAATCATTCTCTGATTTGAGAGCAGTGTGCTGAAATCAAGATTAACAAAGTCTCTGTAATTGGGAGATACTGCAAACGCGCTCAGTATTAGAGAGGGCTGGCTACCAGTGCTGATAACTTATGACAACTGCAGAATACCAAAACATCTTAGGAGAGATTCTGGGGTAGAGAATGTACTAGATCTGAGGGTACCCTACAGTTCAAAAAGCATTAAGTTCTAAGCTGCTCGTGACCATTTTTGTAAAAACAGCAGTGTTTTTATGATTTCAGATGACTCACAAACAAGTGCTTAGATTTGCTTTATATTGATTCATAAACATGGCGTCAAATGAGTAACACGTTCCAGCTCATTTCCAGTTCCAACCCAGTTCAGGGCACAAGTGATTACCCAACCGGTTCAGTACGTCCAAAGCAGGTGACAAAGAAATGAGTAGTTTAGATTGAACAGACTTATCCATGTGAAGATGTAAGCTCCCCCACCTCCTCCCAGAGCCCACAGATCACTTACACCTCCAGGCCACAAGTGCAGCTTTCCGAAATCTGGTTCACTAAATCTGGCTTACAGAAGTAAAGTATTAGAAGCCACAGGCACAGAGCAGTGCTCCTCTTCCAAGAAATCCACACCTATACACACATGCACACACCGAGCGTGAAGCTCAAAGGCTGGAGGCTGAATTAACTTAACCACTGAGCAGCAGTTCAGGCAGGCGCAAACCTTGGCATCACCAAGGGCAAGTCCTGCCTGACGAACCTAGTGGCTTTCTGTGATGGTGTGACAGCATCAGTGGACAAGGGAAAACCAACAGACATCATCTATCTGGACTTCTGCAAGGCCTTTGACACGGTCCCCCACAACATCCTTCTCTCTAAATTGGAGAGCTATGGATTTGATGGTGGACTGTTCGGTGGATAAGGAACTGGCTGGATGGTCACATCCAGAGGGTAGTGGTCAACAGCTCGATGTCCAGATGGAGACCGGTGATGAGTGGTGTCCCTCAGGGGTCTGTACTGGGACTAGTGCTGTTTAATAAATTCATCAATGACTTAGACAGCGAGATCGAGTGCACCCTCAGCAAGTTTGCAGATGACACCAAACTGAGTGGTGCAGTTGACACACCAGAAGGACGGGATGTCATCCAGAGAGACCTGGACAGGCTGGAGAGGTGGGCCTGTGTGAGCCTCATGAGGTTCAACAAGGCCAAGTGCAAGGTCATGCACCTGGGTTGGGGTAACCCCCGGCATCAATACAGGCTGGGGGAAGGAAGGATCGAGAGCAGCCCTGCCAAGAGGGACTTGGCCAGCAGGTCGAGGGAGGTGATTCTGCCCCTCTACTCAGCTCTGGTGAGACCTCACCTGGAGTACTGCGTCCAGCTCTGGAGCCCTCAGCACAAGAAGGACATGGAACTGTTGGAACGGGTCCAGAGGAGGGCTACAAAAATGATCCGAGGGCTGGAGCACCTCTCCTATGAGGACAGGCTGAGAGAGTTGGGCTTGTTCAGTCTGGAGAAAAGGAGGCTACGGGGAGACCTGATTGCGGCCTTCCAGTACCTAAAGGGGGCCTATAGGAAAGATGGGGAACGTCTTTTTAGTAGGGCCAGCTGTGTTAGGACAAGGGGAAATGGTTTTAAACTAGAACAGGGTAGGTTCAGGCTAGAGGTAAGGAAGAAATTTTTTACAATGAGGGTGGTAAAACACTGGAACGGGTTGCCCAGAGAGGTAGTGGAGGCCCCATCCCTGGCAACATTCAAGGCCAGGTTGGATGGGGCTCTGAGCAGCCTGATCTAGTTAGCAGTGTCCCTGCTCACTGCAGGGGGGTTGGACTAGATGACCTCTAGGGGTCCCTTCCAACCCAAAACATTCTATGATTCTGTGAAACAAATTCCCTACCCTGCACAAGCCCTTGTGACATCTACAGAGATGTTTGCAAGAGTTAATGAACTGCCAGTCAACTGGTCTGCGGTTACTGTGTACCCTCAGCAGTCATACTACTAAAATTCATCTTTCTGAACACTAAAGTAGGTTGTAAGCAATAATAAAAAAATTGATTGTGCATTAATTTTCATTGCATCTAAAGCAGTATTTGAAAACAGAAGTCTTGGGGAGGAGGGCATTAATTGCCAGCGACACAGCAATTCCTATACTTGTGAGATGTCAGTGAAGTGCTGGTTCTTTTAGTCCTGTATCACACCACAATTATGCCCCATACTTTTAAAGCCAAGTTAATTATTGGGCATAACACAGAACACAAGGACTTGTAAAGGAACAGAATTACCTCCACACCGTAATTTTTTGGTAAAGAAATCTTATTTTCGTTTCGTGAGCTCAAGGCCATTTTCAGACATTCTAAAGTTTACTATATCCTTCTCCATGATTTCCCTCTGACTGGCTTACACTCTTGAAAGATGTTAGGTGCATAGCTCTCGCTGACTAGGCTTTTCCTCAGAATTCAGGATATCTGAACATGGCTTTTATTGCTGATGCATTTTCTACTCACTAGGGTGTCATAGGTGTCAAAACACTGCAAAAAACCCTAATGGGTTACCCAGAAGTTACTAAATTAGTATTTATTTACATTTTAAACAGAAATAGAACACTGAGTCTTATCTTGGCTCTGCAAAGATCTTATCACAATTATTTAGGTACTTGAAACATTATTAATAGGACTACTCATGATGTCTGATTCTTATGATCTCTTCTGTGTAGTCCATTTTCTTCACTACTTTCACATGCTGATGTTTCACTTCCCATTTACATTCTGTTAAATGCCTAATATGGTGAAACTATGCAAATTTACTTCTGTTTATTTCCCAAATTCTGCTTTTTGTTGTGTGCATATTTAATTTTATATAAATGAGAACACATTAAATAGCAAGACTAAACAATTTTTCAGTAATTAATTGTTATGAGCCATTTCATGAAGCTACTTCCCACTCTACTCCAGATACCAGTTTAAAGGCTTTGTTCTTTATGATTAAAACAAACTCCAAAGCGTGGATTGCAAGAGATTATGAGCGAACACAGTAGTGTCCAGCTAAGTGTACTTCAAAGACATGCTGCTACAGTCCAACTTGCTGTTTGATTCCAAATACTACCATGTGATAAACAGCAGTAGTATTTCATCACTAATGTCATATATATGGTAAATACTATCTGAAACTAAAAGTCATCACTAAGAATATTTCTTGTGATGAAGAAGGAAAAATTCAAGCATCTAACAAATGCAGTTTACCTTCAGCTATATCCAACACTCGAAAGTAGATCTATTAAGCTCTTTTAGGTAATGATACACTGTGCACTTTAATTTGCTCTTGCTCCCCACCCCTTTCAGGTAGTGAGACTTCTATTGCCTCATATTCTGGTGCTGAAAACTCAGGGTGTTATCAAAGGAGTTGCATGTTATACGCCAGAATGTACAAATTCAGGTTCTCAGTCTGTTTATGGAAACCCTCCAAGAACCTCAACTATGTTACAAAACAGAAAGGGAGAGTATCACTACGGGAACATGGAAGCAAGATGAGCAGTGTTTGAAGAAAGCAAGGACAGCCACCCTCCTGCTCGTATGAGCTGCTCAACAGCAAACCCCATATGCATTTAAAGGGGTGGGGAAAAACAGGCACAACTGAACAGAAAACTAGGAGCAAGCCTGAATAAAAGTTGAGCTTTTGGCTTAATTCTGACACTCCCTTTGAAATGACAGATGCTTTACGATATCCCTATTCCTTCTAACCCTTATATATGAATTTAAGATTGGCAATACAATGGCAATCAGCACACAGTTTACAATATAGAATGTCACTGGGAGTGATTTTGAGACCAAATTTCCTAATATAAAATTAAACAATCACATTCCCAGTTCTAATATAATCCTTCACATTAATATCTATATTTACAGCAGTATTATTTGACCCCTTTTGTTAACTATTTTTTCTTAGGTATAATAAAAACCGCAATATAATATATATTGGTAGACTGTGTCACTTAATGCCTCTTTACATAAAAGTTCTATAACCTTCTCTATCGTCTGGCACATCCATTACCTAACAAGAAAAAGTGTATGGCTAGCAAAGATTCTGTCTTCTTAGAGCTGGTAAATAGTTCTTAGCATCACTAACATCTTTTATTTATTTTTTTAAAAAACAAAATTCCTCTACATATCAATAAACTTAATCGGGTTTCTTTAAGTTACTACATATCAAAACCAGGTAGAATAATTCAACAACTACGCAGCTACGAGGCTCTGCTCATTGAAGTTTGGTTGGGGTTTGAGTGGGTATTTTGAGGTTTGTTTTTTGTTGTTGTTGGGGGTTTTTTTAGAAAAAAAAAAAAAGAGTAAAAATATCAAGCATAATTTCAGTATGACAACTCACAATATTACATAATTTAAGAACCCTAATTTTGCACAACTCCCAGGCTAGAAGCAGGGGAGTGCTTGGTTAAAAAAGTCAGATCCAAAAGTTCATCCACAAATCAGATTAGCATAGTATTCATATGTTTTACACCGCTTTTAGATATGTCACTTAAAATTATAGAACACTTCATGTAAAAAGAAAACCAACAAAAACCTGGATTTTCATCATCTGCAATGCTCAGCATAGTGTTTTAGACTATATGGCATTTTTCAGCTTCCTTCATTAATGAAAAGGTTTCAACAGATTAAAGAATTATCCTTTCTACAGGGTTATTTCTGACAAGTAAAAGCTTTTTATGGCATCAGGGAACACTGCAGTGACAAATTTACTTCTATATCCTGAGAAGGAACAGAGCTATAACCGTACTAGAGCTGTAACTTACTCGAAATACCCTTTTCAGTGCATTGCCACGTGTATTCTCCTCAGCAAATTTTGCACAAGTAGCAACAGCTATGACCCATGTGACAAGAGCACTGGCAGAGCACAGAAATACTTGGGGAATAAGCTTGCTCCATACAGAGAGCACTAGCAGTCTGCTTGGCAGATCTCTAACACAGGTGAACGACTTCACCATAGCATCTACGATACTAAGGGTAAGAATAGAACTCCTCTAACCAGACTAATTCTATATTCAATATGATCAAATTGCAAAGCTACTCCTGACACTGAGATGAACCATGAACAGCAAGATGAAAAGAATAAAATACAACCCTCTTAACTTTCTGTGTAACATCTCTAAACCCACAAGACTAAAGAAGAACCTGACAAAGGCTGAACTGGAAATGTAAGTTCTCTGACATTTTCACAGGCAAGGTGTGGAAGAACTGAGGAGGGCAGCAATAGGCACCTAAAAGCCCTCTATTTCTCTGATAAATGGCAATTAGCTCCTCCTTCCAGAGCAAACCACTAGAGAGACTCAACAACCACTTGACTACATCAGAACAACTCTCTGTTCCAGAGCGTGTTGCTTCACCTCCAAACAACAGGAGGAGTAGCATACAAGGCATATAAACTTGGGCACATAGAAGAGCACTGGAGCAAGCAGCATTTGTAGTCAAGAAAGCAATTCTTAAGATATGCTGTAAAATCAGAAATCAAAAGAGCGACTCTTGCAAATGGAAAGCAAAGGCTTTTCAGTTTTCACACAAACAATAATGGGTTGACCATGATAAAAATTTCTCATTACCACACTTCATAGCAAAAGAGTGATTTACCAACTGGTGCAAGTCTTGAGGAAAGACTGAAAAAATATTTCCCTTATTATGGGAGAAAATTTGAAAGTTGTTAAGTCAGAAAGAAAACAAAGCCTCTCTATAATCCTGTATTACATCTCAAGTAAATCACGGGGTGGGGGGAAGTACATCACAGAACGACAGAAAATTAAACAACACATGCCATTTCATTTGCCACCACACCCCAAGAAATCTTTCTTCAGGTTAACTGTGTCTGTTAATCACCAAAATGTAGAAGCTTAAGCTGAGAGTTTCAGGAATGCTGCTGTTTCTGAAGACTCCTTCTTATATAAGGGATCTAACCAACCACACTGCTTGTTTTTCGAGAAAACCACCATTATGTAGATAGAAATCCTTTATTACTCCACAAATAGAGTTTAAAAACACAGTAAAAGCAGCATGCTATTTTCCTGGCCAACAAGCCCCAAATAAATTAACAACAAAGCAGCAACTTTTGGCATCAAGAGGTGGAAAATTTTTATAGTAATTGGTATATATTAGGTCTTGTTCTTTCGAGCTGTATCAGTATAGTACACAGAGCCTGCATCTCTCACTCCCATGAGCCAATAACCCCAGATCAGTCTTAAGCAATAATATACCAGTATTTTAAAAATCAGCAAGTAGTGATGGGAAGACAGAGAGTGCAACAAAATGCTGAAAGCCTCTTTAAATCCTGTAGTTGCATGCAATAAAAGTTGACAAGTTATCAAATAAATCTGAAAATACAGCAACATGATTTGTGAAATTCACGTTAAAAAGAAAGCAACTTGAGGACACTAAAATAATTAGCTGTACTGATAGACTAAGGCAAGAATTGGTCTGCCTTCTTATAATTTTTACATAAAAGTTAACTGGAACAGGAGTATTAAGTCAGAGAAAATACCTATAAATAGAAAGGGGTTAATCATTCAAATTTCTATTCCCATGACAACAATACACTAAAGTTTCTACCTTTTTAATCTTTTAACATGATGCTTTAGGAATACTTTAGCTGCTGTACTACAGTCTGTTTCTACCTACTTTTTAGGAGTAATTTCTTTTTTTTTTTTTTTAAACCACAATAAAGGAGATTTTCTTTCAACAGATGCATTTTCACAGATACAAGACAAAGTAAGGTTGTGCATCAGCTAGGATGATTACATGTGACCACTTAAATGGATTTTTTTGTAAGTGGGGCCACTTAAGTGGATTTTTTGTAAGTGGGGCCACTTAAAAATACATTTACTTTTTCTCCATCCTAATATAAAGCACATAAAACCTATTTGCTATTCATTTCAACTACCATAGATGATACAAGTATTTTTCAATTAAGCATTTGCATTTATCCTGAAGTAGCATCTCATATTCTTTAAGGTCCATGACAGTTGACATTATGTATGTTCAAGGACATAAACACAAGAGAAGTTTACCAAGCAAAGACACCAAAGAAAGAAAAGTAACCGCCTTATCCCCAACGCACAGATGAAAACCTACCATGATAGTCAAAATTCTCTAAGCTCAAACAGCAGCCGTGTGACACACTTGGAAACAGAATCTAATTATTACGAATCCCTAGCCAGTGCTTTACCCACAGTATTTCTCACCCAAGTAAATTAACATTGAAGCTTTCAAGTTAAACAAAATGGAGTAAAGGAAAAATACAGAAATTCTTTACTTAAAAAGTGGAAGTAGGTTAAGTACTTTTGTAATTTTGTGGTGAATAGCAAATCAAATATAAAGTGAGTTGTAATCCAGTGTATTTGCAGTGACAGAATTATGAAAGCACCCAATATGCACATTCAATTTCAAAAGATACAGAGCTTCTGCAAATCTTAACAAAACTACTACAAATTCAGATGAGAAATGATAAGGAAGAGACTTGATTGTGGTCTTAACATTACTTCTAACTTTTTAAGTTACGTCTTCACCTGCTTGCAAATCTTGGTTTTACTGAAGATTTCAATTCCTACTAAATAACCTTGCCTTTTTATGCAGTCCTTTTCTGTTATGCTTAATCACTGTAGCTCTTCATACACCAGATTTATTTACAGCACCCAAAGGAAGGAGAAATTACTACAGTTATCAAAACAGACTGCCATACAAAAATAAACAATTTTTATGTACTTGCGTTACTTGAAATCCAAGAACTTCGGCAGAATCACAGCACCCTTACAATCCTTACACACTTACAATCCAGTAAAGAAAATGCTTGTATTATTACTCAGGTAAAAAGTTAGACGTTCAGCTTACCAAAATTTTCAATATAGCTAGAGATCACCTAATTCAAGTGTAAATAAACACTTCAAATAAAAAATATGACTTCTTTATATTACTACCACTAGTAGTAGACGTAAAACAGTACTTCCAACGTGCTGGGGAAGTAAAACTGGCCTAGGATGAAGACTCACCATATTCCATACAATTTAATACACATCTTAATAGCGGTATCTCCTTATCTTTAAATAACATTTGAAGTTTTGCAATAGCTTATACATAGTTTGTAATAGTTCATAAGCATAATAAAGTTATTATTTAAAAGAAAAGTTAGTTCTGTAGATGGATGCAGATTATCAGTATATTAGGAAGTATTCTTTTATTTTTAATAAAATATAAAAAGACTTTTGTCAAAAGCATTGTGGCTGTCTTACGTGGATATTAAAAAGCTAAACAATATCAGCCTGCTGAGAACAGATAATCAGTACCGCCTCATTTTTATTATTAACAGAAAGGATCTTTTTTTGCTAGTGATATTTTTGTGCCAAAAATTAATGTACCACTTGCTGCTGACAATCTGCCAGACTAATGATGCTTTTCTTCACTCAAGCGGGTTCAGAAACTACTATCAGCTTTCCAGTCAGCATTTATCACAGATTCCCAAATACAGTCCTCCTACGAATAGAAAAACAGGACAGCTCTTCTCCACACACATGCACACACCTCTTCACACTTAAATTATTACTACGAGTAAATAATTTAAAATACTTCAGCAGACACAGACACTTGTCTTCACCTCCTGATATTATGGCTCAATCCCAATGTCACGGTGCATTTAAGACCCCCATGAAACTTCCATTCAAACCTGACATAAGAAAACTTAAAAGAATAAAATCACAGAATCATAAAATTGTTCAGGCTGGAAAAGACCCTTAAGATCATCCAGTCCAACCATTAACCTAGCACTGCCAACTCCATCACTAAACCATGTCCCTAAGCACCACACCTACATGGCTTTTAAATACCTCCAGGGACAGGGACTCCTCTGCTTCCCTGGGCAGCCTGTTCCAATGCTTGACAACCCTTTCGGTGAAGACATTTTTCCTAATATCCCATCTAAACCTCCCCTGGCACAACTTGAGGCTGTTTCCTCTTGTCCTATCATTTGTTACCTGAGAAAAGAGACTGACACCCACCTCACTCCAACCTCCTTTCAGGTAGCTGTAAAGCTGCATTTCAAATTTTATTTCCTACTAGGTTTGGACCCATTATTGGGGTTTTTGTTCTTGTAGATTTCCATAAGGTAGCAACAGGACTTATATTCTACTGTTTCTCATTGACATTTGGCTATTTCATATGCCTATACAGACTGCATACACAAATATGCACTATCTCTGTTTTACTGCTGTCTGTATGCCAAGTACTAAGTCTTCTTTGCCTAGAGGATCCCTGGTTATGACTGGGCCAATCTTCCTTAAATATCTTCATTGATGTCTTGAACTGCATCCTTAGCAGGGCATACAGATAACTAGATAGTAAATTCAGGGGTCCTTCTCTGTATGAGCTGAAATAAAAGGAAGACACTCGGCACTAAAGGCTAGAAATACAACTACTCCAAGCCCACATGATTTTCAGAACACCATACACAACGGAGGATCCCAAAGACCTTGCCTCCCTTAGCAACACCCATTTAAATCCAAAAGGGATCTGAAAAAAACCCCAACGTGCCAACACCAGCAGAGAAAAAACAATATTGCCAGCCATCTTCAAGCATTCAAACACACAGGATCCAAAAGCAGGCCTCCTGGTATCACAATTTCTACCACAGGAACCCCCACATCTCTCTGGTGTGCCTCTAGTCCCAGACTGCTGAGCTCTTACCATAACAGCCAGTTCATTTCCTAGCCTGGACCTCACCTCTGACTACCGGATTCCTTCCCTCCTGCAGCTGTCCCCAGAGAGTCCTTTCTTCTGCAGATTCCATTTTACAGAACATTATACTTTGTAAAGCATACATTATTTCTAATACACATCCTCAGGACAGGACCCCACAAGGCACTGTAAGGAACATAGCCTATAGGTCCAAGAACCAGCAGTCTAAGAAGAAGACACTTAACAGAGTAAAGACTCACATATGGTTAACAAACAGGTCCTTAATTTCTTTGGAGGTTGGGAGGGAAGTAATGGGGGATCTGGGGAGAAGGAATAAGCCAGGAGTGGTGAATTTAATGACACACCGTAAGAAGAAAAAAAAAAAAGTAAAAAAAAAAAAAAAAAAAAAAAAAAAAAAAAAAAGGAATACTGGAAGTTGGATGAAGTGGAAAAAAGTACAGACATAAGGACCAAACAACAAAGGACTTTCAGAAACACTGAAAATTAGCAAATGCTAGCATAAAACCAAAGACACACTAATATCCTTATTCTTATTAACTGACAACACAAACCACAAATACTCCCATGACTTCCACAAAACTATTTATCTACCTCTGCTATCCAAACTAGCTATTGCACACATGCTGCCAGTTGCGGCAAACTCAAAACTTACATCATCTAACTCATCTTTGAATCCTCTCATCGTTTTTTTTAATCCACTGGCTATATGGTGCCTGCGGGCAAGGGAAATACAGGAATGACCCAAAGCGAGAACATACAGCGCAAGCTCCTAATGGACTCCACATCACTTAAAAATGTTCATCAGTTCCAAATTAACGCATGAACAAAAGCCTCCTCTGCTTTCTGCTCTGGATACATAAATCTGGGAACAAAAGCCCCATAAAAATATTACGAAAAGTTTAGACTCTTCAGTCTAAACCTTTGATAGTCCCCAAAAGTGAACTTCAAAAGACAGCAATGAGAACACACCAATTAATAGGGTCTCATAACAAGAAATTAGAAATCACAGGGTTGTCACCTCCTCCCCTCTTACAAGTAAACTCGTGCAAAGAAGATAGATACCATTACATGCAGGCACCAAAATTAAACCCACAACACAACTTTTTCTCCATTACAGGGCATATCTTTCCCATCCAATCATCATAGTTTTGGGGGGAAGTGTATTTATACAGCTATTTTATGTGCAATATTCACAATTCTTCATGATCTCTTAGGAGTACTTTAGAGGCAGATCTATCCCAGCAGGTCAACTCACTCTACCCCTGCCCCAAAGAACTGTACCTCACTTGTTCAAATTTTCCGTTAAGAAAGTGAAGAAGTAAAAAAATCTAGGGATCGTTTATCAATTTAACATGGGAAGTAAAACTGTTCAGCATTACAGGAACGTGTAGAGTAAGTTACACAAGCATAAAACTAGACACCGATATCTCCGATGGAGTTTCTGTAAGATATTTTGATGCAGAATTCACAAAGCTATTCTAAAAATCAAAATAACTATTGCAAATAGCAGCAAGATATTCTGGAAACAGAAGAGCACCCTTTACAATTCAGTTTCACAGTGAAAATTTAATGCAACACTACTTATCAAAAATATGCAAGTTCGACAATTTTGAAAGAAATGAAAGCAAGCTATGAGTAGCAAATTTACATTAAGTATATTTTACATCAAAAGAAAAATGATAGCACTAATAATTCTTATGCTTTTTTTAAAGTAAATAGGAAAAATGTCTCTCTATATATAGCTCCAAAGACACAAAACTACTTCCCCCCCCCCCGGCTTTTCAATGCAACTGAAAAAGATTTGGGGCATTTTTCCCCATGGCCAATAGCCAAAGCTGTGAAGTGTAAACGGCAAAGACTGTACATGAAGACAGTCTGGGTCCTCTATTTGCATACAACCAAATTTATGAAAGGCTGTATTCTGTAGCACACTAGCAACTAAACTTTGGCTACCTAAAACTGCCAAACCCAAAACTAATAAACGATGTGCATGCTCCCCTCAAATTATCAGTGGGAGACAGTATAATTGCTCCAGTTCTACTCCTCAAAGGAAGCTTTTTTTGACACATCAGCGTCACTATTTGTTTCTTTAATCTTCTAAAGCCAGTATGTAAATTCAATTATTTTGGTAGCTACAGATCCACAAACATTTGCACGAGGGCCTCACTCTGCAATTCTAATAATGTGTAAATGGAACCCCGTTCCTGAATTTATTTCCACCAAAGGTTGAGATATAAAGATTTACCCATGTAAATTTGACAGATTATAAAATAGATTGGTCAGTGTTGCACATAAACTAACTGGTACTTCAGGCATTATACAAATACATGTAACCTTAACCTTGCAGAATCTCCAATTTGTGACAGTTGACAGAACCACCACTTTGTTACCTGCTGCTAATTCTGGACCATAAGTATGTACCTTACCA
This sequence comes from Egretta garzetta, assembly GCF_000687185.1. Classification (NCBI taxonomy): domain Eukaryota; kingdom Metazoa; phylum Chordata; class Aves; order Pelecaniformes; family Ardeidae; genus Egretta; species Egretta garzetta. Next base: position 4,247,534 of record NW_009258754.1, on the reverse strand, counting down.
ACCCAAAGCAAAACCTCCTGCTTACAAGTTACCACACCAATTTCTAAAAATTAATTTTAAAAAAGTTACATTTCTAATACAAGGGGATTTTTGCCACCAGATCAAATTCAGTTATCAAAGCAAAACACACTGAAACTTTCATTTGTGAAGACAAACAGCATTGACACAAAACAAATTGTTTAATGCACTCAGATACTAATATTGAAATTTTTTTTAGCCCTCTGCAATTTGACATTCTGACAGGAGATTTGAGACGTAGTACATAATGCCACGTGTCAGCACTCCAAGTGTTATCAGTTTGAGTACAAACACACATCTACTGAAAAAAACCAAAACCAAACCAAACAAGCCAGCTTTTCTATCTATCTGTGTAAGTTATGCTTATTTCAGATTTTTCTCTCCTGGACTGCTTTCACAGAAACTGCCAGCTGTGAAAAAGGGTTAGCTTCGTAACTTAACGGTCTGCTGCTACCAAGCGCACGGCAAGTCAGAAAGTCCACCTCAAACAGAAGCAGCCCCATGGACTTTGCATAAAATACAATTCCACAACCCAACAGCCCAGTATTTATTTTCAGATAAGTTAACTGGTGGCAAGTTTTAGAGAACCAAGGGAAAGCTTCCATGCGTATCTCTCAATCTATGAAAAAGCACTTAAGCCACTTGAACTCTGTGCCTCTGGTCACTGAAACACAATACCAGCTTTCTAGCTAAACAGCCAAAACCCCAGCACGTATTTCCACCCAACTTCTAAATAATAACAGTTAGTACTTTTCCTCCACCCTCCTCATATATGTAGCATTCTGACAGCTTGTATTTCTATTGGATTTTGTTTTTTAATCTCACATTTGCAAAACAGAGCATACCGCAGACATACACACACTTTAAAAAAAGCATGCAACATTTCACAAGCCTACTGACTCTACATTCAACTTCATGAAAGGGAAAGGAGTAGTGGAGCAGTGAAATCAGAGTGAGGAGGCGGAATATCTTGTCCCTTTACTACATCACAAGAATCAAAGGAAGATGGTTGTTTTTTTAAGAAGGCTTTCCTACAGTAGAATATGGAGTTCTGCCAAAACTCTGCATCCATAGACAATTGGAGAACTAGCAAATTCATGACATCAGATATTCCAGGGAAGTGAAACCTGACTTAACAGAAGTGATTTTTAGTCAAGAAAAACAGAAATTGAAACAGACATTAACAAAAATATTTTAAGATCAGGTATGGAGGAAGTTCTGTTTTTTAAAAAAAAAATTTAAAACATTTAATTACAGACTGAAACCCCACCCAAACATGTTTGCAAGTCAATCCACAACAAAACGTTCCTGATATTACTGATATCCCTGATAATTCTTTCTAAAAAGGAAAAAAAAACCAACAACCCCCCCCCCAACACAAAAACAGTTACTGAAGCATTTTTGTTCAACAATCCTTTTCTTTCTCTCACTCTTCTGAAAAGCATGGGTTGCTGGCATGAAACTTCTGAAGCCTGGAAAGCTATCATCAGTCTGAACTGAAGCTTCTAGATCGAAGTTTCCAAGTGCCTTGGTGATTGATTCCCCAGCCACCTTAATGCATTCCACCAGACTTCCCAGGGCTTTGACAAGCATATGGATATTCAATATTTCTTTATATGCAATTTTCTTAAAAGCAAGTGTATTATCAAGTTGTACTTCACCTTTTCATTAATCTCCAAAGACCTAGAGTTGTAGGAGTCTCTAGCTAATACTGCAAACCACAGGCCGATCAAATTTCTATGACATCCTTCATGTATTCACGTAGCTTCGCACCCTGAACTACAGTCCCAAAAACTAGTAATGTGTTACTGGGGTTTCTAGTCATGCCCAGCTTCAAGAACTTCCTAAGCCTGCATAAAGTTCAGCATCAACAGTATAATGGCAGCGTTGACTTAGAGAGTATGTAACATTTACTTTGGCTACAGTTGTCAATTCCAAATGAACAACACTCATCAACATATCTGATGACAAAAAAAGTCTGTAAATGCAGAAAGTTCTGGCAAAAAAAGAAAAAAACCCTAAGCTTTCTTGATTTTGGAAGGTATCCAGCATCAGTCTGTAAGCACACATGTGTTGGAGCTAGACAAACCAGAGATTCTGGCACGAAAGGTTTCCGTTTCTCTTTCAGGAACTCTTTGGGACTAATGAAGATTTATTCCCCCCCTTACACAGAAACAGGTCCTCATCTGCGGAAGAGTTTAGCTGTCTGTTAAAGTATACAGTAACAGCACACCGCCACAGCGACCGTTCTGTGCACTACCCGCTCCGGGCTGCACAGAGAACGAGCATCTGACTGGAAATACTTCATAAACACTGCTTTTCCGTACAAATTCCTGCGGTTCAGAAGGAAAACGGCGCTCAGAAACTGAGCTGCAAACAGCCAGGAGTGTCGAATAACCTAAACGTCACTTAAAAATCTCAAAGCAATCGCTGAGAGCTCTCAACTAGGAAAAAATACAGAAAAATCACCAAGCATAATAAAGCAAAGACCACGCTTGCCCGGCCAAACCTCGCAGAGGAGAGGGCGCTGAACACCTGGGG
>NW_009258754.1:4222732-4243770 GCF_000687185.1 Egretta garzetta | reverse complement strand
GCAGGCGCCCGACAGAGCTGCTGCGGCGCGCGCACCCCGGCCCCCGGCCCGGCTCACGGGGCACAGCCCTGCTGCAGGGGGCGGGAAGAGGCAGTCGCCCCCGTTCACAGGGAAGAGGGCCCATCAAAGAGCACCCTTCCCGAAGTGGCTTTTGGAAATCGGCAGGGAAGACCTCATTATAGCAGCGTACCGCCTTGCCAGTGATTCCCCTGATACGTCCTCATCTTAACAAGTCTTGGTGCCAAGCTGTTAGGAATAATTGGATTGAAACCAGCAAGTATAAAAATTAGGTGGTTTTCTCAGGCCTAAAAGAAGCAATCAAAGAAAAGCAAGGTAGCATGTAACCAGTAATGTAACAACTTATTTTTGCATGCCGCCGGCCCCGCCCCCACCCGCTGAAATCAGCAGTAACATTCCTACTGCCTTTAATGAAAATAGGGCGAGGCATAGCCTACCCTTCTCCACATTCAGAAAGTGTAGGATCATGTTATGCGTAGTTTAACATCCCTGTGCTAATAACAATGCTGTATTATTACTCTTGTCTATTTTTCTCTCTTCATTTTTCCAGTTATTCCAGTTTTGGAAACAGAAAGGTGGATGGATTTACTTCCTCATCAACTTTACCTACCGATTCTCAAGACACTAAAAAATCATTACATTTGGATTAGAAAACATGTAGGGGACATTCAGTTGTTTGTTCCAAACAAACAAACCAACCACAACAGGGATTGACTGGAAATGCATGCGAAGGACAATGACCTCCCCACTTATTTCAGCAAATGGGATTTTTGCATGAACACTGAGCATGCAACGCAACTTCTAGGCAAATCTCAGTGGAAGGGCAGAGTTAATGAGAAACCTTGCCTACCGTGTGTCAGTCACCTTCACAGCCCATCTGTTGTGTGTATCAATTAATAGTTCCCCTTCCTGCTTTTAACCAGTTGTTTTAAGGCCGTTCTTACTACGGGCATTGTTTCTGAATGTCATGCTGCTGCTTCATACCACAGGGGTGTGGTGACTTCACTTGACTTCCCTTCTTCCTGGGAAAAAAAAAAAAAAAGAACAATAGATTTCAAATGCAAGTACCTGGTTTCTCAGGAAAGCATACAGATCATACAAAGACAGTATCATCTCTATGGAGCACGTCCCATATAATAAAGTTCAATTCAGCACATTGAGCCACTTGTCTCTTTTGTTTAAAGTTTACATTGCTACTGAAATATATTTCTGAAAAATACGGTATTAATGGAATCCAGTAGTGCAATAAAGCCCTAGATGTGTAACTTTTCAAGCCATTCTAATACTTGTGGTTTTGACGTTAAATATTCCAGATAGTCTTGGCCTAGATATTCAAACCTTGGCTCGCTAGTTGGCTTCAGTAATGACAAATGGGTTTGTGCCTGGAAAGGCTAGATAATGTTGGGGTTTTTTTTAGAAAGGAGCTATTTACTCTGGATCTTGCAACATTAGGTTGCTGTTCTACAGGACCCAGTGCAATCTTTGTAAAACGTCAGTCAACTATGATATGAGTGATTTACTACACTGAGCAGAGGGCTACAATCCAGAAACTTCAAAATCTGTTTACTGCACTGCCATCTTTTCAATTGAATAATGATGCCTTGAAGTGTCTGTCATGCAAAGAGCCCTAAGCACTTAAAAACTGTCTTGTACAGACAATTTCTGCTATATCTATGAATAGACTCCAATGAAATCTGCCCACACAGAGTTTTTCTGTAGGGCTGTAAACCCCGACTTCAGATTTCCTTCCCATTTTGTGTTTTAATGCCTCCAAATACAACATCAGTATATAGCAGTGGGAGTAAAGAGATCTCAATCCGTAGTTATCAACATATTTCAGATTCTGGTTGATCAACTTGCACGATATTCATGTTCTTGTCACACATGGGAGTCGTTATTGGACAATGTGTGCAGTATGGATAAGGAACTTGTCTTGAAACATCTTAAAGATGTTAAAGAAACATTTTTATACCCTATGTGGCAGTAAAAAACTCCAGAATTTAAATATAATTTCAATTTTCAATTTCCTTATCTTCAGATTCTCTTCCCACCCCCCCTTCACAACACAACAAATGTTCTATTATTCTCCCCCCAGGCTATTGTTACATGTGTTCTCAGTATAACAAAAGGGGTTTGTCTAAAAAGGCTGTATCTGAGTCATGTCTTTGCATGTGAAACAGCTGTACACCTAGGGCACATTCTTGGGCACTTGGAAATGTGTCATTTTCAACATTCTGGGTTTACATTATTTTAGCCATGTCACTGCAATGATCAGAAGAAAGGAACTAACACCCAAGTTATCTGCGTATCTGCAGCAGACCCTGACAGAGGGAGAAAGAAAATGCAAGTGGAAATTCCATGCTTAGCCTAAAATAGAAAAAGCTGGTCTGAAAAAAATTCAAGTTAGTAAATCTGAAGGACAATGATCCAGAACACAGCTGAATACTAGTCAGGAGACGCTTAGAAATCATTTGTTACCGAACTTAAATGCTCATAGCCACTTGCTGGTGTCTGATACTGATACAATGGCAACATCTACAAACCAGATCAGCTTTTGGTAGTTAATGCACAGGAACATTTTGTGGTGAATACAGAATAACATGAGAATTGCTCATGAGTATTTCTTTTCTTTAAAAAAAAAAAAAAAGTTATATTCACAACTGAATGAGCAATGGTAGAGAGAATAATGGTCACTCTACACGGCACGGTCATTCCTTTGTCAGTGTGCTGCCTGCTATCATCCAAATAAAAGGCTTTACAACCTCTTGTGTATGAAAAATAATGTGACAGTCTCCCAAGTAGTCACTAGAGGAAAGCCGGTTTGGACTGTAACATTCAAAGAATAGCTTATCTGGAATGAACAAAACTTTCATCTATCACCTTTCATCTTTTTCATCCCCCCTCCATCTATACCAGAAAATGTCCCCTGGTTGTTACCATTTGGGGGACAGGATCTCTTCTTAGTCATTGAAATTTAAGAGGTGTTAATAAGCAAGCGAATAATTTTGGCGTGACTATTTCAAGCCATGTGTTTAGAAAAAATAAATCACAAGAATCAGATTTAACTGTCAAAGTCTATATTTAACCTCCTAAAAAAGAAATACTAAGAGATTTCCAAGGGATTTTGTATGTTAAAAGTACATTTACTAAGTCTGTACATGATGTCATGCACTAGGTGAACGTACTACGACACATCTAAGTGATACAATAGAGAAGATACGCTATGCGGATAGCGTGACCCTGTAACAGTCTCAGCTGATACATAAAAGCTGGCCCGCTGGACTGGACCTTCCCCATCTCTGCAGACGCTAGACCAATCTGTGAAATCAAAGCTGGCCATTGCCATTAGAGCCTTTTGGGGTGTACCGATAAATGCTAATGGCATGGTGAAAAACTCAGCGTAACATGCTAGCTCAATTTTGCAAGCATAACATTCCCTCAAAGGTGCTCGGTACAGTACATTGGTCTCTTTTCCTGCACTTACACCAGCCTGCTTGTCTATAATAAGCTTCTCTTTGTTCCTCACACTGACTCCGGTGAAGGGGGAGGCAGCAGCAAATAATGGACTGAGTGACATTCAGTACCAGACCACAAATGCAGATGTCAGACAAAACGGATGCTGGATTTGGCTAATGAAGCTACAGCCTGCAGCAAGAACAAGCAGTTTTTAGCAGTGCTTTGCTAAAACAGGTTATTTAATATGTGTAAAATTCAGTGGAAAAATTCTCTGAGAACTCATAGCATATGTACAGGAGCCAGAGAGGCAAAGCGCTCTGGTATCTACAGCAGCAGCTCAAATGGCCAGCAGCACTGCTACCCGAATATTCAGCATCCTGGCACTTCACTCTTCTGTTCCCCATATTGAATTGGTGTCTGAGGCCCCTCGTTTTAAAACGTTAAGCCTAACTTCAATGACGTAAAGCCACTTAAAATAGAGGGCCTCTTCCTTAACCTCCCTGACCTCCCCTGGCTGCTGTAGCACACCAGAAGTACCAGTGCGTCAGCTGATTCAGCCGTCAGCGCAGACAGAGCCCTGCCGTGAATGAGTGGGCTCAGCTCCTTCCCCTTTTCCCCGCTCAGGCAAGCTGTGTGAGCTGGCGTGCAGCAGCATGTCCAAGCCCAAGAGAGGCCTTAGCCCACCACTGCTCTCCTCCTGGAGCACCGACTTTTCTTGTGATCCCACAGAGCACGACTGCTTCTTTTGGGCTCCCCAAATCTGGGCCACTGACCGGGGGAATTGGGAAGGAGAGTCCCCCCATACTGAGGCTGCAAGTGTGCCAGCAAGAGCTGGGAGCTGAACCCTCCCTATCCTACCCCATAAATCCACACCTAGAAGGCACGTCGTCGTATTGCTTCCAAATCACTGAAACTCCATGATCGGGAGCTCTTAGGCAGATACTTTTAAACGGTGGCATTCTTGATCAATTTATGCCAATTCAACTGTAATAAAGCAGCAGTTTCTTTGTATCACTTCTCTGTAGAGAAACTGGTTGAAAGTACTTAGCTGTCAGTCATTTTCTACTATAGCAAATGTATATGGCATTGCTTATTTTCTGCATCTGTTCCTGGCAAACAGAGGTTTCTGGGTATGGCCGCACTTTACAAGACATTTTGTTCTTGAGGTACATGGCCATCTGCCTTACATCAGCCAGGGAAGCTCAAAAAGAGTTAAGAAGAGTAAGATCTTTGTAAAAAGATCTTACATCCTGAAGCGGCCATCTGACTTTGCTACTATGTTCTTTCTTTATGTATAAATATCTCTACACAGTTTTTCATTTTTTCAGTTTCCTAACACAGATTTTGCTAAAACAGTTCCATTCATCAATACAAAATAACTTCTTTCATCAAAAGCATCTTGAACAGCTAGTGCCTAACAGAACCAGGACTTCTGTCCATATGTAACCTCACACACCACACAGGCAAGTCTCCCACCAGCTATTATCTTCTCTGCCCACTTTATGGGTCTGACCTCATACCCAATATTAACATTTTTTTGTAATAAAAAGCAGCACTGGCTTGTTAGAACTGCCACTTTTTAGATGAGACACTGAGTTCCCTTGTGTTATTTCTGCTGACTTTTCTAATCAAATATAAAGATCCCATGACACATTTTGACAAAAAGTAGGGCACAGCCGGCTTATTTATTCTTTTACTAAAAATAGGCTTCAATGTCCAGCAGGTTGGAATGTGTTAGTTAGCACTTCAAGTGTAATAGCTGCTGTACCTGCTTCAATACAGCTATATTAGCAGTTCATCTCTGCAATAGGCTAATTATGAAAATGAAACATCAGGCTTCACAATTACTTTAGTAGTTCCATTTTGCTAAAATACTTACTAGGATTAGACTGTCCAACAATTGAAACAGCAGTAAAATAGCTTCTCATTCTTACAGGAGGAGTTTCTGACACCCTTCCAAGCACAGCGCAGCATGTTTTACATCTCTTGGGTTAATGGTATATTACTATTCTCAGCCAGAGGCAAAGACTAAGAAGAGATTCATTATGGGAACTGGAACACGAATGGTTTACAGAAACCCGTATCTCTCCCACCTTCTTTACATATTTATTTTCTAGCTGGCCTTTTTCTTAAGGCTATTGTGATAACAGAATGGATCTAACACTGCGAAAATTAATAGATCACAAATACTATTGAGTATATCACACTTTTTCATAACTATGGATATGAAATAAGCTATATTATTTCTGAATTGGGCCTTGCAGGAGACTTTCAACTCATGTTTTGTCAAGTTTGCTTAGAGAAGCTCATTGTCCAGTCACAATGGTGTAAGTCAGGGTTAGCAAGACTTCATTTTGTGCAAAGGCCACAAGAGAGAAAACACAGAGCCTTTAGCCCCTAAATTACACCCATGTAGTCACCCTGCGAGTCAAATACATTTAGTGACCTGCAGCACACAGTGAACATCACTTCTGAATTTGGTCACGTGCCATTTGTGAACCATGAAAGACTTGCTCAAAAACAGATCTTTCTTTATCTTGCTCAAGTTATGAGTCATGTGCAAACCGAAGAAAGAGATAAAAGCAAATGTGTTGTATTACTGCTACCGTAAAACACAGGTACTGCATTAACATTTCACTAGCCCATGGAAAAACATGATCACTTTAATCCCACCGCTATTACGCAGTACTAGAAAGCTAGTACCTCTGTACCTACGTATCAGGGCAAACTGAAAAAGTTCAAGTTGAATTTTAAAAATCAAAAAGCAAAAGAAAAATAACATATTACATGCAACATCATTCCTCAAAATATCAGTTCTTACTCATAAATAGACTACTCTTTTGAATCTCTATTGAAAAACAGATTTTATCTTCTTCCCTTTGGTGAATGTGTTACTTTTTTAATACTACTTACGACCTTCTGTTTTTAAAAGGACTATCAAAAATACAAAAGGCATTTATAGATTTCTTATTAAGGATGTCTCAAGTGTCTGGAAGGCTCTCTAATACTAATTTATAAGCATCTAATCATATCAGTGTTTCTTTTGCTATAAAAGGTTCTGCACTAAGATTGGTGCAAACAGTCACTAAGACACACTGAAATCAGTGAGAACCAAGAATACTCAGTGCTCTGCTAGTAAACAGAAACACTTTCATCTCACACTTTTATTAATGTAACTTCCCATGATCAGGAGTCATGAACCCTACCCTCAGAAAAACCAGCACTCTGACACATTTCAGAACAGCACCCACCAAGTGTTATTAATGGGCACTGCACAACCAACCCAAGAGAGATGCTGGGAACACTCCTAAAATGCCAGTTCACAGTGTGAAGCAATACTCCGCACAACTATTTGTTGCTAGAAAATCCAGTCATCCTGAATCAGGACGACTCATTTTATTTCTAGGAATTACATTTTAGACAGTTTCTTCGAGCTACACATGCATCATCTTCATTTTTAGTCCTCAACACCTAATCTCACTAAATCTGGTTAGATGCCATCAAAAAAAAAAAATTATTGCAGCATAAGAGGCAAAGTGTTTTATTACTACTTTCAAAACTAACAAATAAAGCCTACCTTACTATTTTGAAAATGCCAGGCTTTGTGCTAAATCTCTTTCTACAACAATGTTTCCAAGTATTGATTAACCAAATCAAAATATGTGTCTCTCACCCACTCTGTCTGGCAATATCACAACAAGTCTGAAAGCTTCATTTATATGACTCATACGCCTTTAGATTAAACAACAAGGCAAATGATGCCAAGTCTCTATCTATCACAGCTTTGTCAGCGAAACAAATCATTCAGCAGGTGAATCATGAAATTATTGTCTGTTTGGATGCTAAGTAAACACAGAGGGAAGGAGAGAGATGCCACCTTAACTTCACAGTTCCCCATCTATTTCTCCTTCCCAGCTCCTCCGCTGCATCACTGTGGCATTGCTAATACAAGCAGACAAACTCTTCTTGCCTTTTTTGCAACGCGCAATCAATTTGGCTGCAGTTCAGAAGGTCCTGTAGCCACAGCAGGAAAACTGAAGCCTATGCTTCCGTGGTTTGCTCAGGAGAGAGCGCTTGCTGCCTACACCTCTGAGAGAGAAAGTGGGCTTTCATTTCTGATACGAGAAGTGCATCCATTCAAATGGCTCCACCATTTAATGTGTGGAGCTCTCCTGCTTGGAGGGGGCTCATAGGGGGCTTTTGTTGCAATTCTGCTATACAGGGAAGACAGACTGACAGGATATCACTGCTCAGAGAAGTGCTAGCTTTCTGGAGAAGGTTAGGTCACCTTTGTAAGAGACCACATTCCAGCAGTTCATAAAAACGTTGCTGAAGAGCATTTTTTTTTATTCCTGGAATGTACCTCACTGCCAAAGAAGGTAGCTATGCTAAGGAAAATATTCCATGGGGAGCAAACAAATTCTTCTGCAAAGCCATTCCTCCCTGCTCCACCCCAGCTGACATTACACAAGTTGAATAATGCATATCAAGGTATTAAGTAACATGTAAACATTTCCAGTAAATGTTTCTGCTGCACGCCTTGGCTTAACTGGTATTGGTTCCCTCTGTGACAGTGGAAAAAACCCTTCCTCAGTTCTGCTGCACCTAAAGCTAAAATTAATGAAGCATTTCCTACCAATCACTGACTGGAATCTTCCTCCTCCCCTGTCTCCCAATATAGATTTTAAAACCCTTGAAAACTTACCTAATGAAACTTTACTCAGAGATTACTTCTCTGAAAGTCTTTTATTGGCCTTATAGCCTGTGCAATGGGGTGACTTGCAGTCCCAAAGATATTACAGTTCTCGCAATACATGTACAGACAAATGACAAATTCCAATTGGAAACAAGTTGGGTTCTCATACAACCAAGGATGTTTTATATGAACCCCTGCCTTCCCATCAGGAACTGTCCAACAATATACACCCACCCCACCCACCCCCAGGTTTGAGATTTTTTCCCCAAGGGTGTGAGAACACAGTGTTGGGAAGCCACAGTCTGGTAGAGGAAATCCCCTTGGAATTTAGTATCATTTAGGCATGCACACTGTTTGTACAGCATATGCCAGTAATTCCTTTTCCTTTACTGCCTACGACACTCCACAAGAGGGGCAAAGGCGGTTCTGAGCCAACTAACCAAAAGGGGACATGCTTAAAAGCTAAAACATCACTGAGATGAAGATGGGCTCTCGAATGTTCTCAGTGAGACTGAGAACCGTTAGTCCCAAAGGAAAACTGCACAAGGAAATTTCTGGGATTTTCCACTGGAATTTGTACTTTCCCAAAGGCTTTTCTGTAGGAGAGACTGACCTAGGGTCAGGTATCTCAGGAACTCCCAGGAAACACCACCAAATTCCACTCTGAGAAATGCTTGGGCAAAAGCTTTGAACAGAGCTGTTAAATAAGAAGGTAAAGTCATGCATTTTCTGTAACTTTTTCAAGTATAAATTATTTCTTTTAGTGTCTGTTAGCTGCACAGGGCTGAGAGCTGTGGGGCTAGTTGGACTGTTCTCCTTCGCGTAAATGAATCGTTTTCCTGGCCATCAAACTTGCAGCCTGACTGAGGACACGACACTGGCAGCGCTAAACATTACTTAAGAGTCAAGGGTCTCACTTATGCTTTCTCTGTACACGAAGATGCTTGAAAAGGAAGAAGCTCAATTCTCTTCCAAGCTGAACGTATGGCAAGCTAATGCTGGGTTTTAATGTCATTTTGATAGGAGTCCATAAACCACGCCACACACGGAGTCTTGTGGCATAACAAGACACAAGAACATCCAAAGAACAGGAGATTAATAACCTGTTTTGATGCTTACTGATCATTTGGCTCCAATAAAACTTTTTGGAAGGCTGTCTTAAAGTAAAATTAGTTTCCCTGGGCTTCATTATTGAGTTGCAACAAGACTGCTCCCAGAGATGAACTGCAACTAGTAGGAAATGTGCTCCTGTTTGGGCAATAAATGGAAAGCAGAAATACCAGAGAACAGCCTCCTCCAAGCCCTCTCTTTCCCCCTGCTTACAGCAGCAGCCTTTTTTGCCTGATCTCCCACATCTGTATGAGAAGTAATGGGTTAGCAGTACCAAATATCATAGCTCCCAACCCCAAGGCCACCAGCTCTTAGCAGGCTTCCCACCTCTCTATGTCAACTGCAGCACCGGCATCAGTGACTGTTTGAAGAAAATAAAGCACAGGGAAACAGAAATTATGGCCACCATGGCAAAATCAGATCACGATAACGTGAAAACTATTGTGGACACCTCAGTAAGTGATGTGGGCCTGTTTTTATGTCTGGGCCAATCACGACAGGCACAAAGCAAAACCCATGCCAGAACAAGCCCGTCCTGCTCAGAAAATTATTTTCAGCAATGCAGCAATGAGTTAATGTAACCTGCTGTTACATTACATTGCTGTAACCTGCGTTACAGCTACCACAGAGGTGCCAGTGCTCAGTAAGGAGTGTTTTGAAGAAAGGTTTTCAATGCTATTGCCCTGCTGCTTTTAACTCCCCCACAGAAGAGGAACTACTGGAAGGACCAAACCATCTGCAAACACCTTTGGAGAAAGCTTTGGCTAGCCACTGCTGCTTTCCTAAGAAACAGTAACTCACTGCATTCTTAATTCTTTATACTGTGAAATAACCTTTTTCAGTGAAAGACTAATAAAACTACTGATTTCCAGACTTCTAAGAACATTACTGGCAGGGCTAAGCGGACTCTCAGAAAGACCAGTGGCTTCTAGACTTTTCAAGAAATTATATCCAACTGAAAAGCTGTTTATTTTTCAGTCAGGGCACTGAGGACACCAAAACTCAGGTATAAACTCTGTATCCAGGGAGGATGTGATGACAGCAAAAGAAATGTATTTGCGCTTTCCTTTTTCCCATCTATCCACCCACCCACCGCCACCTACAAACAAGAAGCATGTCCCCCAGCTCTTGCCTGGAGACGTCTCTGCAGGGCCCCAGGGAAGAGGTGGGCATCTGCCACAGCCTCCACACTGGCAGCGCATGGGATAAAGCGGGACATGGTATTGCAGTCAGAGAGAAGAGGAGCTTTCCTGAGGGGGCTTATTGTTGTGCATATTGCACACACGTATAGGTGTATATAATCCACACCTCCCTGCAACTTCACAGCAATTTGGCTTTCTATCTTTTAATACATGCAAGAAATGGCAGGCCTCAGCCAGACCTCCACCATAATCTTGTCGTTATAAAGCAATGTCTGGCAGGACTACAGCAGCCCCTGCGCAGCAGCGCGGCCTCCTAGCCCTCTTTGCACAGGTCGTGTATACTGCATCCCACCAGGGAGCTGGGAGCAGACTCATTATCTGGCAGACAGCGATGACTATGGAAGGCCAAGACTGGACGGTAATGAAGGCCCATACACATTTGGCATATGGAAACGTTTACATACCTGTTTACCCATAGAGCTGTATCCTTACTGCTGTACACTAACTCACAAAGCTTCAAGCAGAGGCCTTTGGCAAGCCTATTTCAGCTGCAGTGATCCGTATCTTAAACTACAGTGAGCTGCTAAAGCAAAGCAGTGATGTAACACCACTACACGAGAGCACATCGCCTTTAACTATTCCATGCAAATCCAACAGCATTCCTAATGCCGCCGTACAACTGGTACAAACGCAGAATCATTTAAACTGAAACCTCAAACACATCCTTACCTCATCATTAAACTGTATTTAAAATTTCTTTCGCCAAGTACAACTTCCAGCTAGGGTCAATCAATTATAATAGTGTGGATTAGAGGGGTGTTTCACAACAGCAAAAAGTATCAAGTATCAGCTCTCATGCACCTTAAAAATGCCATCTTCGTTCTCAAGCACATTAACAACAAATGGATCCACTACTTAGAACGGGCAGAGTACAGAAAAAGAAACCTTCTCCACACTGTAGTGAAAAAAAGTCTCTATTTGTGAAATACTGCCTGTAAACTTAAAAACCATCCTATGCCAATGTTTTCACAAAACATATCCAAAATGACATCTTCAAGCATTATAATTTAACATTAGTGTTTTAATTTAAAATGAATAGTTAACCTTTAAATCTTGACTCTAATGCTAAATATTCCTTTGAGAAAAAGCCTTATGTAAAGTGTTAGAGATGTGTACCTCATCTGTTCTAATCTTAGTCACATCTCAAACTACTGTTTTTCACAGATAGATGGTAAAAAGCAATACATATAGATATGGAAAATGAGGTTGTGTTACAGGATGTCAGGTTTTCTATCAGAGAATATGCCATTACACTTTGTGGCTTAATCATTTTACACCAACCTAAGAATTAATGACGCTTAGCTAAATTATCGTTTACCATAAACATACCTTGAAAAACTGAGCATGATTTTCTTTTGTTGTTTGCTCTCCTTCCACCACAATGACAGTGGAGGGAATAGACATGCAGTCCTACAGTGGCTTGGCCATATGAACTCTATTAAAAAACTGATTATTTCAAGTTGTTAAAGATCAGGTGATAACCTCCCTCAAAAGATGAAAAAATATGAACAGACCCTAATTAGGATCTGATAAAGAAGTGGGGCTGTTGCACTGTGTAAACCCTGAATTAGAATAATAATGTAGGGAGACTCAACAAAAGATGCTTTGTGTTTCTCATTACAGCTGGTAATAACTCCTCCGGAGGCCTGCCCCTTCCAGCACTGTAAGCATGCTGGATACTGCAATAGCGCACTGCTGGTTTTCCACACCCTGCTAGGCTATACCTGAAAGGTGCTTTTGTAGTGTAGCTTGAAAGGACAAACTAGTGTCCCATGCTACACATCTTGCCTGAAAAAAAGCATTTTGAAATAAATCCTTCTGAGCAAACTCCTCTGAGTAAATCACACCCCCAGTAAGCTAACCCCTAACATAACATTCAAGCACATATATTCAGAGAGCACATGCAAGTTTTACCGCACACTGGCTGCGCCTGCGGCATGGCCTGCAACTATCAGAAATCTCAGCTATCATAACATTGCTCCTCCCCATCTTCACACTAAAAATGAATTCTCTCTCCTACCTGCATTTCTTACTGATGGAAATGTGCTGTTGCAGCTGATACACATGACTGATTCACTCAGTAGCAAACTAATCTACATACTGATGGAAATGTGCTGTTGCAGCTGATACACGACTGATTCACTCAGTAGCAAACTAATCTACTTATTAGCAAAGTGCTTTGCGCTTAGCAAATGATGGCACATAAATGCATTAGGATTAGATTTAAGGCTACTAAAGTCAGAAGAACTACAAATGAATGCCTGCATAGCAAGTTTATTGCCAGCTCTGCATTACTGCGGTTGCTCCATTCAAGTTCTTTGACAGATACTGAGATACCAGGTATCTTAATTAGCAATCTGCCTTTTTAATGCATGGAAAATCACAATTTGTTTTGCACTCTGGGTCTGTAGTGATCAATTCCACATACCCATGCATATAACCTTACACACATGAGCAATCCTGCTGAGCTCAACTGCCTTTCCAAACCAGTCTGTGCTCAGCACGTGCCAGGTTCTGTACATTTTGCCCTTTTCCAATTCATCCCATCTGTTTATAGCCTTTCCATCTAGTTGACTGGGATTTTCCAAGGTTTCAAATTCACCTTTTTCCTTTCAGTTTTTCCTATCTGATGTACATTGTAATGATATTAAGGGGAAATTCATTAAAGAACTAGCTTAACTCAATTTCTTTCCACAGCGTTTCTCCAAGCCGGCTGGCTGAGTGTGACCTTTTCAAAGGTATTTGGCAGAGGCCTGTCTTTTGTCAAGTTATTTTTCCAATTTTTGTCAGTGTGAGTTTTCAAATCAGTATCAAATTATTTTTGTTACATCACATCAAAAAAATGCTCTCTAGCTGAGCTGACATCTTGCAGCCTAACTCCTTAAAACTGCATGAGAGAAATGAAGTACATGGTGAAAAAAACCACACAAAAGTCTGGTTTGTGGCCAAAATTACACCTAGACATAGAGGGGGAGGAAAATCACATCTCTTGAACAGTGTTTCCCAAGCGTTTGTTAAGAATTATTTTCTTTCTTAATCTCAAATCAACAATGCTCGATCTGGGCTTGATGAAATCTGTTGAAAATATAGTGGGACAACATCTCATTCTGCTGCCCTGGCATCTCTGATCAGTTATGTGTCCATGGCACATGCAGACCAAGTTGCTTGTTTCTTACAGCTTTTATTATTCACTGATGCGTGTGTTGGTTCTGGATCCTAGGGTGGAATCAGGAGACCAGTTCAAATATCTTCTTACAGTTGCTGCTAAATCGTAACTATTTTAAAAGATTGAGCATGACAGGTTGGAGAGAGGAACAAAGAGTTTTATTAATGGAAAATCTTACTAGCCTTCAAAGCGACACATATGAGAGATATACATGTATTTTTATAGCTTGTGCCTAAATTAGAAACAAGATTAAAAATCTCAATGTCCCTCATGAACTCCTTCCCTTCTCTCCCCATTCTCCTATTCATTTTGGATGATACACTGTCCCCTCTATTTTTTTCCTCCTCTTAGCCCTTCTTGTCCCTTGTCTCCCCACTCTTCCCATCCTACTGCATCTTGACCTCATGTTCACTTGTAACCACATGTTGAATTCAGACACGCAACGCACCAAGTTCTGGCATTTTGGAAAACTGGCAATTCCCAGCTATGAAAAGACCTTCCCATCTTGCCTCCCCCAAATAAGCCACTAATAAAAAGCACAGGAGGAGAAAACAAAACCAAACAGCAACCCCTAAGACTGCTTAAAATGATTGTGTTTTCTGTCCTGAGTATTCCCAGTTCAAAGCGAAGTGCTCAAACCGCACTGGCAGAAGCCAGTAACAGATGCAGCTTAAACTGTCCAGGATTATTTTCAGTATTTCAGTTCTAGGAAGTACACAAAACCTGAACTACACAACTGTGCCAGAAATCCCGAGGGACGGGGCTGACTTCTCAGGGCACATCTGAGCTCATCAGCCTTGCTGCAGGTTCTGGCTCAGTTATTTTATCTTAACCAACCTGGCTGTGCCTCCCCATAACTGCCTCAAAATCACTGTAGTAACAGAATACTCAATAATGCGATTTACACATGCTCATTTTTCAGAGGTGAAGAAAACAAAAACATCCCATATGTGCCATGTGCTTCTGTTGCTACAGTGTGGTTTCACAAATCTGTAGAGCTTCAGAGAGGAAAAAGCACTTTTCGTCTGCGGCCTGTGCGCTGCCTATTTGCAGCACCTCTGCCACCAACCGCTGCCCAAGAAGCCGAGCATCTCCATGAAGCTCAGGCTAGCAAAGGCAGACAACTGAGCTTCGGGCAGAACCGTGTGGAGAGAAACTTCTTTCTGGTTCACTTATCACCATGACATGTTTCAGAAAACAAGCCCAGCATATGTCCCCACTGCTTCACTTTGCAGGTGTCTCACCTGTCTGCTAGGTCCTGTTTTGGACCAGAAGGCTTTAGCGCTGGCTTTCTTTACACATTATGTCCTCGCCCCGCTATGAAAGGCAGACAGTCTTACAGGAACACAGTCACCACCAGCTCCTTCAGCTTCCTCAGACATTGGTACAGCAAGGGCCGACTGGATTGAGGTTCTGACTGCATCTCTAGGGGATGAGGACAAGCGGTGCATGTGCACCTCAATGTCAATATTCAACCCAAATGGTACCACACATCCAATGATATCCCAACAAAATTAGTACAAAGCCAGAATCTAGCTCTCCTAAGCAAGCTATGTTCAAATATACTTCATAACAAGGTAAGAAATGCGCCAATTTAATGAGGTAGACATGAGCGAGAAAAATTGTCAGAGGTAAAATTCACTAGGAAAAAGGCCATTTCCTCACCCTCTGACTTTTGGAACTAGACCAGGACAAGCTAACTGGGTGAGGCAGAACTGCTAGCCATTCAACCAGCTGAACAGGGTGGGGGGGAAGTAAAAAGAAAAGGAAAAAAAAAAGAGAAAGAAAATGAGTGAAAATGTTTCTACACAAATACTTAGAGCCATTCAAACCAGGCAGCAATGTCAAAATCCACTTTTGCACACTTGCCTAATTATTCTGAAGTTGCCGAGAGCAGTCGTTTTCTGAGTTGTAGTAAAATACAGGTAGCAACTTTTGACTTGGAAAGAAAAGATAACAAGAGCGAGAGGCTAGCTGGATGAAAATCTCTAGCTACAAGGACAACAGCCTCTAAAAGAGGTAAAGGAAGCCACAGCAGCTACTTGGATTTACATCTATGTAACAGAACAGAACTGAAACCAGATAGTTAGGTATCTCTAAATGGTACCAACTGCTTTATTGGTAGGTATGAACAAGTTTATGGCCTCGGAAGATTGCAATCTCCCTTGCCATACAGGAAAGGAAAATCGTTTCTTTTAGAGGAACTCAAGAGTTACTCAACTCTAATTAATCTTCTGAAACAGGAAATCCCTGCCAACACAGGTGGAACTATAATACACTGGCTGTGCAGCTGGGGAATATGAAAAATGGGATTTCCGTGTTCCCATCTCGCTCACCAAAACCAGAGTGCAAATACTGTAAGTAAAACATGCAGCTGAAAAATCTGAAAAAAAGTAAGCGAGTAAAAAAATTGAAAGGAGGACTATAAAAAGTCACTTAGGTCATCCATAAGGAAGTTCCCTACAGTATTAACTAAGGTTTGAGCCCTTCTGAGGAAGCTACCATCACTTTGAGAGCTTAGTTATAGGGCAAAGGAAATTCATCTGAATCTGTATTTTAGGACACTGAGAGGACACTTCGCCGTACTCCTGAAGGAGCCCTGTAATGTGTACTGACACCACCAGCTTCTCTCAGCCATCTCTTGGCTCTCTATAATTGGTATTTTTAAATAGAATTTATACTGTTACTTGCTGGACCACGTCACAAAAGATGAATGGCAGCATAGAAATTCCTTTGTCATTGAAATGTTACTCAAGTTCAAAGTCAAGAGAAAAAATAGACATTCCTTTTTAATATTTACTTGTCTGCAGCATTTTAATTGTGGAGACATGTAGAAAAGAGGGATATAACCAATTATTTACATTGCTACACATTTCTGTCTGTCTAATTGGAAGCAAAACCACTTACGGACATGAGGAGATGACGCATGTCATCACTGCTTGTAGGGTATGCCCTGCACTCTCTGCTCTGAGCACTAAGGCTGTGTTTCAGTTCAGCTTAGGATAAACAATATTTTTCACGACAGCTTATTTCAAGCTCCACAAAGCCATCTGTATGAAAAGAATAACGCAGGGCAGATTTCAGCAGAACTAAAAAATTGTGTCTACAATGGAAACAAGTAGCACAAACAGCAGCACCAAAGCTTTGTTTAGACTAGGGAAAGTTCAGTAAGTCACTGATAAAAGAGCTGTAAGGGGGGAAAACTGAAAGGCATGTTTCCATCAGAAGGGTAGTGCTCTCATTATAAAACAACCTGAGTACTTCCAACCACATGAAGTGACCCTCACTCATCTGATGCCCCAAAACAAGCGAGTAACTAAAGCAAGAACAGATTAATTTCCTTTAACTACAGATATACTATCACGACACCCACTCGCTGAGGGAAAAACATATTTACTGTTAATAAAAATAACACTAGGGTGGACACGACTGTTTTTTTTTCTTTCCTACAGATACACACAAGTAACTCTCTATTTAGACTGTTAGAAGACTAACTTTTCTCACACATACATTTCAGGCAATTAATAGATAGGCATTCACCTTATTATGTTACTTGCTCATGAATTTATGTTTTATTGTTCCATTTTCAAAAGCCATTGAACCCACAGGACACTTCAGTAGTCAATACAGCATGGTACCGCACAGCACAGGCATGCCTGGAAATGACCTGATTACCTGCAATGGAGGCAGTGAAATGAGTAAGATTACATAGCTGGTCTTTCATTTCAACCTGGATACTAGTTCCAGCAAGAAACTAATATGTATTCACGAAAACAAATGTCCATCAAAGCCACAAAAGCAATTTAATGCTTACACGTATGCTGACAATGCTATGTCGGAGCTGTGAGTAACCTGACAAAGGAGGCAGAAGCGCAAGCTGGTCCAAAATGTACATGTCCTCTTCACCAACATTAAGTCCATTCTCAGTCTGGCCTCTGTGATTCAGGCTGCTACACTCAATATTGAAAGTAAATATATACGAACAATTGAAAAGAATTTTCCTCCTGGCCGTATCAGTGAGGGAAGGTGTTTAATTGAAGAAGACGCCAAAAACTATTCTGTGATTTAACAGACATGTTCTTCCTCTTAAGATGAATTGGTATGACACAGAATTTAATGTCAGGTAACTTTGCAATGTTGAGCTAATGTCACAATGTTTTGCTTTCTACAAGATGAAATGAAAGCCCTGGGTTTGGTCACAACGTTAAGTAAGGGGGAAATTGTATTTTAAATAAAAAGCTATCCTAAATTCCTGGCAAATTACAAGGTTTAGGTCAGCTCTAAAAGGAATTTGTGTCAGCTGGAAGAGGCCATCTATGTGAAAGATTAATAATAATGAAAGCCAACCTCTTTAAAAAGTAGAAGTAATGCTTGTTGAATTTATCATCACCTGCAAGACTGGTTATGCTAATAATCCTTCACATTATGCCAAGTAGACTGAAAATAATTAATAGTTCACAAACAACCTTCCCACAGAAGCTTCAGTGCCAATGTTGTTTTGACTGATTATAATTAATAAAAAATATAATCCCAAATATTCAGGCCTTGAACACAAATTCCTTCTATCTGAGAAACTTGCATGAAAAAGAATAATAAACCTATGTCTCACAGCATTACTCTGTCAAGGGTAATTGAATTCCTGGATCACGGTGTCACTGGGGAATTCTGGTCTCACTGTTCACAACTCTTTATTAAAAAAGTCTATTCTGTTCATGAAATGGAAAAGCTGATTCAATATATACACGCAGGGGTTCCACCACTGAGCTCTGGTGAGCCACCATAAATGCTCAGGAGTCAGAGGGTAAGAGCCAGGGTACTGCAATGCCTTTTAAAAAAAAAAAAAAAAAATCAGGGCTTAGCTGATTGTGATATTTAGGGGGTGCTCATTGAATCCCAAAGGCTATCCGTCTCCCTGCGTGAGCTCTAGGATCTTTGACATGGTGCCCCAGAAACTGAAGGCCTGAATATCCTCTGCTCAGGGCAGAGAGAGAAAAAAATCCTTTTAAAAAAAAAAAAAAAAAATCAGGGCTTAGCTGATTGTGATATTTAGGGGGTGCTCATTGAATCCCAAAGGCTATCCGTCTCCCTGCGTGAGCTCTTTCCTCCTCTTGCCTGAAATAGCTGTGAAACAATGGTCAATTGGTAACGTGTCTCAAGCCAGCAGTAAGGAATGTCTGCAAGGACACAGGACTGTGAGAGAGGATGAAGAGAAGGAAATGGAGAATAAAGCAAAAGATGGAAGTGAGGAAGGTCAGGAGGTTGCTTATACATTTACAATATCTCTAGAATAAAGTCACACCCCAGAGAGATGCAGGTGGCAAACTGATCTCATTAGAAAAACCACAATGGTTTAGAGACAAGGTTCATTTTTGCCAAGGATCCTGTTTCCAGCACTGCTCATACCCAGATGTTGCAGAGGAACGTTCACAGCCGCACTGTTTGACAGACATAAATGTGATTGCTGCAGGATAGGGCAGAAAAGTTTTGCTAAAATTCACCACCAAGTTAGAGAAATACTACACAAGGAAGAAAATAAGATCCACTATTCGGAACACAGCATCCATGGCCATAAAGTTTAGAACCTGCTCATGACATTTTTCCCTAGAAACAGCACTTGGTACAGCACACAGCATACCAGCAGAACTCCCAGGTCCTGAAAACTTTCACGTATACCTCAAAAGCGTGGGAACTAAACCTGGCTACTAACTGCTCTGCTAGCCTAGGAACTAGGCAACTAGCGTACAAACAGTACAAAATCCACCAAGACATGAAAAGCTGGTATTACCCCATACACCACACAGGCTTTTGGAGTGAAGCGTAAAGATTTATACAGGCTACCTACTCTTAGGGAAGAAAGTGCCACACCAGGATGATGTGGCAGTCAGCGTTTCACTCATGGATGCTGTCAAGGTGAGAAAAGGACAAGATCAACTGCATTCATTTCTCATCCCTCCATTAATAATCGATCTGAATAACTGCTGCCAGGGGCTGCTCAAAAAACTCCCTTCATGATGATTTTCTACTGAAAATTGTGGCTTTCTCCAGGGGGAAAAAAAAAAAGCTTTCCACTAAAAGCACTCACTCTGTCTAGTATTTTATTTCTAAAAACACAAGATCTACTACCTTCTGTTTTTCAACCAAAACTTGGTTTTGAAGCGGTGCCTCGCTGGAGCTGTGGTTCAGTCACCCCAGACACACCCGACAGAGCACACCTCTTGGGACGTGGTGTGAGATCACCCGAAGGGAAGATGATGACACAGCCGGGGAGATACGGCCCAGCCAGGGAAGCCAGTCTGCAGTTGAGTCAAAGCTGTCAATACAAGGTATTCAAAACTTTAAAAAAATATACTGCAAGTGTTGGCAAAAGTAATACACTTCACTTTAAAATCTTCTGTAGCATATTTGGTGATCGGGTCTGTTCCTCGCTGTTTCTGGGAACCCTTATAGCTGCCACTGCTAAATATGGAACCAGTTACACCAGGACATAGGAAGCCCCAACAATAGGAACCATAGCCCGGCACTGCCAGACTCTTCCCATGCTTGGGAACTGCAAGTAGTTAGCTGTTCCTCCTCCATTTCTCCCCCTCCTCAAGCATCTCGGCTCCAGTACCTGTCTCTCTTACTGTCCCAAAAGGGACAAAGCTCACCAGGGCATGTTGTGCAACACCCTGACAATGTCAAAGATCAACTCACTGATCTTTGTGCTTAATGTACAAAAACTATTACTGGAACATTGCATTCAAACGTTTAATATAGATTCTGATCCAAGGGCAGTA
This sequence comes from Egretta garzetta, assembly GCF_000687185.1. Taxonomy (NCBI): domain Eukaryota; kingdom Metazoa; phylum Chordata; class Aves; order Pelecaniformes; family Ardeidae; genus Egretta; species Egretta garzetta. Next base: position 4,223,346 of record NW_009258754.1, on the reverse strand, counting down.
GATATAGCCCATAGTGCCTGAGTAGCTGTCTGAGCTTTGCTACAGGACACAATCTCTGCGAGAAGTAAACACAAGTGCATACATGCAATCAAGGCTGCGCTCTTTATCAGACCCCTCCCAGTCTGCTCATGCTTTAACAGGTCATTGACTCAAGTAACTTCCCCCATGTTACAATTGTCAGTAAAATACAATAGCCTGAAACTGAAAATACCTCTGGTCTACCACGAATCCAATCTGAGGGACTAACTTGCTGATTAACTCTGAGACCAGCTCATATGATGAGACACGATTGTCTCAGTGCTCCAAGTGAGCAGCTTAATTGGAATAGAAAAACAGAGTGATTAATCACAGCTAAGGAAAACACCTTGCTACAGAAGACAGGCAACATTAATGCTTTACATCATTAAAACAGTTGAGGTTACAGTCCAGGACAGCACATGTGGAAAACATTTAAGGAAAAAACGATGAGATGTTATTTAATAGGTAAATTCTTCCCATTAACGCCATAAACGGTTTGACACATGCTGGCAGGCAGGAAGGTGTTCCCCTCAGAGAGGCTGCCAGCCTCGCTTCCCCACTCCCGGCAGCTGCCAGCCCTTCCTAGGGTTTGAAAC
>NW_009258754.1:4222406-4222710 GCF_000687185.1 Egretta garzetta | reverse complement strand
CTTCTTTCTGGTAAATCAGCCCCTGCAGTCACATCTCCTTGGTGGGTTTGATTTTTTTTCCCCTTTTTTTCCTGGTTTCTTTTTGACGCAGCATCATCTCATCTTTTTCAATCTCAACCCCCCTTCTCATCTCCCCCCACCCCACCCCCCCTTCCGCCCCGAAAACGGGAAAAGACCCCACACGCACCGCCAGGGAGGGGGTTCCCCTCCGGGGGACGCGCCGCCGCCAAGGGCCGCTCACCAGCATCCACCGAGGGGGGACAGGGGAGCTGCTCACAAAATGGAAAAGCCGCAGGCGCCCGGG
>NW_009258754.1:4215357-4222008 GCF_000687185.1 Egretta garzetta | reverse complement strand
GCGCATGCACGCCCGCGGCTGTCTGACACCGGCTCCCCCGGGCGGCACGGGGCTCCCGGCGCCCTGCTCCCTCCAGGGGCTTCGGCCCGGTTTTTCCCCGGGCATCACCGCTTTCCTGAAGCACCGCTGCCTGCCCCCGGCACCTCAGGCCAAAAGGGAGCCCGGGGGAGGCCCTGCCCGCATGCCCCGCGGGTGCCCCAGAAGAGCGAGTTACCTTCGCCCGGGGCAGGAGAGCAGGCCAGCCCCCAGCGTTTACAAACGTCATTTCTTCAGCCATGACTTTGCACTTGCTAGTGAAGTACTGAGTCATGCTAAACGCTACCCAGCTGTTCCGCACGCTCTCCCCTTGTCTCCCTCGGGAAAGGTGAGTATTGCAGTAAAACCTGCAGGTCCATCGAGCGCCAGTCTCCAGTTCCCCCAGAGGAACTGGCTGGAAAGGACCAGGTGACACGGGTGGGGGACGCAGAGCCCAGGTCTTCCACAGCCAACCGAGGGCTCTGCGTCCTCGCCATCTCACACCTCCTCCTCCCAGCCAGGTGTCGTGGTGGTGCACCTAGCCGCCCATCCACAGTGCCTGCCTTCCCCACAAACAGCACGGGCACCATGGGCCTCTGTCCACCACAAAATTCACGCAGGAGCCTCCTGTCTGCCCCTTGGGCTGACACGCACCATCCCGCAGGCACCACCCTGCAAGACCAGGGGATACTCTGGCCTGCCTGAGCCAGCACAGCACTGCTGCACATTTTCCAGGTACCAGCAGAAAACAGCTACCCACAGCCAATACAGACATCTTTGCTAACCTCCAGCCAGTCATTAAAACTCCTGCAACTCAAAGCACTCCTCTGCACTTCCAGTAGCATCTTGTGCCAACCTTCACCAGCAACGCAGACACCAGCTTTTGGGCCAGCTCTCAGGAGGTGGTATTTTAATAAGTCAAAACCTTCAAGTGTAGTATTCACGGATGTGCAAATCCAATCATCACATTTGGCAACGTGTCAGGTGGTAGACACAGCACAAAGGTCTGCCACTGCAGGCTGCATTTGATGGGAAGACTGGGGGATGTCTGCTAGGAGACATGAAGCTACTGTTGGAGGACAGTAAGCAGCCCCCACAGAAGGGGTAGCCTCAGTCATAGGGACCAAAGGCAAATGTGGCTTCTAAGGAAAGCCTGAATCTAAAAAATGCAGGGGGATTGGCATGTCCCACAGGGCAAATTGAAGCTCATATTCCTGTTTTATTGGCTGTCATAAGCAGCGAGAATGGTGTTTGTCAGCGGAAGAACTTGGGTTAATGATCTCTCAAAAATTTCAGTACCTGGAGGAAGATTTAATGAGTATTTTCAAATATACAAAGTAGAAAAATATGCTAAAAGGCAGCAACATTATATTTTTGAAGCCTGACATTCTTTTGATGTTCGGTACGGGCAATAGCTTGCCATGAACAATAACAATTCCAAACCCTCTCCTATAGCTGTGCTGGTCACAAATAGGGGTCTGAGAGGGCAGGAAAGCCAATGTCACAGAACAAAGGAACCCAAAGCTGCCTCCACCTGGAGCTTCCTTTTCCAGGCTCCTCTGGAGCTTGTGCTCATGGGTTTGCTCAGCAGACCTGCAGCCCCAGAGTATTTCCCTCCCCCTGTCCCCTGGAATGAGCAAAGCCCTCCCTCCCCACCGACAAAGAACGAAATACAACCAGCAAGCAGTAGCTTCCTTGCCATTTCTTGCAGGGTGCAGGCTCCCCTCCCCTTGAACAAACATCCCTGCCTACCAGTTACATTACCGTATCACTACCACAGGGAGAAGGGCTTCAGGGCACTTTGTACATGCAGCTCCCGCCTGGAGTTGTAGAAAGAGTAAAGTAGGAGTTCAGTCAAAATTTCATCTGGCATAAACCCACACCACAGGAAGGCACGACCTTCCCTTGCCCGCTCGTCCTGCTCTCTGCATCGCCCCCTCCCCGCCACTGTTGTGAGCTTCTTTCCCACCAGACAAATGGGATGAGTGAACTAATCCAGGCTAAAACAGAGCTTTTTGCTTCTTTTCCCAATGTACCTGTGACTTCTCCTTAACATCTGCCTTCTTGAAAGAATACATCCTGTTAGTTTCTTTCAGCACAGATGAGCCAGTACTTTCTTCTGTATCTAGGAGTGGTCGTTTAATAATCTAAATCCAGACACCTATCCTAACACCTATATAAATCAACAGCAGATGTGATGAAAACCCTATAAGCACCTGAGAAGGAACAACTAGGAAAAACAGTTTCAGTCAGGACCTTACGATGTGTTTTCCACCAGTAAGTCTCAGAGACTGCTGGTGCTTTTGAGTTTTTATCTGCATCAGAATTGACAGACTTTGAGTAAGGTATTGCTCTCCATGACTGACTCTTGACAGCACTTTACCAGCAGCTTTTATGGTGCCTGTAGATTAAACCATGCTTTGAAAGGACTCTACTTCGTTTTGACACCCCAGTATGAACCAGAACAATTCCACCTATGCCAAGGGAGCTAATGTGTCAATTTAAAATCCCAAAGAACAACCAGCAGCAAAGGCACTGCTGACTCTAATCCTCTGCTGACTGTCCCTAAGACAGTTCCTTAATCCAAACTTCCAATTTCCTCCCACAGGGCATGGCTAATACTTCACTTCTTCCACCCTCCATCAGCTGTCCCTGCACAAATGATGCTCTCCAAGTAAGGGTGTTCCCCCTGCACTGAACACAGCCATGACACCTAAGCGTCGCCTGAAAGGATAAAAATAAGCACTAAGGTACTGCAGAGACAAGTCTGACTTGCTCAGTTTCTTGCCCTTGCTGTGAAGAAACCTTTTTTGAATGTTCAGTAGCACAGTTGGATTTTTCAGCCAGCAGACAGCTGGTCTGCCTGGCCTAACTTACATACTCCTGCCCATAGTTTCATCTCACCTAGTTGTCGCTTATCAACGTGTTTAGTGTTCTTCAGGTCCTGACAATCCCTGCCTCTCCCTCACCACTTCCCAGGATCTTTTGTATTCTTCTCACTATCTAGCGCTGCCTTTTATTCTTCTTGCTTTTTCTTTTTACCGTTGTCTCTCTTTACACACCTTGTGAGGAGGGTGAGTTTCCTGGAAGAAGGCTCACGGAAAAAGACCTTGCGTCACTCTCTGAGTCAGTAATGGAGACGGGAGCTATTTACATATTTTCTGATAAGCAGTGAGAATGTCCTGATGGTCCTGTAAAGTCCGTAAGGAATTGGCTTTGTGTTGTTCCACATTTCTTGCTTGTCTATGCTTGCCCAATTCTAATTCAGTAACAGTATTAAACATACTTTTACATATTGTTATAACATTATTTGGAGGAAAAAGCAGTATCATACTCTCAATTTAGCCATAAAGAAATTATATTGCCAATACTTAGTATTTAAAGAAACATGTAAAATTACTTTAAAAGTATGACTTTTTCATATTAATTATCATTTAATTTCTGCCTGAACTATGAGGTTACAGCTGCATCTCATTTCTAATTTTTTTTCCATGCAACCATTAGGGCAAAAATTATATTTTTATAATGTATTATACCTGTAAATTCTTTACTTTTATAAGGACTCCAATTGTGGGTTTGTTTTTTAAGGTTGACATTTTCTTTTATTAACATAAATTTAAAGATCTGGAGTCTTAGAAGAAAACCCAAAACCAGAAAACACCCCCCCCTCATGTATGCACACACAGCCGAAGATGTGCCAAGAGTAGTGTCTGGCAATACCACCGCGAGCTCTTGCTGGAACAGGGCAACTGTGAACGGGGAGTGGGAGCGCTCAGCATTTTGCTTTCACTGTGGGAAGAGGAGAAGGCAGCCCAAACCGACTGTTCGCACAACGCAGCAGCACAGGAGCAATCCCCAGGTAGTGAGCAGCCCTGTAGGAAGCGTTAAGAGTAAACCGTGAGCTGATCTAGGCCGAGCAGAGGGACGGAGGCGGCAGGCTGAGAGGCAGAGCTGCCCACTGCTCCCCAGGGCCCACTTGGTTTGCAGTCCCTTCTGGTGGTCACAGGTCCTGGGTAGGGAAATGCAGGGGAACACTGGCACGTAACTCCAAACATTTCTCTTTCAGTAGGTGATCTTTGCATATTATGAACACAGCAGATTTCTGAGTGTTTCTTGCTCTGTAGCTAAGAAGCATGAACGTAAGACTGGCCTATGAGATGACTGACTACTAGTGGAGACCTATTTGGTATCAGCAACGTGCACGACCACTTCTGAAAACACAGCTAAAACTCTCTCAGAGGCAGATCCTCAGATTTGAACTGTTTTTCTCAGACCATATTCAAATCAGCATGTGCTGACAACAAACAAAACCAAAACTAAGCCAAGCCACAGTCTCAGGAGAAGACGCAAGCAGCTGTGTGAAAAGAGCATGCTAACTGCCTCCACGGAGGCTGCCGGCTGCTTTCAGGGACCGGGTTATTGCTCTGGTGGGAACTCTCTTGTTCCCGCTAATTTCATTCTTTAATTTTTCATTAGATACTCGACCTGTTATGACTTTCAAATTGCCGAATTCCAAGTTTCATCTTACTAACAGCACTTATCAAGCCCTAACACTTAATAAGTACCTCTAACACACCTGCTCTGAAACTCAGTTTAGATTACAATATAAAACCTACCAATCTGGCTAACTAAAGTTGGTTGATCACCTGTCAGTCCTTGACAGTCCCACTCATCCTGTCTCTGACATTCACCTGGGGCAGTGCCTATTGCAAGCAGATTAAAGGAATATCTATTAATTTTTGTTTCTTCTAATTGCTAAAATCAAATCCTGCTATGGACACATTTCCTGAATTTTCAAAAGACTTATTTAGGTGCCGTTTGGGCACAACACTGACTCAAAAGCACTACAGATACACCATTTGCACAAAAAAATTCCACACAGAGAGCAATCAGGTGGCAAGCTTCCTGCCAAGGTGCAAATTCCACCATCGCAACCCAGATGACCCTGTCACTAATACAGTACCTTGAAGACAGTAGAGGCCTGAAACACACAACTCCACACATCCATCTGCTGCCATACCAAATCTCAGTTCAAGCGCTTACATGTGAACATCCTTAGCTTGGTTTTTGAACAAGCATACTCATTCATGTTCTGGTAAGCTGCAGATGGAAATGATCCAAGTTTTGTGCAGTTCTACATGTGATACTTTCTTCAGCTAAACGTTACTAAGCTGTTCCAACTCAAGTAGTGCTGGAAAGGGAATACACAACTCCACAGAAGAGGGCAAGGAGGGTCACGGAAGTGGTGGGGCATCCTCTGCTACAGGGGCAGGAGACAAAGGAATAAACAAAGTGAAAAGAGGTGCTGACAGACAGACCTCGGGGACGGGTACATTTACCAAAAATGTTTCTGGGTGCTGGTACTGACGGAAGGTGGGTGCTCACTTGCTGCCTACTTGAGAGGGAAGGGCTGACTGAAGGAAGCCCCAGAAGCTGGCCTTAATCCCCAGCATCAATCACTCCAACTGCTCCCTGCAAACACAGCATCTGGGGTGAGAGCCCCAAGGCTAGGGTAGCCCAGCTGCCCACATGGAGACCCCAGGGGCCAGGCAGTAGGGCTGACAGATGCACGAAAGGCACATGAACCATGTGGCTCCTAGGCAGGTTGCAAGTGCTGAGGAAAGTAACATTTCAGTGCACTAGGTACTGCACAAGTGTATCGTAAATAATCATCCCTGCACCACGGGCCTCGCAGTCTGAGGGGAAGCATCGCGCTCACAGCCCCGCTAACAGCCTTGACCTTGAAATGGTCCTGAAAGCAGGGCTGCAGAGGAACGAAGCAGCAAAACATTTGCAAGTAGCTGCATTCAAGCGGAAAGACAACCCTCCAGCACGTCCGACACAGGATCGCCTACCTCTGCACAATTCTGCCGTGTGGCGCAGCCAAGCGCGGTACCTCTGGGAGGGCCGCTCACACGGGGCTGTCTAGCACAGCAGCTCACCCCTTCATGACCCTGAGGCTCAGCCAAGCAGCACTGTGAGTTTGAAAACACACTGCACTGGCAGAAAGAGCCAGCCGGCTTACTCACCTGTGAGCTTTCTGTGTGCAGCGCCCAGACTGTTCCACGATCAGCATTTTCTTGATGCAAAATGGCACTCATACTGACGGATGCGAACAAGATGTTTCCCTGTGAAAATGCAAGGATGTTTGTGGGGTTTACTTTAAGACAGTCATTGTCTGCAAAGTCACTGTAACACATTCTAAAGTCCCTGGGACATTTTTATACTTGTTCATTACAAGGTCTACCAACTGCTACAAAATAGCAAGGGCTGTAATAACAGCATTACACATTAAGGATGGCTTTAATTACGTATACAATATCTATGCAAATGCCAGATAGCATCTTCTGCATGAAAGGCAGGGTTGGTTTGTTTGCTTCTTACCCTCACAGTATGGAATCTTATTGCTTCTTATGATGCAATATTCATTTGGTTAGACTTAATTTAATTACTTTGGTTGCTAATTAAATTAACCTTGCTTAAATTAAAAAAAAAAACAGTGCCATCACAAAGTGTTTCTGTCATGGTGGCTCCTAAAATATCTCCATGAGGACTAGGTTGCCGCTGTTCAAGAGGCTTTTAAAAGTACGCAATAGGGCCAGACAACCCCATTTGCCTTATAATGCGAGGAAGCCA
>NW_009258754.1:4210931-4215333 GCF_000687185.1 Egretta garzetta | reverse complement strand
GCATCTCTGAAAATGAAGTACAGGTGCCTGTTTGGCACTGAAATCAAAATTTTTCTCAATGAGATATTAGTTTGAAAACTTTGGCCTGCGTGTCATACCCAGCATTACACCATAACTCACTAAAACAGCTTCTGTTTCACAGCTTTTCTTTAGCTATTTCAGCCAGTTTGGTTAAATCCTCAAGCACCAGAGAGTAAGTCCATAGCAATGATACTCCCATGTAACCCAATTCACCAAGGGGTTAAGTTGCTTGACCGAGGTAGTGGGTAACTCAGTGCCTTACCCTTAACTGTACTGCTGCCGTAACTGTGCTAAGCAGTTGGGGTCCTGTTTGGATAGGAGTAAACAGATCAGGCCCTTGCAGAGTCACTAGTACAGTCAGAAGAACATCCCGCCACTTCCAGTGACGCTTAAGGCACAGAATGGGAGTCTTCGACTTTTCTACAGGAGCAGCTTCCCCTAACATGGTCTGGCCGACCACGCTTGATGGTTGTTTGAGGCAACAAGCAAGCATTAACTCCAGGTCAACAGAGCAGTCATGGAATACAACTGTTTGCTTGATTATGACTATTCCAGAATATCACGTGTAAGGTACAATGTTACATGCATGTTGAAGAAACAGAACCAACCCCAAAGACAAAGGTTACCAACACAACTTCAGCTTAGTCCTCTACTCTACCTGCCACGTGGCACAGTCTCGATTCCTTATTTCTCCTGCATGAATTTATCAGTGAAGCTCGAGTCCAGACTCTCCCTTGCAGCTCTTGGGAAGAGACTGCTCCCAGACTCTCTCTTCCAGACAAACGACAAGGGAAACATTCAGTGTGGGCCAGGAGAACACATACCCGGCAGCAAGTTACAGAAGCATTTGTGAGACAGCACTGGAATGTCAGCAAACAGGATCTTTGGGTCTAGCCCAGCTCTGGAGGCAGAGAACAGCCTAAGTCATCATAAACAAGAGGCCAAATCACACCAGCCAGTAGCTTTGTTTTGAAAGGTGATACAGCAAAGAAGATGAACCTCGCTGCTTTAGGAGCCACATCTCTATTTCTAGCTCTGTATGCGGCCCACTTGCTGGCCATTTATCTGCAAAATAGGTGAGTGGCCATTGCCTCCCTACAAGAAGGATAACTGGCTTTTAGGAGTGTATATGCTAACAGCAGCAGTGGAGCATGTGGGATTAGACATCATGGACTTCTGGGCAGCAGTAAACAGTATAATGAGTGTATCTTCTCCCCCTACACTCGCTCTCCCCATGTCATTCTGTGGGCTGGCAGGAGACCTGCCAAATGTGTCAGAGCCACATGAAATGCATGACACTTGTGAGCCCTGACCTTGTGGCCCCTAGGCTGATGGTCAAGTCTAAAGCACAGACCAACCCAAAAGGAAAGGATGAAGGTCCTACCCAGACCATAAAGGACTGCAGGACCAGTCCCAGTGTGTTTGTTTATTCTGTGATTTTTAAGTTGGACCCCCCCCCCATAATAACAACACAGCTTTTGAATTTTCTGCTATGTATAGCAATTCTCTTATATCTGCGCGCTGCATGTGCTTGTTGATGTCAACGCCCTGTAACCGAGAGCCACTGCCGTCTACCACACACAAGACCTCATTATGTTGCATAACAAATTACCTTTGTTGCCCAACAGAATGGCACAGTAGATTTTGTTGTTGACTTGTGTAAACTTTAGTCTTGCGAATTCCATTTTGCACTGACGCATTGCTTCTGCCTGACAAGTGCTTTATTTCTGTTGTTAAGCAGCGAGCTTCATGATACGCAGGCAGCCACAGATCCTGAAAAACAAGTTTAGAGATACATAAATACACCACCATTATGTCTGCAAAACAATCGGCCACGTGGATCCTGATTACTGCCGTAACACTGGGTTTAGAGGCTGCAGCTACACATCCTGAGAGGCAGCACCACTGCATATTCATTGCTAGTGGTCATCTGATGTTTACAGTTACAAGAAAAAACAGTGGCATAAAGAAACAAAGAAAGCGGCAGAATAGCAAAGGAATTTTAAACCAACTAAGATTTCACCATGTTGGCATTTTGATGTTATACTATTGCCTTCTTGATGGATTTATCCAACTGCATTACATTATCTATTGTTTTCAGTGTTTTATTACTGGTTTTAAGTGAATAGTGTTAACTACAATGCTCATCTATTAAAGAACAAAGTGTGAGAAATGTTAGCAAATCCATCCATATGATTACAAAATGTTAAACCTCACTAGATGCTTCTTCTGAGTCTTCTTTATATATGTTCAGCCCATATTTCAGGGGAAGGAAAACATTTGCTGCCAGGCTTCAAACAGTGCTTCCTTTCTTAAAAAGTTTTAGTTGGCAGCTTTTTCTATTGGCATATGACCAATACTCTCTATAAGTGGAAAAATAGTGGCGATATCTACAGGCCAGATTTTGCTGTTTCTTATAATGAGTAAAGCTATCTTATTTTCATATGTGCTGGCCATACCCTCGACTTGGAGCACTACTGAAAGCTCACCGGTAGCTGCTCCCTACTTTCTCCAGACAAAATCCAAAGAGGAAAAAAGCCCAGTCATTACATAAGCAAACTTAGCAAAGTCTGAGAGTTGGCCTGTTGGGATAACCTTAAACAAGGGTTACAAAATCTGGATGCCAGCTGGTTTAAAGATGCACATATTCTAACGACCCCTCCTAATCCTTTGAGAAACGCATTTCAGTCTCCTATATACAGTCGTCTCCAACGTACTCTCCAAATCATTCAGCAATAGCTGAACTTGCTTTTTCATCAGTGCTACTACCTGTCCTAGTGAGGATCATTTCCACTACTCACCCCATCTCGTACATGGCCAAGCAACAGTCACCAAATAGATAATTGGAAACATTGTCGGACATTGGGTGAGCGCAATACCGCTAAGGGATTGGATTTTGTCTCTGTTTATCAGCTGTAATTAGAAACACTTCAAGCCAAATTTCAATTACAGGGAGTAAAATAAAGGCTAGCCCAGCCTGGGCTTTTTAACAGATAATTGTACTTCAGTAAAGTAGTAAGGCACGGCTGTTTTCAGACAGTGCTGCTCACAGTTAATGGTGCCAACACAAAATATACCCGAGCATTACAGCTTAGGAAAGCCTTCATGGGAACACGTAGCTATGGTCAAAGGAGGTAACAAGGTGAGGAATGGGACAGTAAAAAATAAAATATCTCAGTAAGAACCTGAGATATGTGGGCACTGTACAGCTGTGATTATGTGAATTGTACAGATACTTTTTCAACTTACGGAAAAAAAAATCATGAGCTGTGCTAAGAGGCAGTAGGAAGGGAGATTACAGCCCTGCCTGCTTCAGGGTAAAACACCAACCGTCAAGCTGTTGGCTACTTCATCTTCACAAAGATGCTGATGATACAGGGCCTGGGACAATTCAAATAAAGATCGAAAGATCAGGACTTTTCAGGACAGAGAAGACTTGATATAAGCACACCCTGGAATTAATAGGATCAATACAGGAGATAGGAGCTTGGCTCTTTCCTGTCTTCAAGTTTGAACACAGGGATACGCAAGTAAATGGAAAGGGTAGAAAACTCAAATCTGAGGAAAGGAAACACTTTTTCACACAGGAATTTCAAGTGAGTCTAGAGTGAGTTTGGATGTTAATGGGAGTGGATAGTAACCTGTTTATGCTTAACGTGTTTTGACACTAACACATATTGTTTAAGTCCTTGTTGACAGCTCTCCGCTGACCGGTTACCCCTTTTAATAATACAAGAACAAGATGACTTCAATACAATTTGAAAGGCAACATTTTAAATTATAAAATCCCTTTCCATACAGCACATAATTAACCTATGGAACTCATTCCCACAAGATTAAAATTGAGCTGAGGCTCCCTTGTATCCAAAAAGGATTGGACGTGTATTTATAAACTGGCCGGATTCCACTTGGGGCAAGGGTAGTAAACATTCAATTAGGTATTTGTAAATGATCCTTTTAAATCCCCTTGGAGAACTTGCCAGAAGGCCCAAAGACCTCAACAATGGGCATCACATACCCCAGGGGCAGTAATTCAGGAGTGCTGTATGTTAACACTTGATTTCTCTTCAACAAAAGCTCTAGCTGAAATTTCAGCTCCATTGAAGTTGGCAGCAACACCCTCAGGACTTCACCTGCAACCGTGGCTGGCGTGTACGCACAAAGCATGATGCAGTAATGCACAATAACCCCCGACTTGCCTGCTGACCTCATGGAAAGTTCAGATTTGGAGTATTTTTATCATCCAGTGGCTCCAAGCAGAGTCAGGGCCCCTCTATACCAGACAGTTTGCAAATACACGTTAGGTTGAGTCTAAAATCCTGAATGGATATGTGTATAGATATTTCTTTTTTACCGGGCACATCGGCAAAGCCATCATTTC
>NW_009258754.1:4205747-4210828 GCF_000687185.1 Egretta garzetta | reverse complement strand
AGCGGCCGCGCGGCGCCCCCTTGACAGCGGGCGGCGGGGAAGGAGCCTCGCTGAAGGGGCCCGGCCCTGCCCGGCGAACGCGTTCCGGTGCGCAGGGTTGATATTCCCTGGTTTCGGGGGAAATTTCCCGAAGGTCCTTTGACACAAAGAGTCGCTATTTCCTAAGCGGAACAGAGAACAGTCCGGGTAACTGAGGATATGGAGCTTTTTATTCCTCTGCTCAGCCCACACAGAGAAGTCTTAGCACGGAAATCGCTTACTGAAATACAATACTCCGATCCAACCCAAATGGCAAAACGACCGCAGAGCACCACAGAAAGCATGCTTAGCCCAAGACAGGTACTCACAGTGTAGAGGCAGAGTGATTTTTCAGAGGAGCCTTAGGCAAGCGCCCGTCAGCGCAGAGAAGCCGACCGTGGGAGATTCGCCTTTGCTAAGAGAAGCCTGGACACGGCAAAGTACGAGAGGGTCACGGCTCCGCGCTGGGTCCAACAGCTCGATGCCCAGGAGCAAAGGCTCCCGCGCAGCTGGCTGCAGCAGAGGTAACGGCGAGCCATTTCATGCTTTCGCCAGGTCCTGCTATCACAGCCCCCCGCCTGTGTGCCTTTCAAACGAGCACCTGTAAAACCCAACGGGTGCAAACGCAGAGGCACTGCCAGATGCAGCTGCTGGGCGACCACTCTCCGGTGGCTTGTCGATAGCAGCCTGAGCCTCTGCTTGCTGGCTAACGGGCCCTTTTCTCAATATTCCAGCTGCAATTCAGTCCTCAGTGCTAGATCTTCAAGCCTACAAAAAAAGAAATTCCTCAAGTCTAGGGTAGAAAACAAGTTTCTGTTACCATAAAACACGGTGTATCTCCCCATCTGCTCCTTAAAAAAAGAAACATACTAAATGGTCTTACAATAGCCAGGCTCCAGCAACGTCCAAAGCCTTTTCCTCTGTGTTGCTGTTTTCACCTACACGTGCTACAGCCCTTCCTGGCCCAATCTCCGTTCAACCGCCTTTAAGCTAACACTCCAGGTGGGGAGGCCAGGCTGGCTGCAGTCTCTCTGCAGCACTGCCCCAGTTTGCTTCTGTAGCTCAGTGGGAGGAGAAGGTGAAGAGGATGGGACTGGGCCCCAGGAGGGAAGGGACACGTCCTCCTGCAGCCTAGCCATGGGGCAGGGTAGCCTGGAAAGCAGCTGAATGGGGAAACCCCCTGGGAGCTGTGGGCTTGTCCAAAATGCTCAATTCAGCTTCTCCCATCAAAGGGAAAAGACTAAGGGCCTTTTGGAAAGAGAGAAAGCCCTTGAACCTCCTCAGAACCTGTTAACTGCAAAGGCAGCCCTAGCAGCCTCTGCTGGAAACAAAGAACATTACCAGTAGAGCGCAGGTGACTGAAAAAGAAGTAAAGGAGACCCAAAAGCTGATGCTGCTTTTAAAAAAATACAAAGCAGAGTCCAGGCAGGAGCAGAGAAGGGAACCTAGAAAGGAAAGGCAACATTTGAACAAGCTAATTGAGAAGAAGTGTGGGAAAACAGGGGAAGACAGATGGGAATTCTACCATTTTTGCCTCTGCAATTTGTGTCCACCTTTTAGGACACACTGACCCTCCCTGCACAAATCTACCAAGAAGGAGTTTCTGTACCTTATGCAGAAAGGTTCCTTCACCTCCAGACAGAACTCTCTTTCTCTTTACAAGGATGTTAAGTAAAGGATTAGGCCCATCTCCCAAGGCCTGCCTTCCATGTCAAAATGCAGCCAAGGCTGCTGGTTCCTCACCACTCTGTCAACATTCCTGTTCCCTTCAGGTCTCCAAGGCAGGTCTGAGGCCAGGCTGCGACACCAGTCTGTGGCTTGGGATCCAGATCAACAGGGCTCATGGCCAGGCTGGAGACCAGCACTCCTGCCATGTAGCTCAGATCAGGGCTGAAGGCTGAGCTGAAAGGGGCTCCTGGGCTATGGGTGGAGGCCCTAAGTGAGGCTGATCAGGCTAATTAGGTCCTATTAGGGTCCTCAGGGTCCTGACCCAACAAGAGAGGAGATCTGCTGACTGCAGGCTCGCTGTGACTCCAGAGACCTCACTAACAGGCGAGAAGGGATATAACAGAAAACGGTTGATAGAAGCATGGGGAGAGATCGTGCTGACACACAGTACCATGGCTGCAGTGAGACAGTGCTGTATTGTGACCCACCAGGTCTCAGCAGTAAAAGCTCGGCCTCCCTAAAAATAGCACTTGCAATGGCAACGACTCCCTTCTGAAGTGACTAGACAGGATGAAGGCACAACATATTTTGAGACTAACTGCAAAAAACCAAACACATTATTTCAGTATTTTACAATGGTATCTGTGATCCCACAATTAAGTAGGGTTCGGCGAAGCAGCTACAAGTTTCAACAGTTTTCAGTCCCATTTCAAAACGGATACAGGCCTTGTCTCTCTGCATTTGCAGCCTGAAGTTTTAAGACAGCTTCACTGTGCTGGATTTCTTCCGCCTCAGCCCCTCTGGAAAACATTCCATGTGCACATTACATCTCTCCAGATTGCATTCTCGTTCCAAATCTGCAAGTACAAATATAGCAACATTCCTCTTTCCTAATGCACACTTACAAGATGTGCTGAGATGTCAGATGCTAAATGGTACAAAAAAGCACTTTACCACGTTCCTGTTGATGTGCAGTATAACAGAGAGGGCAGAAACAGCTTTAACTTTGGTTGATTTATTAGATCTGAATACTCTCCTCCTTTCATCTGGCAGCAGTAGAGCTATTAACGCTGCAACAGCTTCTTCAGAGTTTGCAACAGCGCACTGGTAAATCCATACCTCAGGAACAATCTCATTTCTGCAGGATCTTTAACATGACTCCCTCTATCCAAACCCGAGCTGCCAGAGCAGAGAGATTACAGGAACGTGAACCCAGAGCAGAGGAGCGGACAAGCAGGTAATACCCCTGCTGCCGGGGGGAAGCAGGGGTGAGGCTAGAAAGCTTCCTACCGCTGTAGCTATTGTCTCACGGCTTCCTCTGCCTCACAGCTAGGGAAACCGTCGATGACGCAACCGGCGGGATTGAACTAACTCAGCAGCAGTTGCAAGGCTCTGCCAACCTGATCGGAATCGGTTCCTGACAATTAGCATTGCTGAGTCATTCAAATGAAAGCAATGCAGGGCCATTCCCCGTGGTTGATGTTGTTTCTCATGTTGCTAAAAACAGCCAGTTGGCAATATTCCTTCTACCCGTTTGTATTACCCAGAAAACCCAGCTCAGCCAAAAAATTCTGAAATAACAAGGTTCCTTCCTTCTGGATGGGATACAGAGTATTTTGACATGTTAAGAGTCTTCAAAATGAAAAAAAACCATCAAGTTTTTGTTCTGATAAATTTGCATTTTCTCAGGGAGTGGAGGGCCAGGGAATCACGTTGTTAAAATTTTCCAGTCAGCTTGAATAACAAGGATACAACCTCAAAGAAGTCAACTGTGACATGAACATTTTCTCATAACAGAAGATAGAATCACTACTTTACTGCGGGTCTTAAGCAATGTGACCGATACGTCGAACACTGTGCGAAGGAAAAAATGTGTGTTCAGACGGCAGCATCTTGTCCCAAACCAAACCTCAGTGTAAAGGCAGCTCAGGTGGGAGCCCACCTGTCCTTCCACCACCCCTGGGCCTGCCCTGCCGCAAGGTTTCTAAGAAGACAGTTGGAGCTTTCTGCCAATTAGGGATGCAGCCTACCTACTTTTAGAGGAGATTTAAGAAGGGCAATAGCTGTCATGGGCTGTTGTGGTGTTAGCAGGCGTTGCTGGCATGTTGGCTTTTGCAAGGGTGTCTGTAACACCCTCCAAATTGGCCCATTGTTCCCTTCCCTTCCAAGGGCAGGGGCACAAATTCACTTTGGCTGTTGATCGGTCAGCTACAGCAGCTGGCAAAACCCTCAGGCTGAAAAAACTGTGAGGACAAATTTGTTTGGAATCAAATTAGAACTTCACCATGGGATAAGCACCAGGTTAAGCTGAACCACCTCAGAAGCATCCTTTAAACAAGCAGTCCTCAGTTCTCCTTCTCTGCTGGCAGGAAGCCTCTTGACTTCAGCATATCACTTTACTCAAATACTCTCACATTTTCCTAATGCTGAAATTATAAACTGCCAGAGCAGCTAAATATAGGAACAAAATAAACTAACTGTATGAGAAAGAAAAGCTTATTTTGTGTCTCTTCTGATTTTATTAGTAATATTTCTTTCCTTTTTCTAGAGTTCCTTGCTGAGCTGGAAAAAAATTCCTTGTTGCCAAATCCGTACTTAATCTGATGTTTCTTTCTATGTATTTGTTATATAATCTTTCCTTTTCTTCGTCAAGGTTCCTCTGTAAATGCAGGTTCTTCACCCTGTCCTAGCCAAAATATATGCTATATTAGTGGGAGCTAACATCTTTGGTACTCAAGGAGTGAATCTCAAGGGATTTTTCTTCAGCAGAAGGTCTGCAATACTATGAGCACTAACAAATACTGCAATTCATGTATCTTGTATTTTGCGTACAGAATTTAAACTTCTCACACCTGCATTTCTGGCTGTGATCTGTGTGGAAATGTCACTGACAATTTCCCTCCTGACAAAGCAAAACGTGCAACCTAAGCTGGGATTTGCATGGGTTCTTTAAGTATGCTCATCCTACAGCCGAACAGCCCCTTCTGCTGCCTGGGGTGTGGCATCTCACCCGGCACACTGCATTACTGCCAAACTGGAGGTGAGGTGGCTGATTTCCCCAAACAACCGCTGACCTCAGTGGGTTTGGGATCACCCCTTCCCTCTGGAGCATTAAACAAGTGGTGACCTGAAATTGGAGTATAGCACAAACAGTCCTGAAACATTTTTCTCCAATTCTCGGTATTAAGTCCAGCTAACTTTTGCCATCTTCTGGAGGAAGGAAATAAAATTAGGATGCTCAATTATATTTGTGCTTTATCGAACTTGAGGCATTAAATAATCTATTATAACCCCTTCCTCTAGTCATGCTGAGACAGATATTGTACCTCATTTGGCTGTTTGCTGTTTATTTGCTATTCTCACAAAGATCACCAAGTCTGTAGACTGGGGGGGGG
>NW_009258754.1:4199389-4205735 GCF_000687185.1 Egretta garzetta | reverse complement strand
CTTTTTAACCATTTCATCCCCAATTCTGTAATGATATTTTGGTTCCACCTCAGCCTCTAGAAACAGCTTTTATCTGGTTGGTTTGTTTCATTCTGCCTCCTTTTTTCTCTTCTTTTATTAAAACATAGGGAAATTTTTTACACCAACCATCTAAGAAGTTCTAACTTCTATTTTTTACTATGTTTAGTGATGACAGCCCTGATCTCCAGTGGCTTTTGGATGCCTAGCCCCTGACCCAACTGGGTTTCTAGGTCATTATAACACCCAGAGGCGGACCAGGGATGAGGACAAGGTAGAGGAATACCCAAGACATGGACAAGGCAGGGGAGTCTGAAGAGGCCAAGAGCTAGAAAGCAGCAACTGGGGAGGTATTAGAAGAGGTCAGACTCAAGTGGACACTAAAAGGCAGGATATGGTATTTCTTTCCCCCTAGCAAGCCCAAGAGTGCAATGCTGAACTCAGTATGAATTTGCCATTGACTTCACACTGGTAGACTACGAGCCATTTTCAACACCATCTTCAGCAGAAATGCTCCCAAGGTACACAGAGGACGCAAAGGGGGCACATTCAAAGTTTCCTGACAAGTTTTTCAGCATTGCAGCCTGCTGAAAATTACTGCTTGGTACCAGAGCAGCAGTGCATTTCCCCTCAACTGAAATAAAAATCTCCTTTGCGGGAGAGCTGTACTTTCCCGTGGATAGTGAACTCACTTCCTTCTCTTTTGTTTATAGCCATATGGGAGGTTTTTCCTCTTCCATTCCTTTTTCCAAAAGCAATGGGACAATACAACATTGTTAAGTGTTAAACATCCATGTTTCTGTTTCTTGTCTTCGTAACAGGACTATTGGAATGATGAGAAATGAAACAGGGAAACGATGAGGGAGAATGGCAAAATTTAACTCAGATTTTTATCTGAAACAGCAGAAAAGATATTCAGAAATGGTGCAGCAATGGCTGGAAGCCATTTTTTCAGAAAAAAAAATGCAAGTTAACATGTAATGTTTAATACAACCGTGAACCATGCTTAAACTAGAAAACTTTGTGCCCTGGAAAATGTTATTTGAACAATGCCAACTGTAACAGGGCATGGGAGTGACGCATACAGGTCCCTAACAAAATGCAGAGATGCCATTTCTAACAGCACTGGGAAATAAAGCATCTGTCACTGAACTACAAACATACAGATCCCTCGGACTCCTCAAAAAGGTGTCCTCCCTGGAGGGACAAGGGTCCAATACAATCACGGGAGGACCTGAGGATACCTTTGGAGAAGAGGAAGCTCCCTACAGTGTATGGAAGAAAACTGAAGTAGTCTGACCCTCCTCACACCCTGGGGAGAACCTCCAAGGTAAGACAAAATGGAGCTGGAATGGCTCACACAAAACTAGGAGTGAGGAAGCAAGCCCAGGAGCCAGCGGTATGGGTATGCTCACCTACGTAGACATACAGGAACGAATCAATCACTGTGCAAGATGAGGAAATTTTCCACTATCCTCAACGCTGTGGGTGTGGTGAGTGTGACAGTTTGACCTCAAGCAAGAGAAGAACACACCATGCAAGACCTTGGGCAGCTTTGAAACGAATCTTGTGATCAGCTAAGATGATCCAGAAAATGTGTGTTTGGTTTAATGAGAGGAGTCAGCCCAGCCCATGGACAGGTAGATGGCAGGGAGGTTTGGCAGCACGCCTGCTCCAGCAGGCACCAGAAATTCCTTGGGATGCTCAGCTGCCTAGAGAAATGCGTGTCACGCCAATTTGCCCAAGCCAGAAACCTCATTTATTTTTCCCATCTCCCTGAGACAGCTTTCCTAAAGCCAGATGGATGATCACATCCAATCCATTTTTGCTTGCTGGGTGTTATTTCTCATATAATAACAGAGCACAGTTTACTGGGCATGAGTATAAATAATCTTAGTCAAAGATATGTAACTGATGGTCCCAGTAGTCCTCGAGCCAAAGGTAGAAGATGATGTTAAAATAAGAAAGGGCCTGTTTTAAAGGAGACAGATAGATTCTGATCAATATTTAGGATTGTTAAGCTATCGAGCAGCATTGCCTTAGATTAAAATACCGCTCAATGACTTTTTAGTCAAAAAAGTGTGAAAAGTTATGCTATTTTACTCATCAGCTGGCATGGAGAGTGACAGAGAAGGCAAAACCAATAAAAAACCCCAACTAATTCAACAGTAAAACATTTGATGTGATTGAGATCAGCCAGTGCAGAATAAAAATGTTGCCATGAATATTAACATAAGGAAACAGCAATTGCAAACAACAGTGATATGTCAGCAGACAGCCCCAAGATCGTATCAGGTTGTCATCTCACTGGGGACCGCATAACAGGGGAGCCAGAAACACCATTTCCAGCTCCAAGAAGGCAGAACAGAAACAAACAGCAAACTGAAACAGAAAGCACTGGCTCACAGTGTGACACGTAGGAAGGGCATTACTGCTGCTGGACACACAGCAGCATGGGGAAGACTGTGGTTCCAGGGAATGGTGCCAGATCCCCAGACAGACTGCAATTTCTATGTAATTGTATTTATATAATTATATGCGTGCGTGTGTGTGTGTGTGTATAAAACCATCAAAGAAAGACCCTCCCACACACTTGCAATATGTAAGTAGCAGCCTTTAGGTCTGCTCCAGGCTTTGTTCTCCTAAAGTGAAAGCTGCCAGATTACACAATAAAATGTCATTATTTTTTCTTACTGTGCTCCTTCTCTTTCATCTCTTATATCCTTCCTTCATTTTTTTTTCTTTCTCCTTTTTTCCATTTCTTTCTTTCCCCCTCTTCAAAAACCTCTTCACCGAAAGGGTTGTCAAGCATTGGAATGGGCTGCCCAGGGAAACGGCGGAGTCCCCATCCCTGGAGGTATTTAAAAGCCGTGTAGGTGTGGTGCTTAGGGACATGGTTTAGTGGTGGGGTTGGCAGTGCTAGGTTAATGGTTGGACTGGATGATCTTAAGGGTCTTTTCCAGCCTGAACAATTCTATGATTCTGTGATTGTATTCCTGGCTCTCCCTAACCCCCCTTAGTAGCATTTCATCTCTCCTCTCATTCTTGCTCCTTTCCTGATGCTTCTGCTCTTCTTTCTCATTCCCAGCCACTCATTTCTTTCATACTGAATTAACTCTACCTCTGGTCTATGCATCCTGACAATCTATCTGTTTTTAATTGTTGCACTAAACTTAGCTGGACATTTCAGAGAGCCGTGTACATTTAAACTGAGGACCTTTTCAAAGTCTTCATAATTCAACTTGATTCCATGCATTTGATACAAGAGCCATATGTTTTTGTGGATCACGTATTGTTTCGCACATGTGAATACTTACAGAACAGACATGTAATTGGTTGCTTTTGCTTTCTGAGCTGTCAATTAACTTTGCGCTATGTAAAAGCACTGATACTCTGAAAGATCCAGAGATTTTCTCAATACTTGTAAAAATACTCTGTAAAAGTAATGAATGAAGGCTCACAGTGCTGAGTGGGCTTTCCTTGGCATCCTCTCACAGGTGAAAAAGAAGCACTCACCCACAGCTCCCCATCAGGGCTAACAGGGAGGTATGATTTGAGCAGCATTGAGGCCACATTCATTCTCCATCACCATCAGCCTTGCTAATGGCTCTTCACAGACACTGCCAGTATTTCTAAGGTTTATTGATTCATTCCCAATAAATTCACTAGAAATGATCAATTAATCTATTGCCTCCTCAGTGCCGATCTAGTAGTCTTTGCTCAGACAAAACTTTCCTGCGTCACACCCTGGTGCTAAGTCTACAAAGAAGGGGAGAGGAGAGGGAGAAAATCATGATGGATTCTGGCAAAGGCATGTAGGAATTGACATTTCCTTTTCAGCAGTTAAAGTATTAAACCGAATGTTAAAATCCTACCCTAGGTGTGAGTGTCCCCAGCACATCTTTGTATCAAATGTGTGCATCTCCAGGGAAAAGTGGACAGAGACTATCAGTGATCTAAATGGAGGGGAAAAGTTCTCACACTGATTCAATTAGAGTAGTATATGTTGTAATATAGCTTCAAGGGATAACTGAAACTTTTGGAGAGTGCTGCTTTTTTTTTTCTTTCCCTTTTTCTTTCCTTTGGCTGCTGCCACATGGAGCTCATTTCACATTTCAACTATAATGTAAGCGATACAGAAAAACAGTTCTCACATTGTGTCAGATCCACTGGTGCCAAATCCACAGGCACCCTCCTCCAAGAAGTCTGAGAATACAGCTGTGCATAGAGCTTTATCTTTTCTACCTTATTCCTGCCCCACCTGGGTTTCAAGTGGATGAGCTTTCTTTACACTTGCTAGCCAGAAAATAGTAAGTAACTACCAGAAAATGATCCATCTCACTCAACTCTCTGGGAAAAAAATACAAAAGTTAAATTGTGGCAGTTGCTCCGTACTACAGTGATGTAAAGCACAGGATAAAGAAAAAAGAAGTACTATTAACGGAGTATGTCAATAGAAGTAGAAATCCACACCTACTACAACGAGGCTGCACTGGCTTTGTTCCTACTGTGCTGATTTGCACCCGTGAAGCTTCAGTCTGAGCCAGTTCTTGGTGAGCGAGTGCCCTTCCCTCTGAGGTGGCCAACAGTCTGAAAACATTACAGAAATGTTTTGACTGGGGGCTCTTGGGAGCTGGGGCTGCTTCATATACTGTGGTATTGCAGCAACGCCCCAATCTCACTTGAACAATAAACAAATATAACAACAGCTATACAGATAAACTGCAAAGGAATTCCCACTCCTGGACTTCCCAATGCGAGGTGAGCGCCTTTCTCTCAGAAAAAGCCAGCACCCCACCTTCCCACTGCACTGGCTCAAGCTGTGGGTGCTCAGTGGGTCTGCAGTTTGGCTCTGCTCTACTCTTTACTTGTCACTCAAAAGATGAAAGAGCTAAAGAAAAATCAATCCTGGAAAATAAGGCATAAGTTTGTTCGCTGTGGAGAGCTCCCCTAGCTCAGTCCTTCCCATTGCAAAATGACACCCTACCGTCAGAGCTGTGACATTCGCGATGTATCGCTGAAAGGGGAGGTGGCTTCACCTGCGCCAAGTCTGGGCAGACAAAGACTCGGGGATTCAGCTGCAGCCTGCGTTTCTATGACAGCAATGGAGCCAACAATACCACAGCTCATCCTCCAGCTGGGATGACCGCTGAGGAGCAAGGGTTGGAGTAATCTTTGTGGTCTTCCTCAGCTTAGTTCGAACATGGGGAACATGGGCAATCTCTGGCAGTCATGCTGCCAGCCTGCAAATCCCTCTGCCCAGCCCCAGCGCAGAACTGAAACAGGGAAGGTCCACTCCCAGGCCTCAGCGAGGGAACTTGTGTCAGCGCAGATAAAACCAGGTCTTACTTCTTACTTCAGCATAAATGGTTTCACCGTGCTTTGTGTTTCTCTAGAATTCCCTGTGTTTGATTTTCTTTAGCAAATTCTGTTCCTCCTAATACTTTACAAATATTCCGTCCTTTTTCAAATAAAAAGCAATATGATCACATAAAGAATATTAGGATTTGTGTAGGATCTAATAAACTGCGAGCACCTAAAACTCTACTACACTAGGAATTACAGCGCTTTCGATGCATAAATGACAAACTGCTGCCATAAGCTAGCAGCTATCCTGTGTCTGTGTATTAATGGATGTCAGTAATGTATGGAAAGGGGTATTTCCTTAACCCATGGGTTTTTCTTTCTCCTTTCACATTTTACAATCACAAATGTGTTCATCTGCTCAAGATCAATGGACCACAGGGTAATTTTTTGGGTCTAAGGGACATAAAATGAAGGCTTATCAATTCCAGCACATGCATACAAAGCCGTTTTCTATAGTTAGGAGGACTCAGTTGCCAAAGCAGGACTTCTTATAAATAGGTGTTGTATCTTGCATGTATTCACAAGAAAATTTGGTTATGAAGGTAACCTGACACCTTCTGACTCTCATACCAAGCGCTGCTCTGTACGCTGCATTGATAGTATTTGTACAGGGCTACACTCCAAAACAAAAGGACTCAGAGTGTCTTGTTTATGTAAAGGGGATTTTCCTTAAAGGAGAGATTAGTGGTTAAAAATATGGAACATCAGAGCAACGGTAGAAGCCCGCTGCCAGGATGGAATGCTACAGCCCCTGTAATATCATAGAGAGAGCGAGCAGCAATAGCGGTAAGAGCGGCAGCGAAGAGAAAAGAAGAATCAGCACGGGGAATAGAGAGGGCAAAAGGAGAAATGTGCAACTGCGTATTTGTATCCCAGGAATTCCCCGCATTTCAAGACCGAATGAAGCACGTCCTGCAGGCTGGGAAACGCCTCCCGCCCGCCGTCACTTTTCTGGGGTATT
>NW_009258754.1:4199098-4199367 GCF_000687185.1 Egretta garzetta | reverse complement strand
CTGCTCCCGGTGTACCCCTGCTCGCAGCTCCAGGACGTGTCACGGGGAACATCAGAAAGGCTCATCGGTGAACTCTCTGCCTCTAATGGGAAACAGTTGAGAGTTCTACCAAGTCTGTCAATTCTTAAACGAAAACATGAAAAAGGGCTAAGATAAAACAAAACAACAACAACAAAGAAGTTGGAATAATGCACTTTGATTCAGATACTGAAAAATTGTCCTCAAGGAATGGAAAAACTGATGGGGGGGGGGGGGGGAAAAGACAAACC
>NW_009258754.1:4196368-4197751 GCF_000687185.1 Egretta garzetta | reverse complement strand
CAGACGCCGCCGGCGGTAAGCGCCAAGCGCTATCGCCTCCTAAAGCAAGGAGCGGAGGGAACGCAGCACATCCTCAACAACATGTGCCTGGTATTTTGTTTTCTGAACATCCCGTTAAGAGCAACACCTGAGAAAAGATGAGCAGCGAGTGACTCCTTTTTGTTCCTTCCCCCTTTTGATAGCCTAGGACGTTACGCCCCGTGTTGTGCTCCGCTTCGCCCTGTCCTTTATTGACTGTTTGGGTTTTTCACGGAACAGAACGATAGTAAGAAAAATAATCACAGTTCTCGCTGGGAAAAACGGGGAAAGAGGCGCCGTACCTCAAACAAGAGGGCACCGACTGCCCGGTGCGGCAGAACTGGCTACGTGCCTCTAGAGCCCGGATCCTCGCACGCCCCGCTTGGCCGAAGCTGCCCCGCCAGCCTAGAAACCACGGAGCTTTTCCCCACCCTCGCCCAAACCGCATCCTCACGGGTTTTTCAGCCCCCGCCAAGCTGTTAGCGAAATGCCCTCCCAGGGGCCGGAGCCGTGCCGGTCCCGTGCCGGCATTCACACCCTGTAATTTAATCGAAATTAGCCGGTGTAAACGAGAAATGTGATATTCCGTCCTGTTACTCCGTAATCGCTCCGGATTAGCTATTCACGTGGCGTGAGGGGGGGAATCCCGTTGGAGAGAGAGAGAAAGCAACTAAACGAAGGCAGGTGACCGGTTCCTCTGCCACCAAACCCGTAGCACTGACGGGGACCTGCTGGGAAGCCGGGAGCCTCCGCCGGTGTCAGGGGGCGGCTCCTCTCCCGGGCAGGCTGCGGAGCCGGCTGGGCGCCTGCCTGCGCCCTCCGGGGAAACCGAGCTGGGGACCCCCGGGACTTCAGGGGTCCAAAGGCAGAGCGGGGAGAGCCAGCGCTTCACTTTAATATCCCACCTGATGAGATTTCTCACGGGATTTGCTGGCTGTGCCGCGCAGCTGATTTTGAACGAATTCTCACCGGCCCACCAAAACCTGCAGCTGCTTGTCTGGCTAATAAAACCCCATGTGGTTTCTAAACTTATAGAAAGAAAAAAGAAAAAGATGTCCATCCAAATAAACTGTAAGTGAAAACTCATTGATTACCTCCGCCTTCCTGTCTCTGGTTTGATTAATCGTTTGCCGTCACGCTTTCCTAGTCACTTCTGTGTTGGTTTCCCTCCTCCTGAATCCTGTAAGACTTTTCCAGAAGGGCGGCTGTGAAGTTGAGCCCAACGTTCTGTAAACAACCACAAGAAGCAGAGCTAATGTTTTCAATACAGCTCAAGGACTAAAATAAACTCGTTGCATTAGGGCAGCCCGAGCGATTGTTTTGGTGAGCGCTTCCCAGGCCCGCTGCCGAGCACATCCCCGAGGG
>NW_009258754.1:4195181-4195485 GCF_000687185.1 Egretta garzetta | reverse complement strand
GAGCGGCCGGGAGCCGCGTCCGTCACACACGCAGAGCGGAGATTTTTAAGGTTACAGATGTACTTTTTTATTTTTGAAACAAAAATATCGTTTTCGGCTTAACAATAGCCGGATCTCGCTGAATGAAGCCTTTGCATATTTTCCTGTTTTAATTGGTTGTATAATAAACAGTCCTGACCCCGCACTCTCTTTTCAATGAGTTCAGGGTGAAACGCGGACCATGGGACTGGAAATGACTTTTTCACCACTTAAAACACGGACAAGAATACCAGGAATCAGGCGGTATTAAACAGCCGCACCGGCC
>NW_009258754.1:4191035-4191983 GCF_000687185.1 Egretta garzetta | reverse complement strand
CGCCCTGCTCGCCGCTGCCGCTTCTCGATCCCGAGCACGGAGGAGCGGAGTAAAACAAAACGATACGGAAAGAAGGAAAGGCATTTTATTGGAGACTTTACAATGCTAGAAAGTACAATAAAAGTGCTAGTTCACTCTAGAAAAGTTGGTCCCAAAATGGTACTATGCCACAGCATCTATCAGCTTACATAAACATTTATAAAATTGCTATGAACTGGCCCCTGTATTACAAACGCTATTTTTTTTTCCACATTAATCTATGTAAAATTGAAGGATCAAAACGTTTTAAGAAAAAGGGCAAGCATTCAAAAGCAGAACCTACCGGAAAATCCATTTTGGGCCAGGTTTGGGGTCAAAAAATATGAGGATAGTTTAAACTTTCATTATTAATAACAATAGGAACACGGAAAAATATTCCAATTTATAGGAAACCGTCTTTTTTTTTTATAACATCAAAATATTTTTTTAGACCTGTATAAAATTACTTTTAAGACCTCAGAGGACATTGTCTCCTTTAAAAAATATACCTACCGCTGCCGAAACGTTTCACGAGTGACCCTGGCGGGTTTTGTTTGTTGGTTTCTAATAACCAGCAATATCGCACATCTCCTGCTGTTACAGCAGTCCCCACATAAGTACTATTTTGACGAAAAGCCACAGCTCGGAAGAAGCGCAGTGCTTTGCAGACCGAGGAAGAAGAAAGAGAAGATGAAGAGGAGGAGGCAGACGAGCACGGCGGGCACACAGCGGTGTCTAGGCCCCGCCAGCCCCACGCCGCCACGCGTGGAAATGCCTCCGCTATTTACAAGCTCCGCTTTACTCTCCCCAAGGCCGAGCCCGAAAAGATGACGGCCGAATTATAACGGAGCACAATTCTGAGGGCTAAATAGCCCAATTTCAATTACATGGCCGTGGGTCGCCGTCCCCCCCCGCCCCGACAAACAAAGA
>NW_009258754.1:4189505-4189973 GCF_000687185.1 Egretta garzetta | reverse complement strand
GGGACGGCAAGTGCTGGGGGGGGGAGGGGTAGCCGTAGCTGTCGGGGCTGAAGAGGGTCTTGCCGGGCTGGAAGTGGGTCGGGGGCGGCCGGAAGGGCCGCTTCATCCTTCGTCTCCTGCGGTAGTTGCCCTTCTCGAACATGTCCTCGCAGGCCGGGTCCAGGGTCCAGTAGTTGCCCTTGCGCTCCCCGCCGCCCTCCCGGGGCACCTTGATGAAACACTCGTTGAGGCTGAGGTTGTGGCGGATGCTGTTCTGCCAGCCCTTCTTGTTCTTCTCGTAGAAAGGGAACTTGCTGATGATGTACTGGTAGATCCCGGACAACGTGAGCCTCTTCTCGGCGCTCTCCCGGATGGCCATGGCGATCAGGGCCACGTAGGAGTAGGGGGGCTTCTGCGAGGGGTCTGGCTTCTCGGGGCCCTTCTCGGCGCTCAGCTCCTCCTTGCCCCGCTCCGGCTCCTTGCTGGCGC
>NW_009258754.1:4186679-4186994 GCF_000687185.1 Egretta garzetta | reverse complement strand
CCAGGGGCTTGTTTGGGTTTGCCCGCCCCGCCAAGGGGGATTTCGGATGAGCACCAGGGCAGAAGCGCTGGGAGCGGCCCCGGGCCGAGCAGCGGCAAAGGTGAGCGCGCAGCCCCGCGTGCGGCGCAAGGGCAGGCGGCACTGCCGGGCTCTCCCCGGTGCTAATTCAGCGCTTCTCGGGACATTAAAGAATCACCGGAAAACGTAGGAGCATGCCACTAAGGCTGAGCCCGGACGCTGTAGCTGCGACTTAGGGGAGAGCTGAGGTCTCACCGGCACTCAGAAATGTCGCAGAGAGGAGACTGCAAGCACCAG
>NW_009258754.1:4163295-4185242 GCF_000687185.1 Egretta garzetta | reverse complement strand
CTTTCCCTCTCTGGGCGTGGCTGGGGGGCCAGCCGGGACAGGGCGGCCACCAAGTTACCGTTTCGAGTACTTCTAGTTTCTTCCCTTTTCCCCCTCTTCTTTTCCCAAATAAGTCTTTAAGATCATGCAGCATTTATTCCCATAACAAACAGGGGAAAATAAGGTGATGCGTAAACCTGGCCTGTGAGGGTCTGTCGCGCACCCCGGCGCTCATGAAGATTAACAAAATGTACTACGGGAAATAAAATATTCTGGCTTCGATGGAAAGGCATCAGATCTAATCTATTCAAAAACGCCGCGTCTCCGGTGCCCGGTTCTCTCCCTTTTCAAATGACACCTGAAGGCAGGGCTCGATCCCGGAGGTGCCGATTAGCGGCGCAGCCCTGGCTACCAGGAACAATAATCTTTGCAACTTCACCACAACCATTACGCGAGACAAAATTGCACGCGCGTCACTCCTTTCAGACCCTAAACTCTGCCTGAAGAAAGCTTTCGTTTTCAGAACCTCACCTCTCACTTGGCCTGCAGATCACCTCGCTCATCTAGGGACGCCACAAACACACACAGTCCTACTTTCCCGTCTGTTCAGGATTCCCAGCAGCACAGTCCCGACCATTTCACAAACGCTCTTTAATTACATTTCTTGGCGTGTGACGCCAGAACAAGGAAATAGTCACCTGGAAAGTGTCTTCTTCTGCATGAATGAGTCCCATTGTCAAAACCTTGAGCATACATACATGCATATATGTTTTGCAGTGGAGAATTTAGGTTCTCGTTTATACTGTAAAGCTAAAAATTCTGGTAGCTTCGGGCTTGTTTTTACAAGTTCCCAGCCGTACAAGGATTTCTGTTTTTACAGGAAAAACTAAGCAGTCCATAGACCATGATGGCTGTACATCCATAATGTGAGCTTCATGAGGAACAGAGCAACTTTATTATGATCTGGACTGAAATCACATTGAATAAAAGCCCATCCAACAGGGCCTGAGGGAAAAGTCACAAATGGGCTCAAATTCTATACCTGCTCCAGTGGGAATCTTAGAGGGAAAGGCTTTAGGATGAGGAGAGTAGATTTCCCCCTTCAGCTGACTCTGTGAAGATATGTTTCACAGTCTCATTTCATTTTGAGCCTGTTCCTACTGCCTCGATATCAAAGAAGTCTTATCTCAGGACAAAAGGCAGACCCAACCTTTTCCCCTCTTATATTCCAACTTCCCATCTCTTCTCTACTCCATTTTTTTTCTGTAGCCTGAGCCAGAGTCTTTGCTACAGTATATTTGTTTACGCTTAGAGGACAGGCCTACAGGAAAACAAACTATATATTTCACTCTACCATTTGGTAGTTCCTTTCTTTCATCTGAAAACACAGCCTGATCCAGGGAAGGTTCTTGAATTCACACAACCGGTTACATGATGAAATGCAAACAGTTTCTTGTGGTATTAAATGGCAGCCCGCAGCAGAGTTCAGGTTGGCTGTTATGGATTCACTAGTTACGGCTCTGCAGGATAATCCTGTGTTACTGCCATCCTGCAGTTAGTGGCCTACAGCAATGCTGCCGAATGCTGCAAATAAAAACAAACAAGCCAGCCTCCTCTTTTTAGACAGAGTAGAAATTATGTCTCTTTAGGAAGCTCGAAGCAAAGATCATTTGTATTAGAGTCTGACAACTTCCAAAGCAAGCTGCTCTTTCTAGCACTTCGAAATTGATGCTTATTTTTCTACAAAGCATGGGTGGGAAAAAAAGAGGAACAAAAAAACCCAAACCATACAAGTCCACTCATGTCCAGATCACCCTGAAGTTGCAAATTAATAGCATTGTACAACAAAATTAGAGCCAAAGCAAGCTTCTCCCACTGTTGCTACAGAGATACACTGTTTAACAGATAATTTTTAGGTAAGAAAAACTCTGCATGCTTGTTTAGACTGTTTCAAAAATTCCACTGTTAAAGATCCAAACAGGGAAAATGGTACAAATTTCAGATTTTTTTGAGGAAAAAAAAAAAAAAGAGGCTTCAAGAAAAATTCTTCCAACCAACCTAGGGACATCAAAGAGAATTTATGTCTTCTATTACTTCTCTGAGAACGTACATCCCAAACTATAGTCGTGACTCTCTCTGAACTCATATAATCTACTCAAGTCTGTTTTCATCCAGGGTCTAGGTTGTTACTGCTTTGAGGAAACAATATTTGAAAAGTTCATTCAGGTTACAAGTTGAAACTCCTAAATTTAGGAGAGACAGATCCGCCAACACAATATAGCAACGTAACTGCAGTGTTAGTGATTGGGAGAAGAGCAATTCCTCACCTGGTAAAACTGGTGACAAAAGCCCTGTTAGAGAGACAATCACACTGGCCAAGCTGTTTTAATCTGGAGAGCCTGCACAACAGGCTTGAGGCTGAAGTAAGCTCTA
The DNA here is from genome assembly GCF_000687185.1 of Egretta garzetta. Taxonomy (NCBI): domain Eukaryota; kingdom Metazoa; phylum Chordata; class Aves; order Pelecaniformes; family Ardeidae; genus Egretta; species Egretta garzetta. The sequence goes on along the minus strand of NW_009258754.1, from coordinate 4,182,830 downwards.
GCAGTTGACACTGTTAGTTAGCTGTGCCCACAGCCAGAGTGCTTTGCTGCGGTGGTACTTGGGGATACTTGTGCTCCATCTCGCGCTGGGGGCTCCCACTTCTACAGCGGACCTGGCCAGACAGGGACATGCTTGTACATGTCTGCAGCTACACTGATTTTAATTTGAGTGAGTAGCTCATGGTGACTTGCTTAGGCCACTAAATTTGGGCAGCACATCTGTGTACTGTGAATTCAGGTTTTGTCTTTAGCTGCTTCCCGAGAATTTGTGTGGGGTATGTTCAGCGCTCTCTGTCCACTTTCCGCAGACTCCTGCAGGGGAGGTGCTACCCTGGGAGCAAAGCTATGCAGGTATAGCAACACACTGTAAAATCCACATGTGTACTCAGATTTTGCTATCTGCATTATGACCATGTAAGTCATGCTCCTTTTCAATTTCTGAGCAACTAGAAGCCATTGGACTTGGTTAAAGCTAAGTAGTCATGTCCCAAGGTCTTCCAGAACTTGTAGAAGGGGCTAGGTTAGCCAGTAACAGGGTGCTTTTGTTTTAAAAGAGACTATCCACATCTGGAGTTTATGTACATGTTACCTATACAAACCATTTGTGAATAACTCCATATACACACAGGCTTCTCCCCCATCTGCTTATTGAACAGAAGCCCTGGCTGAAACACTCAGAGAATACCCTGCCAGATCCAGGGGGCAGAGTTAAGGTGAGAGGGGACTACCATGCCCCTACAAACTACCTCCATCTCCGTTTAAAAGCTTGAAGTGTTAGATGCAGCCCACATTCAGGAGGAATACGTGCATCGCCACACTGATGTATGTGCAGCCTGCATGAACTGGAACAGAAAAGCCATTTCTGTTTTCCAAGCGCCCCTGTTGGAACTGGTGCACTTGACAATCTAACTCCCCCTGACTCCAGCTGTACCTCTACTGAGTGCCTGCTGCACTTTAAAACAATTAGAAGCACAAGTTTGTTTCCTTTCAAATGCAACTACTATGTTTCTGAAAAGATTTTAAGATTGCAAATTATATAACTAGGTTTGATCTGTGGTCAAATCTGTTTTGTTGGATCAAACCACATACAATCTCTAGGGAATCAGGTTAGAAGTGGTGTGATGGAAGTGATGTGATGGAAGTGATTTTTTTCCTTCTGGAGGAAAAGAGCTAAGCTTTAGCCACTTCAGAGTACATACAGTCCCCCCAAAACTTGAATGCATAACTTGAAAGCGTGCACTCATTGGAGATACAGCTTGTGGTGCCAGTGGAAGGTGGATTTGACCCTCAGACATCTTTTAAGTCCCTGCATCGTCGCAACCAACCAGTGGCCTTGGAAGCACAATGCAATCCCAAAACATTAAATTTCCCTTCACAGCAAGAACAGAAACCTTGAAGAAGCTGAATATTTCACTTTAAGCTCAGCCACCTAAATTCTGGAAGTTGATTTTTGTCTGTACAATCACCCTGAGGTCTTTTTGTTTATCTCAATCTTATTCCAACCTTCTGAGTATGCAAACCTGAACTGGAAACCTACCAAACATGGGAGTTTGAATGACATTTCCAGCCTGTCCTACTTTTGACCTGGCCAGAAACATCAGTGTATCAGGCTTGCTCACAGTTTTCCAGTGTTTCTGCTCTTGGTTGCAATGAGAACAAGGAAATGAAGAGCAGACCAAAGAAAAAAAATAATTAACCAAACTTTCTTAGACTCTCAGAAGGGGCTTGGCTCAAATCCAGTTGAGATGTAGATGAAAGTTCATCCCATTCATTTTATTACAGTTTGTTTACCTACATATAATTTCATTTTAACTTGTTTTCCTTTTTTCATCCATTTTGTAGCTATTCCTCGCAACAAATAAAAGAGATACGCCCGTCTTAGGAATAGCTGTCAGAAGAAGTTAAGCCCCACAGGCAAGTCCAACCTATGCTAGGCACAAATAATTCCAGCCCATGACCCAAGGGTTCAAGTTGAAGGTTCTGTCAGAGCCAGCCAGCACCGCCTGGTCAGACAGCAACAACTCCGTGTGGAGGTCAGGACATGCTAACATCGTCCCGATGGTGTGATGCAGGGCTGGCCGGCACAGCCCACAGAGACGATGCTGATTGGAAAGGGGAAGGGTGAGGATCACAGTAAGTTTCAAAGATTCAGCCCATCTCCCAGAGACCTTTCCCAGAGCAGCTCCTGCAGAACTCTGGCCAAAGGCAGGGGTGTGATGGGGGAAAAATACCCTTGGGGCTTATAAGAATCTCCATGATGTCCCCAGGGGGGTTCAGAATATAAACATCACTTATGTTATCTAACAACAAAATGCAATTATTTAAAAAAAAAAAATATCTCTCCCGCTTCTTCCTTGTCCTTTTAGGTACCTAGTTAGCTCCATACCACCCATCTTCATCTTCCTGGTGCCATAGGTGTCTCATATTAAGCATGAAATAACATTATTTGCATAGACGGGCAACTCGCCAGTGTGCCATGTGACTGAATACTGTATTCAGCCAGTTCTGTTCAATGGCTTCATGTTTGGCTTAGCTCTCACAGTGCCCGCTAAATACAGGACTATATGTATTGCACTGAACATTTGCTAAAATCTTCAGCAGGTATTTGGAATAATAGTTCAAAATAATTAAAATTTGTTCTTCTCCAGTGGTTCACTTTTAATAGGCAAGGTGAGAGGCTGAATTTTTTTAACCTTGATTTTATCTGACTTAAATATATAGCAGAGGAAATTAAGGGGTTTGGCTGGGGTTTTTTTTATCTGTGTTTTTTTTTTTTTTTTTAAAAAAAGATTTTTGCCTTGAGTAATTTGTTAGCTTTTAGTGCTTAAAGAAAGCAGCTCTGAAAATGTGCAGTGCATATCAAGGAACAAATGCAGCCCTATACATGGCTTACACTCCAGTGAGGAGAAATAGGCTCAGCTTCACCTGGTAAGTTAGTTCATCAACAATTATAACTCTGCTTAAAGCATGAGTCTTTACTACTTGATGTTATGAATGGAATAATATATGTCATTTAAGCAGCATGTCACATTTTGGGCTCTTCAAGTATTTTACAAACAGCATTGCTGCTGGAAGGCATAATGCAAAGTTTTACTTGCTATTGGATCTTCCACGAGTCATTTAATGTCACATTTTTGTACATGTGGTTTCTCAGAATTAGGTAATATACCATATCTTTAAATGCACCTGGGAACTCATGTGTCTAAATACCAATCATGATCGCTAATGTCAGACATCTCAGTTTGACAATATGATATTTAGGTGGACATTTCTTGACCATAAGCAGCAATAAAAATTATGAATTAAGGGCACTTCAGCATAGACGTTCAAGGAAGACATTACTACCGTTGAAACAAAAACAAAGAATGAGAGAAAGTCAGCAATCACTTAATGCTACATGTCCTTGAAGAAATGTTCCTGAGTACCACCCCAGGAGCAAACCCTCTACTGACCTATAAAACTGATCTAAGGTTGTAAAGAGCTGTATCTCTGTATAAAGATGTAAAGAGCTGTATTGCTTTTCCCTGCTTGTGGGAAGACTGCAAAGTGATAGAAACACCAGGGCTTTTAGACAGGCTTTCAGAATAATACAAAGCTAAATTTTGGTTCTTTTGAAGCTAAAAAGGAATTTCCCTCTTGATCTCATGGGGAGGAGGATTTCCCCTGCTGTTTAAGCTTCTTCATAATGAAAAGGTACTTTTCTGTTTCAGTTCTTTCTGTTGGGTGAGGTGTTAATCCAGCACTGTCATGGCCTTGCAGCCCTTTTGCACATTTGCTGTGAATTAACAAAAGGAGAAACAACGTTTTATGACACAAGTGAAGCCTAGTTTTTCTACTAAACTGTACATTTACAGAAGAAGTTTTTACAGCCAGCTTTGGGATAGGGAAAAAAAAAAAGTAAGGCCACCTATTCTTTCTTGCTCAAGTGTCTATGCATAGGATCTTACCTACATCAGAGGCATACCACCTAAACGTTACCTACAGAAGGACTAATGTGAGGGACAACGCCATAACTCATTGATTCATGGAGCTGGTGGAAGTCTGTATTTTGAGAAACCATTTGCTAGAAGGCTCCCCCCTTTCCAGAGAGACTGTTAGATTTTCAGTCTTTATTGTAGAAGAGATTCTTCCCTGAAGCTATTAAAACACTCTGTTTCTGAAAAAAAAAAAGTGTGTTTTTACAAACAATTATTTTCAGCTGAAAATGTGACCAAAAATCCCAGCTTGGCTTCAGTTTTTCATTAGAAATGCAGTCAATTTTTGACAAAAAGCAAAACTGCGTAACTATTCCTTTGGGCAAAGGTTGTTTCTCATATAAAACTGTTTTGATAAAAGAATTCTGATTAGTACTGCCCTGGGTCTCTTGAATGTCCAGCTGAAATGTATCCTGGGGAAGAGCACAGGCTGGGATCTGCTTTTGAGTGATGCACAGGCCATCTGTGGCTTTCCCTTCAGCCCACGGACAGTGGTGGTATGACTGTCCCATGCCACCATGGAGCACCTCCGCTGCCTCACACCCCAGCCAGATACCAATCACCAGATAAAATGTTTCAGGGAAGCTTTAGACCAGCAATAAGTTTTGCTGCAATCTAACTGCAAGAGTCTTTTCACAGTTTGGTCTAGTGTTTTAAAAGTGATGTTACTGTGCAGCAGCTCCTGCTATAGTACCTACAGTTTATTTTCTGGTGGGTTAGAGGCTGCTCCCATCTTGCAGAACAGTTGTAAATAACACAGTGCTTATTGTGCAGATAGCGGGTTATTCAGCTACATTGTTTCCTCTCAGTTTCAGTGTTTCTAAAAATTGGCAGAAAAGATACTTATCAGGATCTTACGCCCATCACCTCAGGGCCATCACATCACCCCAACCATGATTAGACCAAAAAAGACAAAACTGGGCTAATGTAGCTCTTTCTAAATGGTGATAACTATAGTCGATCAACAGATCTGCTGTTTGTATGACTGAAATCAGCTTACTTTATGCCATTTTTCCCAATAAAACAATTATAATGTAAGATCCTTAAGGGCAGGGTGGCTTGCTCCCTCTTATCCCCTTGTATAACTTATACAATAAGCTACCAGGTTCTCCCGCTCTCCTTCTTCCCTTTTCTTAAATTTTATTTCTCGAGTCCCGTTATGTGTAGGCTGCAAGGCTTATTTCCGTTCTTTAGTGCCTGCATTTGTCAAACACACAGCAGATGTCAGTGCATTACAAAACTTGGTTTGAGAATAATAAAAGAAGTTACAAATGAGAAAGTTAAACAAGAAAGCAAAAATTCAGGGAACTGGAAAGCTCCGAAGCTATCGAGGAGATCATCCCTCTGTGTTTGTCACTATCTTGTTAACCACTGACACTGGGAACGTTACTGCAATTTTACAGCTTCTCCTGTTGAAACCTTCTAAAGCTTTTAAACCTCTTATGCACCTAGACTTTTTGGGAACCGTAGCACAAGTTTCGCAGCTGGTATGGGAAAGTGATACCTGGGTATTTTTTTCCCTTTTGCACAATTTAGACTGTAGAAGTGCAGTAGAGAGTGGAGCAAACAGAAAGCATCACTGCTGCTTGCTTCGTTCTGTAACTAGAGATTCTCTCCGTGCTTTAGGAAAGCCAGTCTAAGCAAAATATTTCCCTGGCCTGGGTGTCACGGCTGAAACAGAGGTGGGTCATTCAGAGTCAAGCTACACATACCCTAAACCAGACCTCTGTCCTGCTCCCACTCCTTCTGATTTCGTTGAAGTTGTAGCAATCCAGGAACAAAAGAGAGATCCAATTAAAGGCCTCCCTTTCTTCCCCCAGAACAGAGAGCACCCTGGAAAAATAAACAGCCACTCTCCCCCTCCGGGAGCCACGCAGATAAAGCCCCGTGAGTGCGTAGGGACCCTTGGGCGATAAGGCGCAGTCTCAGGAAGCCGAGGACACTCACCTCAGTCCAGGGGGCTTCCTTACTTTGTACACCCCATTTCCCCGCATGACACAGATCATTGTCTGGCAGTGGAAAGCCTCAGCTCCAGAAAGCAGCTCACATCCAACTGCCTCGCAGGAAACTGCAGAGGGTTTTTTTTTTTTTTCTTTTTTTTGTCCTTCTTGGAGAAGCAAAGCAGAATGTTTATCTTTCTTATCTCAGAAAGGAAACCTATGGGAAATGCTATGCCATATTCTCCACTGTTCTCCTGTCATATAATTATAATGCATTACACAAAGCAAAATCTTTTGGAAAATCAGTAGGGCTAATGAGAAGACAATCCCTTATTAGAAGGTGCTTTCCTTTTCTTTCCAAATCCTACAAGTCTCATCTAAGTAGCCAGTGGTATAAAAACAAAAGATGAGCTAAATGTTTGTGTCAGGAAAACACAAGGCACCCTAAGTGTCCCATGGCATTAGGAGAATAATTATTACACAAGGCAAATCTCTTTTCCCCAAATAAAGAACCTAGGCCAGACTTTTTTCGGACTTCAAAGAAAGAACACAGTAGGGCTTTTCCACTGCCAAATTGCTAAGTGGAATAAAAAATTGTGATTTTGCCATTAAGTTCTTGGTATAAATTCAAGAGTGCTTTTTTTTTTTTTTTTTTTTAAAAGAACGATGCTATTACATTCTATACTGGGAAAGGATAAATGAGAATTTCAAAGGCTCTAAGCAGTCACTGGAGAAGAAATTGTGCACACAACACTTCTGCACCACAATGCACAGCTTGCAGCGTTTATGATCACAAACCCCATTAAGCCATGTCCTATATATTATTAAGGTCAGCAGAGATTATACCAAAGAAGCATCTATCACTGAGTATCAGTATGTGCCTTACGTTCTGCCAACAGAATTTTCCCTTGAAGATTTTCTACAAAGCTCACAGTATTTCTCTAAATTCCACTGCATTAAAAAAAAGACTCAGAAATAGTAGGGAAGGCTGACATGAACAACATCTCTTAATGAACTTTAATTTTCTTAGTGAAATGCTTAGTGAAAATCTGATGAAGAGGATACTGAGACTATATAAGAGAACGGTAACAAACCCAGCTCTCCAACAATGCAGTCACTGCAGCAGCTTTAAAGAGCTTGGGACTAGATTTAAAAGAGTTGAGCACACAGAGATAGGCACAAATACATATTTGAAGGAGTGCTCAGCACTCAGTTGGTACCACTGTGACACTAAGAAACAGATCTTTAAAAAAAAAAAATCTAAACTGCTGAGCTCTTTTCAAATTTAGCTACTTGTTACCAGACCTAGATGGGAACCAAAGTCCTTTGAAAGAAAGTACGATATGTATTAGTTTCCGTTTCTGCAGCCTGTACTCCTCAGGATTGCCTACAGACACACACTCAGGAAATTATACTGAATTAACGTTTAAAGTGGATTAATTAATTGGCCTCAGTCCCCAACTTATTCACAATCAAGAGGCTTTCAAGTTAACGAAGTTAAAGGCGGTTTAGAGCACTCAAATTCTAAAAAGAATTCCTACACAGCATTTTAATGCCGTTAAAGTAATTTGTTTTAAATTCACATCTTCACTTAATTTGTTGGGGTTTTTTTTAAGCCTTCCTATGTAAATGGGTGCTAAGACAACACAGAAAAAGGAGTTTGGATAAGTAAACTTGTCATTTTTAAAGTAAACAAAGAAAATGTTTAATATCAGCAAATGTTCCCAGATCATTTCATGAGGGCTCTATAAGCAAGCTTTAAAATTGTGCTGGTTTTTTAAGCAAATGTCAGTACAACAGCAAGAAACATGTTAAATCAGAATGCTCCCTGCAGGTACCTGGCCCCTGGTGTAATGCATACAAGCGCCTGAAAGTGTTCACAGGTATTCCAGGCTTCTCAGTAGTTTCAGTAAAACTGAATGTTGTCACCCACAGAATCAGATAAAAATAATGCGAATAAAGTAACCTATCTGAGCCCTGCCAAGGCACCAGGGGAGCCCAGGAGAGCGGGAGGTATGCTGACGGGGTGCCCCAGCCCTGGCAGCAGCAGGGTGGGGAGCGGAGGGGAGCAGGGCAGCTTGGCCCTGGTGCTCAGCAGGATGGGGGGCTCTCCCCTGGGGAGCTGGCGCTGACTGGGGTCCTCTGCCCCATCCCTCAGCTCACTGCCTGCCTGCACTGCCCATGCCTAAGGCAGGTCTGACTGAAAGAGCCAGGACAAAAGCAGGTGCAAATGTGTGTGTTTCTACCTGGTGATAGCTGTGATAGGGACATCCTCCTCCTGTCTGTCTGGAACGAGTTTTGTAGGAAAACAGGCATATCGGTATGGATCCTTCGACAGTTACCAAAGCATGCTAAATTCATTACTATCGGCTTTTTTTTTGTTGTGGTTGGAATTTTTACTTATGATAAAAATACTTCTCTCATTGCTTCTCTTTTCTCAGTTGTTGCTTAAAAATAAATGGTTTGTGTTGATTAAAGTCTGTTACTTGTCAGCTAGCTTCAAGTTTAGGTGGCTTGCAACACCTCACATTAACAGGAAAAGCCTCAGCTCTTATTGTGAGATATTGCAAGCCTATAAAATCTTAAATAAGGTATATAGGAGATAAATTGTTTATTCAGACTTCAGTATTTGCCATACTTGCTTGCATTAGCAATACTAAACTGCAAGAGCACACAACCAGTGCGACAGGCAGCGAGACAGCTTTGCAGAGCACAGCCTGTAGAAGGTTTCTCTGAAACATGACTGTAATAGTGCTGCAGTCCTCACAGCCCTCTTCAGATTGAAATGTAATCAAAGTAAACACAGATCACACCTCTAGATGAGGCCTCAAAAGCAGCTGATTTTTACTTTATGTTCCTTTATTGTGGAACTGTTACCCATATTTGAACAGCCAAACAACACCTAAAGAACACCACAATCTAGATGTTGCTCCCTAATCCACTTTATTTCCCACTTTCCGCTTACAGAATGAAGATGTGGTGCCCTTCATTTGCTGCTACTGCTGTCCTAAGGGCTGTGTGAACACTCTTACTGTCCTTCTTCCAGCAGACCTGGCTGTAATTTGACCAATAATAAGATTAGCCCTCTACTTACAAAGAAAAACAACTCCAAAACAAGATGCACATTTTGTCTGTGTGACTCTAACTTCATTGTTTATTGCTTTAAAATAGCTAAAAAAAAAATATCCAGATTTATGTACCCTTTAGAAATAACCATAGAAAAAAGCAGCCAGCCTATTACTGATACTTCATTGCCATTGCATTCCCCTGCTTTCATAGGACAACTTAACTACTTAAAGCCCATTTACAGCATAATTCAGTGAACTGAAAAAGAACCACCTCCATGCTATTATTAGATTTCATCTACATATTAGGTTTCATCTGCCTATTTCTCATTTGAGAGCAGGGCTACATACAGACACCACAGATCTGGAATACATAATTAGACTAGAAAAGCTTTGTCCTATAGCCTGCACTTACCAGTTACAAGAATAATAGTTACTACTCAGTTTAGTACGCGAAGGAAGGACTTGATACACAGAAAGGCACTCTCTAACTGGCCGTGTTCTCTAGCTAGACAAGTTTTTTTTTAAAAGAACATAACCAGAACTGGAAGCCAGAAGAAAAGGCGTACCCCATTTCCTGGATATTCAGTAGTCTACAGAAAGATTTCACTGGAGCCTTCAAAGCAGTATTAAGACAAAGTGAAGCAAAATAAGAGCATCTGTAGGTTAAGCAGCAATATAACGTTTCTTTTATCTCAAATAAATTTAACCTGATCAAAAAGCTATTTAAAATGCAATGGAAATTATTATGGAAATGTTATTTGTTGCTTATATTATAATGAAAACAATTTTTGCTGCCTTTCAGTGCTGTGCATGCACCCTGGGATCATAACGCAGCTAAAAGAATATGGAAAACAGAAGCACCGAGTTTCTTTGCTGTCAAAACTGTACTCCCACTCAAAGCAGGGACTTCATTACAAAGCTATTTTCAGTGGGCGTTAAACTGCTCAAATGGAAGTAAGTAAATACTCCTATTTACGTTGCACTCAGGGAGCAGCACAAAACAGCGCAAGAGGGGAAAAGGCTGGAGGCACGCTTGTAACTTCAAAGCCCTCACACCAATCTCACACCAATCTGAGTTTGAGGTTAAATGTGCTCTGCTGCAAAATCCACTTTCGAAAGTGGATTTTGAGCTTTTTGAAAGCACACGGCTCTTGCCTAGACACGTATGCAGGCAGCGCTGGGACTAGAGTTGGGCAGCACTGACTACGGAAATGTCACCCCTCGTGTGAACTGCGATTGCATTTTAAGGATTGAAATAATTCAGGATGTGGGTAGTTCCTGATCAAGCGGATTTTCAGATAAGGACAGAAATTAAAGAACGAGCTTCTTTTCATCACACAGTTTCTCCAGGTCTGTCGCACACAGCTGAATCAAGCTGGGACTGCAGTTCACTTGCTCTTGCTTTAAACTCCTCTGACAGACCGCTTGCTACCCCTGGCTTCTGTACAAGGCTGAAAGAGAAATTTCTCTTTCCACCAAGAAACAGAAATCTTACTTTCATTAAAGTGAGCGGAAATTCACTGTTGACTTCACAAGGTCCAGGTTTACACGGGTCTTAACAGCAACTAAAATTACAAGAAATTACTATTTCTACAAAAATCAAAGCTCAGAATAATTCACTGAAGTGAAGTAGTTTCATGTAGGTAAGAGCCTAATCAGATGCTTACAAGGATGTATGACAACTGCTGTGAAAACACTGTATTTTTTTTTTAAATAAATATCAATACCACAAAACTGTTCCCTTCTCAAGAGGGTCTTTTAAAAAACGTAAGTAATTTTGGAGCAAAATACTATTTCAAGTAATTAAATTTATACACGGTATATCAGTAAGACATTTAAAACCCACAATTATCAGATATTTCCCATTGAAAAATATAATATATAACACTAGATGAAGCATCTAACGTTCATATAACAAAGGTATTCATCATCAGTTTCCCTGAGTATATTATTGTCAGAGGGAGAAACATATCACTTCATCTCCACTTTTCAAGTAAAAAGTTTATCCTCTATATAGCTTTTAAAAAGCCACACAAAAGGGGCTGTCAAAGCGAACAGAGAACTGCTTGTTGGTAATACTCGTTGAAGTGAGACAGTGTATTGCTATAGCTTCATAAAATTTTAAATCTGTGCATGGTTTTGGATTTCCTCACACACTGTCTCCAGCTGCCTTCTCCTGCTCTGGTGTTTCCTAAAGCGACCCAATTATCATCACCCAATTAGTGCTGGAGGAAGAAAAAGGGCTTCTGTCAGTCAGAACTCCTTAAACAATTTGGTACAGGTCCTTAAAGACATGAATCGGGGTTTACAACCTGTTGTAAAGATTCATGCATCAAATACATTCAAATTTGTGAGACAAAAGAAGTAGAAAATGAATTAAAATTATTTACCACTGAATATAGTGAGGTTTGTGGAAATATTGGCAGTAGAAGTGTATAGTAGAGATCCTTATCAGCGCAGTTCAATCACAGGTGTTTCCCCATATTACTAGATTATCCTTACCCAGAATAAATATTTAATGTTAGCATTAACAAAGAAAATCTGTAGCTCCAACAACAATCTCTGTGTATTTAAAGCTCAGTGATGATTATCCACTTTAAAATCAATTGAATAGTAAGTATTAAACAATTTTACACAATACAGGTTTTCGAATTGTAAAGAAAAAACTTCCAGTCCCCAGAGGCGCCTCTTCATGAGCCAAGACTGAAGCCAGTTCTCCCTGCTGGGATGCAACCCGTTCGCAGCAATGCTCTTTAGCTGCCTTGACTGATTTTTTTTCCCCACAGATGTCTGCACTACACACAAGTGATGTATTAATGTAACTCATCCACTCACTGCAATGGAGGACAGGATTCCTGACAGCAATCTGTTGCTTGTACCTCTCAGGAAGTTGCATTTCAACTCACAGACTTTTCTCCTACTTTGTAAACCCCCTCCACTTAGTGGCTCAGCACAAATTTATCCCCGGTGTAAATAGCAGCACTGAATCAGGGTGGGATGATTTTAGAGGAACGATTTGAGTGTACTAGTAGTGACTAATACTTGATGATTTGTGAGTTAAGTTCTGATCTTGCCAGAGTGAGAGCTGGGAAGGCTCAGAAGAAGATCCCCAAGCCTGACACCCACAAAGCCTGTGGCACCCTTTCTGCCAGTGATAGAGCTTCGGGTTTTTGGAAGAGTGTGTCCAAGAATCCTCCTTGCTATGTTAAAACTCCCAAGAGTATTAGAAAGATGCAGCAGTTGGATGGCAGTATGCTCCTACCGAGAAAAGTCTAAAGCCCACATTTGTGATATAGAAAATACTAGGAAAGCATTCTCAGGGTATTTTGGATGTCCAAAGAACACAGACCCCAGCACGGGCAGTAGGCTATGTAGTTGAAACTGAAAACGTCACATAAGATTCACTGGATGAAATGAGAAAACAGGTTTCCTGCTATAACCATCTCTGAGGTGACATACGAGTGTGAAATGGATCTGATTATCTTCATGCAGCTTAGGTACTAGGTGTTTCTTTCTAGCTCACATACAAAGCTCCCATCCTTTATCCTAATTCTCAGGAGTAGAGTAGCAAAGAAAGAAAGGGTAGCAGAGACACAGGCTTCTACTGCAAAACTTCTCCACTTCATTTTCTAACTTTCAAGCTCTTCATAGCCTCCTCATTTTCCTAACTTTAACCTCTTTCTCATGAGTTTCTTCTGACAGGTCTTTCACCACCAGTACGTTAAGGCTTGACTTCCCACTTCTTCTCTCCCCTTTCTATATCCTGCACCTTGCACATCCCACCACCCTCGCAGCAGACTGACTCTGTGTAAATAGCTTTCCCTCTACCACTGAGCACAGACACATATCCCTCCTTTCCTGGGGGATTTTGCCCCCCTCTCAACCTCTTCTACCTTATTTTCTTACAAATTACTGAGCCTGCAAGTTCTACTGGCCCCTTCCCCTTTATTCACTCTTCTTTTTGCATTATTCTTTCTCAAAATTTTATGAGTGGTTTAGGGAAGATGAAAGTCATCCTTCCCTTTGGAATAACTTTGTCAGGGAACTTAGGGAGGTAGATGATAGTAGACCACCAACCAGCCACATGTACTTCCCTGGGGTCTCCCAGTGTGCATTTACTCTACCCCTGCTACGTCTCTACGATCACTCATGCTGTTCCAACCTTGCTTTTCACTGTTTCTTCTCTCACTGTTTCTTCTCTCCTAATAATTCCCATCCTTCTTTCTTTCTAAGCAAGCAACTCTTCTCCCTCCAAATAGTCCATTTCTGGAAAAACATATCCCAAGTTGTTTTCCTTTTACCTTTTCTTTTTCAAAGCTAAAGTACATCTGCCTGGATTTGGTTATTTCTTATGGCATTTTCTTCCTTTTTTTTCTGTTTTAGGAGAAAAAAGATGACTATTTCTCATGTCTTTCACACTACTTCGACATAAAATTTTAGAAAATCAGGGTAAAAATTAAAGATTCTAAAGAAAATAAAGTATGTTTCACAGAACACCATTCTTTATCAGTGTTTTCTTTTGAGCGAGCTGCATTAATTTACCAGGGAAGAAAAAAGTGGTCAAGAGTCTGATGCGGTGGTATGGGGAAGAGGATGGAGATGGAGGGGTGGTTAGCCTTCGTGAGCAAACCCTGCACCCTTGTGTCCTCCTGCTGAGTACAGCTCAAGAGCCGGGTCCACTCTAGATGAGTATAAGCACCAACACAGGGCACGAAACAAGAGCAGAATACTGCATCAGACCCTCCTTCTGTAGGGTTTTTCAGTAGCAACAGTTTCTTTTGAATACAATCACTTTATCTTGTGGTTTTAAATCCAGGCCTGCCTCCAAATAGCAGAAATCTTTATCAGAGGTAATTGCTTTTGGCTAGAAGCAATTGGTAAAGATGACTGATAATGGTTGTGCAATCATTGTTTAAATTATTACTTCTACTTAAACACCAATACACCCTCCGTGTCACTTCATACCTACATATTGGCACCGTTTCTAGGCATTACTTTTCTTAATGCTCCTGTGTGGATGCTCACCCACTGCTACAACACAGCCTACACAGAAGAGGCAAAGCCTAAGGGACCCCCTTGGTGTGCTCTGTGTGAGGGCACTGCTGTGCTGCATGCCTCAGCCCACTGACGAGTTTTCTCCAGTTGCAGCTGCCTGTTCTTTCCTTCACACATCTGCACCCACCTACAGCCTCTCAGATTAGGCTCAGGGGCTTGGTTCTACCTTGGGTGTGTGGGTGATGGGCACACGAGATCCCCACTGCAGGTGTGAGACTCCCCGTGTTATCACAATGCAAACAGGGCTGGAACCTGCCTGCAGCACAGACCTAACGGCCCACGCTCTGCTGGGGCTGTGGTGGCCATTGGGGTTCCCAAGGCAAGGGAAGCAGGCCAGCTGTGCTCTACATAATGGACACCTAACATCGAGGGTCCCCAGGGAGACCAGGCTATCCACCCTCCTCGCTGCCCTGCAGGGACCTTGGGGAGCAGCCCACACTTGGCTGGGTCAGATGAGTGGACGGAGCCAGGCGAATTGCTTCCATACGCAGCCCAGGCATCCTCAGCCGGCCAAATCTGCTATTCTTAATTGGAATCATTTACAAATGCATTGGATTTTTTTCTCTTGTTTTAGTTAGTTCCAGGAGCTATGGACTAGTTTCAAAAAAATAAAAAGCTGGGGGCTTTTTGATTGGTTGGATCTTTTTTCTTCGGATAAGACAAGCAGGGAGATTAAAAGCATCTCCAAGCTTTCTATATATTCATGGGAAGAGTAATCTCTATTAACACAGTCAGTGAAGTTGCCTGATGGAACCAAAACTGTTTATACAAGCAACAGTTAGAGGACTGGTACAATACTATATAGGTGGAATAAATGGTGGTAAATTCAGCCTCCGTTTCAGTAAGCACAGCATTATAACATTTTCTTATCAAAAGTCCACTTTGTCTTCATGTATGGCACAATCCTGTTGTATTAAAAAAAAAGTATAAGGGAAAAGTACTTGTCCCTACTGCCTCGCTATATGTATGTTGTACAGTACAATAAGTCTCTCTTCAAAGTCTTGCACAAGTAACAACGTAAAGCTGTGCTTTATTTGTGCTAAGGAATGCAGCATTAAAACCAGGCTTCTCTGTGGGACATCTCTGGGCGACCCAGAGGAAGCCTTGTGCAAAGTGCTTCCTGCACTTTGCTGCTTCTCCTGGGAGAGGATTAAGATTAGGGACCTAATTCCACCGAACATCCTCAGTTTTTTTAGCTGTCCACAGATCTGGCTTCCTGCAAAGAACCTCATCTAATTAACTTAAACTTATGACTGACTTACGTGTGCTTATGTTATGAAATATAGATATGATGGCATGTTTTCATACTGCATAGCTGAACTGTCCTTCCCCACAGTGCCATCAGGATGGCACTGTGAGCAGTATGTTTAATATAGGCATGCTGCCAGCAAATATAGATGTTTCCTGTCCTTTCATGGGTCCCTCATTCTATCTTGCCTAAAAGATTGAACATATTCCACAGTTCTAATAACAAACATTGTAACCTTGCAAATAGTGACACTTGGAGTGTTCTTTAATATTTATATTTTTTGACCCCAAAAGGGAAAAGAATTTACAATACATAGACTGGAAAAACAGTGTGCTAATTTCGTTTATCAAAGGCGTTCAAACTGAAGAGCCTGCCACTAATAATAGTGTTAAAAAATATTCTTGAACGCAACATGCATTACTGTATTTTAGTACATGCTGGTACCTAGCTCTGAATGTCAGTATTTTCACAGTGTAATTCATGTCAGCTCCCAGCTCTTATGACATCAGAGGATGAGTTCAAAGGAACGCAGTTTTCTGCTTTATAAAAACAGTTTAAAGATAAAAGCCAGTTTTAACTAAAAAAAAAAAAGAAATGAAACTATTAAGCACTGCATTAGCCAAACAATTCTATGAAAGGCAAATGCCAATCAAAAGAAGATGACAGTATTTTATAGTGAAACCATATTAGTACAAGCGATCAACTGCCGTTGCTTAATGCCTTACGCAATGCTCACTGTCTTTCCTACTAAATCATGCAGCTAAGGAAGCAGTAAAAATCATATCAGCTATTAAACAGAGAAGATTGAAACAGAACCATCATCCTTTACATCACTGGACAATGTTTAATACAGTAACAAACGTATCCAAACTTTTCTATCTGCATGAATATTCAGAAAAGAGAAAGTGACAGAATATTATTTTCTATGTTTGTAATTAAAACAAATAAATATCAATCACATGACTCTAAGCATTTAGTTTTCTGTAAATCTTTCAAAACTTTTTTGACCCAGCACTCAGTGCTCTGGAGCTTATCAATGACACCAGGGGTCAAAAGTGTTAGTGCGACTAAAATTACTTGGACAAAGCCAGAACCAGGTCAGATCGCCATGGGATAGTCCCATAAGGCCTCCTGCAGGCTGCTGCCACCAAGGAGTTCTAAGGAAAAGAAAGGAAAGACCATGAATCAAACATCCCAGAAAATTCACAAGCAAATGTGTTATTAATCAAGGAAAATAAAAACAAAGTTTATTAAAATGCCTTGTAATAGTACATTTCAAAACAACACAAAGACATCTTATGTGATGACCATTTTATCACTGAGGCTCATTCCAATTGAGTTACATTCTTCAAGCCCAAAGAGCCACAAGTGTGCCAGAAAAGAAAATAAACACTGGAACGATGTGTGCAGTCACACATCTAATTTGATGATTGATCCCACAATTTAAATAGACACTTTCCACCCAAAATAAATGCAGAAGTCTGTATCAATGGACCTTCTGCAAACTGAAGCTAATACAGGACTGGTACAATTTACACATTTCTTTCCATATTTAGCTGAGCAGTTCAAATTAGGACCTGAATGAAGTCAGAGGATAAGGAAACAAAGCAGAAGGGGTCTACTATGTACTGTACGACCTGGAACACCATATTAAAATATATAAAAAAATACTATTACTTTCTTCTTTATTGCATAAATATTTATGAAGGGGGAGGATCCTCATATGGCTTAAACTGCCTTAAATTCATTGGTTTCAGTGATTCAAATAAAGTCAAGGAAGTTACAACAATCTACATCAACCATGAATTTGCCCCAGCATGTTTACACAAGGAATTTTGAATTGAATTCTCTGCTGCTCCGACTCCAGGGAATTGATGGAACTGCGACAGCGCGTGATTTAGTCTTTTACGCTCTAAACCGACATCAAAAGATGGATCCAGTTTCTCCCCTCCCACAAGCTCTTGTTTACATGAATATTGTCTGTGAAGTGACTCATGGGAGCAGAGATTGAACTATTAGGCCCACTTTCGAGCTAACAAGGCTAATACAGAGTGATATCTGAACTGTACCAAGTTTTTAAGCTAAAGATGGAGGTCAAAGTTACAATTTTATCAGTTGCATTTTGGACCCCTTCTCTTGACCATGACAATACCATGTTCGTAACACGATTATTGTAATCATATTTCCAGTATTGCTTGCCTTCAGTGGAAACAGATTGCATTAAACTCAAAAGCTGCCTGAAATGGTATGCACATTTCAAAGTCAAATAAAGGTTATAGAACAGGACCTTTCAATTCATGTGCAGTATACAATCAGTACTTGATCACTAGAGGTTTTTTTGAGGCTTTCGTGTAATTAGCAGGTAGTGCTAAAGATAGGCATTATACAAGGAGACACAGAATCGTTCATAGGTAGTAAAGCAGCTCACTGATTGTACAGATTTTAGCAAGGTTATGAGTAGGGCTGAGGGCTCTACATGATACCTGTGCTGTTATGATTTATTCATGCATACAATTTATTTGCTTGAAATTTATACCAGAGAGTGGCTTATGTCCCTGTTGCTGCAGTAGAGATCTTTAAAAGTCTCCATAGCTTGTCAGGTGGTGTAAGTCAGAGCACCCTTGCTGCAGACAGTGCCCACTCCTGCCAGGATAGAGCTTATTTTGACATTTTAGTTTCTGTTTTATTAATATTTATTAATGAAAGCAATTGAAAAAAAATTTTTTTTGGTGTATTCTTTCTATCCTTGCTTTCTGAAGAACTTCACCTGTTAGTCTGCGCAGTTATTAATCATCTCCAGTGACTAACAAATAATTATATTAGAAATAATTGCCTCCAGTCTCATAAAACCTGAAGTAGCATTATTTAAAAATTAAACTATCATATTACCAGGAAACGTAATATATAGAAAATGTGTCTTAATTATTTGAACAGAAGCTGGATGAAGATTTATCATCTCACTAGCTCCAGAGATCGATGACTGGAACAAAAGAAGTTTTGTTCACTGACTAAACTAAAAGTTTATAAATAGATTTTTCACTTTTTTTTCCCCATCACTCATAGAAAAGGATTTCTGTTTTCAGCATTTTTTTTTACTGGGTTAACTAAGTCCTTTTGTCTGACCCAAAGAGAAACTTCGATTAAATTTTGTAGTTTTTGCCAGTCAATAGCATTATCGAAATTAAATTTTTGGATTTCAAAATAAAAAAGTATTTTCAAATAAGAAATGTAAACTTAATTTAAATATTGCAAGAAATGTTTTTTGAAAAACCTATTCCCTTACTCATTAGAAGCTTTACATTTAACAAAGGATTTTGGAACTTGCACTTTGGGCGAATAATAGTAGCAAGTTGAAAAGAATCACGCAACCCTACTTATAACACTGCCTACAATCAGGGAAGAAATCACAAACATCTCTAGAAGTGCAGAAAAAGCACTGAAGATGAAGCAAGACAGAATATTGAGTTTATACGGGGAACAATTTTGTTTATTATAAGGTTTTTGTTGTTGTTGTTTTGGTTTATTAGGTTCTCATTGTTATGAGCGAAAAATTAGCCAGCTGCAGGGGCGACTCAGGGTCTGAAAATAAAGGCAAAATCCTCTTCTCCCTGGCTGCAGCAGAACTCAGCACTACACCACAGGCTCATTTACGGAGGTTCTCCTCCACGCCTCACTCCGCGGTATCGCTGTGTCTCCTCCCTGCCATATGTCTCACATCCACACATCACAGCGCTCCAAACGGCCCCAGAGCCAGTTGCTCCCGGCGCCTGCCAGCGCTTACACAAAAGCTGAACTTGACACTCCCAGGCAGTTCCAGGGAAGTTCCTCAGACTCTGCACATGTAATTAACAGGGAGTACGGGAACATGAGAAAGATCCGAGCCTAATCAGAGGAGCAGTAAAATGGGAGAGTCGAGTAACAGGGAGGATAACAGTTCTCTACAAGTGGCATATATGTATTCAAGCTTGCCATACACACACTTTCATAGTCCCAATAGATGGGTGACCCAGAGAAAGCTCCACTAGCCCTAGTACTTTACTTCATTTTTATAGATTGTAAGGTGATCACGTAACATGTAGTCTGACTTCCTAAATAACACAGGCCAAAATAACCTCACCCGTTATTTTCCCTCTCCATTAGTACAGACTGTCTTCACCTTGGAAAATATCACTAATGCGAATATGCAGAAGAATGAGCAGAATGCTGTTTCCAGCACGGCGTCTTTGCCAGAGCGTGCTGGCTCCTGCTGA
>NW_009258754.1:4078283-4163090 GCF_000687185.1 Egretta garzetta | reverse complement strand
TTTTGCCCCGGGCGGGCGGGTCCCTGCGAAAGCCAATCCAGCCCCTGTGCGTGCAGAGGGCAGATCCGAGCTCTCACTGGCTAAAAGGAAACTTTGCAGAGTGTCATGTTACATTTGAATCAAGAGTTTGGGGGTTATTTTAGTCTCCCCAGCCTGTGGCAGTTCAGCACCAACTACCTTAAGAAATCCGGCTCTGACATTTTGCAGTTCCAGTCTCAAAAATGAGAGTGCGTGCTCCGAGTGCAGAACTAGCGTGGACCCCTTGGAAGGCTTGTGGCGGTTTGCAACAGCCTGTTCACAGGACTGGAGTCTTAGGTTGCAGCTGCTTCAGGGCAAGAATCATGGCTTTGTCATTTGCTTGTGAGATCTATAGCTCCACAGCTCTCAATCTGTGGCAGGATGAAAACACCAGGCAACCTATTTGGAAGCAGGTCTAGCTACTTTAAAAGAATTTCAGTACTTCTTTCATGTCTTCAAGTTTGCAAGCTCACACTGTCAAATCCTACACCAGCAGGCAGAGTTGATGGGAAAGGTAAAATGGTGAGGACCTCCAGGAACCAAACCTCGCTATGTGCCTTTCAGAAATCCTGACAGGGACAGCCTGGGTGCAGCCTGTGTCCTACGACAAGGCCTGGGAGGGAGTCACTGTGAATGATCCCACTTCAGGTTCCTCCTCAAAAGAAATGCCATGAATTGTGTGCTACAGACCGCTGGATGGTTTTGCAGGTCGCTATTGCAGGTAGCTGGTGCACATGTCAGCTGTGCCTGGAATACAACAATACACTGGGAATTTTCCCAGCCCACAGAGAGCATGTCCGAGCTATCAAAATAGAAAGTGATGAGTTCCTAGATATTCTGAAATGCTAATATTAACACAGTTTTGGTTTATATCAGATGTAGATAGGACTTTCTTTTAATGTTTGCTTTTTTTTTATTGCTAGTTTTAAGACAACAGACTTGAAAGAAAGAGATTAAATAGTGTCTAAACTTAGTAAACGTTTTCCACAAGTGCAAAGATTAAAGCAGAAATGAATGGTGGTCTGTACTGCAACCTGAACCCCACTAAATAAACCAAAATATTCACTTACTTGAACATTTAATGAAGGTTAAATATAACCCTTAAAGCCTGAAAACAATGATTTCAAAAGTTTCCAAGAGCCTCTTAACCCCCCCCCACTCCCCTTAGATTTTGGAGCAGTGATGAGTGATACTTCTTAGCTGCTTCAGCTCTTGCTGAATCTCTTATTAGAGGTTTAGGAGGGAAGTTTTCTGCAATTCTCCTACTTCACTAATGACTCTCAAGCTGGGGTTTCTAGCACCGACTGAGATGAACTTTCTCCCTGGAGCTTATACAGGTGTCATTTGTATGAGCCTTCAGTGGTTTTATACAAATGATTGCCCCAGGATTCTTAACAAAACAGGCCAAATGGCCTCCTTCCTTTCATATATTATTTAAGAAGTAACCTCACTCTAGCCTCAGGCTTGCAATGCAATAATTGCAACCAAACTAGCACTTACCCACAGAGACGCAAATGAGGTATTTAAGTATAATAGCAGTATGTAAGCTAATTCTAATTCAGAGAATAAGTAATTGAAGAATCTGAAGAAAACATTAAAGAGATTTTAAGGACTTATATCTGTGTTAAGGTTAATCAGCAAATTAGATTGGCATATGTTATAGCTAATAACATAAACAATATAATGGTAGAGAAACAACTGTTCACATCAATGGTTGCAATGCTCACAGTAATAAAAGAGAACAGGAGGAGTAGCACGCCTTGGAGGACACTTACTGAAATAAAATAAACTATCTGGATAAAGCTGGGTAGCCTGTTACAGAGAAAACTTAATTACTATGGGCAAAACACATACCTCATTTTGCCACTCAGGTCTACTCAATGACACTTTTCTTCTCTCCCCTTGCAGTTGCACAATTTTTCCTTCTCACATAAAACTTTAGCAGGATAAAGTTTCCGTTTAAAAATGAGATGACACTTTTTATATGAAAAACTTGGTAATGAAATAATACATGCTATCAAACAACAATCACCAGCGATTAAATAAAATTTTGCAATGTAGGCCTGAGCTCAAGTCGTAGAATCGTAGAATAGTTTGGGTTGGAAGGGACCTTTAAAGGTCATCTAGTCCACTGCCATATTTCAGGTCTCCTCCCAGAACGACGGGGTACATTTATGAAGTACCACACCCCGACTTGGTACAGGAGCCCTTTCCCAGGAGGAAGTACATGGGGGAACAATGGCAGAAAGGGGCGCCCAGCTAGCCGGGCCGTGCGTCTGCATCAGCTCTGCCAAGTGGCCTAAGGGGAAAATTGTGGCTATGTCAACATTCATGAAAGAATTTCCTATCCATTGTGCACTCATGCAGGGTAAATAGCAGCAGGGTAAAAGGATTAGACTTAAAGAAATAAGGAAGGTGCTCAAAGTTACAAGTCCTATTTTACCAATTTGCTCTATCTTATGCAACGCTTACCAGGTCAGGTAAGCTTACCTCTGTGTGCTCACACAAAGCAGTTCTGCATGCATGGAAAGTAAATCTTAACTGGCCTCGGTAGCTGAAACAAGAGCTTACATGACTTGCCTACAGAGTCTGTCTGGCAGTTTCTGGCTGAGCCACATAACAATTATTTCCTGATTTTATCCATTGCTAAAGTCTTAGCAAAGACAGCAGCTGTTTTAATCTCTTTTAGCTATTCAAAGTTAACAAACCCCTTTCAAAAAACAGCAACTGATTTGTATTAAGCACGTCTTTTGGAACACTTTAGTGAGACATCTAAACCATCTCTTTCCTAATGAAGACAAGATCCATATATCTAGCTCCAAGCACAGCAATCTCTTGAGCTTGACTGGGGACAGTAGGCACCAAATAATACAAATAATAAGCATCAGAGGTGTTTCTAGTTAGAAAGAGGCTTCTGCAGCCAACTTGCCTTGCTAACTGGAAGCAGGGTGTTGTCTTCCCCAAGCATACAGAAAGAAGGTGCTTAAGGCTGATTAGGATGAGCATTCATAAGCAAAGCCACAAGCAGCAGTGGGAAAAATATATGAAGTTACAGGGAAAATAGGCCCTTAAGAAAGAAAGGAAAACAGTAAGCAGTTAGTAAAAATGATGCTGGACATAAGCACTTTATGATCTTCAGGGTATGTTTCTCTCCCTCCCCCTTCTGCCCCCAAGTTTCAATAGAAACTGGTTCTCAAATGCTTTTTGCCTGCCACACTCGTTTGAGTGTGCCTTTAACTGTGCCGAAGGGTGAAAGTCTGTCCTGTGCTGCCTTGTCTCTGGCTCCTGCTACATCCACTGCCAGAGAGTACTGTATGGAAAATACTTCATTTAAGAATTAAACTGCAAAGTCCGTCCACATCCTGTGGTGATGTGCCAGGGAGAACTTCACTGCTGGCAGGCAGTGGGTTTAAAGCAATGGTAGCGTTACCTTTCAGCAGTACAGAATTGTGAACTCGCATTAAGTCATTCCTTCCTGTCATCCTATTCTTGGTGGGTATTTAACTTTATTTCTACTTGAAGAGTTCTCACTATCCTTCCCACCCCCTAACACACACCTATTCTTAAATGATTATTAAGAACCAGGAGCTGATGGGAACGTTAGAGGAAAAAAGAAATCAACGTACAGATCTGTTTTATTTGCATGGATGCTCTTTGTATTTTTTGTACTGTGCTATTTGCCAGGCAGCAGAGGTAATTTGTTAAGGTCTTATTTTATACTTGTTACCTCTCAGATAAAAAAAAATAGCCAATATGGATAATGTGTGTGGGGTCCTCCTCCTATTTGTTTTTGGTGGCCAACCTTTTTCCTTTAGGAGGGTTAGAGAAATAATTATTGAACCCTCTTTGGGTAACAGCCAGAGGTTGTTTTCCTTAAGCTGCTCCAGATTGTTACAAGGCAAGGTTGAAACTATAGGTTTTCACATGGCATTTGAAAAGTAGGTGGTGAGTCAGAAAGGCAGCAAGACACAGGAAGGCTGCTCCAGGTGGCAGAAGCAACAGGGTCAGAGAGAAGGCCACTTCTAGCTGAACAGAGGGGAGCAAAGAGGGGAGATTATTTAGCAAGGCTGGAGGTAGCCCAAGAAATCCTGGGGAGAGGCCTACAAACAAGAAGGGCAGTTTTGAATTGCATCAGGGAATAATGGAGCTATTTGAAGTTGAGGGCTTTGAGTCTGTGCTGCTTTATCTAGGAGACCCTGGGTGGGAAAACTGCACTTGCACTGGGACTGTAGAGGAAGAAGCACAGAGCTGAAACACGTGACAAGCCATCAGCAAAACTGCAGATCTTGGCAATGCCAGGGACCAACAAGATGTAGGCACCTGAAGTTGAATGCCAATCGCCTTGGCTCTCAGCAGAGTCAGGAAAAAAACACCTCCCCAAACCCCTCCCCCCAAAACCAACAAAAAAATGAAAGCAGCTTTTCCAGAGAGCTGTTATAGCCAAACAGAAATTAAGTCTGAACTCCAGATACTTAGGTAGGTGGTGGGACTATCCTGCTCTGAAAAGGGAAATGGATGAGAGGAGGCCGGAGAGCAGTAAGGGCAACAGAACAACAGAAGATGCTCTCACTTGTTCATAAAAATCATTCCTTCTTTCAGGTATTTCTGCTCAACTCCTATGCTGACACCTGAGGTCAATTTTACTAAGGATGGCAGAAAAGGTGGGAAGGAGGGATTTCAATCACTATTTCACAGCTCAGTATCAGCCTAAAGAGATCTAATGAAATTACTCAAATTATTAGTCTATTAGCACAGAGAAGGACTAACCCCAAAAAAGAGAATCAGCATCTAGGTCTGGAAAAGGAGCAAACCAGGCAATTGTACAGGCAGGGGTACAACTCAGCACAGATTTGGATGGAGGGTCAAAACCTGCACTGACATCAAAGGGAATGACAACCAGGGGAAACCACAGCGAAGAGAAAATGGAAGGAAGGTGCCTATCCAAGAGAAGGCGGCATCTGATGGGGCCAGACAGAAGCCCAACTATATGTACAATGCACACAACAATACGTACAATGCACACGTGCATACTGTATACCTTAGACCACATCTGCAGACATTGCTGGAAATGATGCATTTTTATATGTCGAGGTACTTCTGTGGTCTCAAAAAAGCTGACATACATTAAGTAAAGGTAATGAGAAGAGACCTAAGGGCTTTGAGGATTTTTTTTTTTAATACATGATGTTAAAAACGATGTAAAAATATCAAGAAACTCATGTGTTTATAAGTATGGAGAAAAAAAAATCATTTTCAGTTTGAGTAACATAGCGGGGGCATTCTGAGAATGTTTAATTGGACATTACCGGAAATGCTGTATAAAACAGAAGTAGATACCTGAGGAATTTTAGATATTCCACTAGCCTACATGATTGACACTCTAGCAGAATTAATTTACATTTTAGAGATTTATAAAAAAATTAGGTTTTCTTCCCTTGACTGATGTTTAAGGTGCACTTTACTAGTAAGCATCTTTCTGAGTGTACAACCAGGGAGGGAAATTCAGTGTTTTTGTTATTCAACAGGATTAGCAGCCTAGATTCAGGTTAAAGTGATACAGAAGGGCATTAACTAGTTCTAAATGACTTAATTCCCTGAAAACAGTATTTTTTAATGTGCTGCTAATTAAAATATTTAAGAACTCACTGTAACAACATTTTGAAAACAAACCAGAAGAACCAATGTAAACAAAATATCATTTTACAAACCAAACGGAATCACTTAAAATCCAATGTAATTCTATGTTCCAATAAAAATAAATATATATACAGGTGTCGAGTTAAGATTGTCAAGCCCACTCCCAAGATACCATCTAAGAATGAACCAAGAAGTTAAAATTAACCCCTCTTGTACTCATTCTTACTTTTAGAGACAGGCAATATAATTTCCTGCGCAGCGCCTACCTCTGAAGCCCATGACACTGCCCAAGAACACACTGAATGGAGGAGTAGGAAAGTCACCAAGAAATGCTTTGGTGGAAGTTCACCAGAAGCATCTCTGCAGGACTGCAGTGCACTACTATCAATATATCATGTTTTTTCTTTAACATTCCTAAAAGTGAGGAGATTTTCTTTGCAGACTTTTTCTTATTGTTCGATAGAATCTCAGTATGGCAGACATAGATTTAAGGAATGTGTGCTGTGTGATATGAGAGTGCTCAGCAGCCTCAGTCGTCTTAATGATTAGCTTTTTTAGCAAAAGATTATTCTTGTTCTTCCCCAATACATTGTATTGACACAAAATTACATAAAGATTACATGCTCTACAGGCTACAAATTTTTGCCCTTTAAGTTCAAACTTATTTTTCCACGTTCATTAGTTTCTTAGTCCTGAGAATGTTTTAAGTCCTGCTTAACTGTTGTGTGGGCAGGATAATGGCAAAACATTGAGAAATAATAATTCAAGGCCAGCTGCATGAAACAAACCTTGTGCCTCCGAACAGACTGATCCCTCCACCTGGAAATAGTTTCTTTATAGAATCTGGTATTTGCACATTTCAGGTCTGTGTCTCTCCTTCAATTTAGCTCCTTCAGCACAGCTAACTAGCTAACTTCAGGAGAAAGGGAGAGGGTAACAGCTCTTTTCCTTTTAATTTACTGGCATTTCCCTATCATTTCTGAGTCTTCAGTTTTTAGGTTGGGAGATATGTCCTTGGCTACAATTTTGTGGAGCGCAATTCTGTGACTCCATGCATAAGTTAGAATATCACTCTGTGTTCTGTTCAGACTTAATCTTTCCCTGGTATTCTCTGTACTCCCAGTATGCTGTTCAAGAAATACTTTCATCTATATAAAAATGTTTACTAGACTGCATGGCATTATCTCCTAAAATAACATCTTACAACCATCCAGTGCAAAGAGACAGAGATGCTCAGCGTCTAGATAACAGACAAGTAAGGAGCATCAAATTGTAGATGTAGTGCTTCACTCTAACTGCTTTAGAAAGCCATTATTTTCTATGCAGAAGCCAACATCAGGTTACTGTCAGTGTAGCTAAGTTAGGTCTTCCTCTGGGATTTATTTTGGTTCCAAATTAAAAAACCAAACATGGGATAGGTGCTGTTTCACAGTTGAAAAGATAATATTACATCAGAAGTCTATTTTGTCCATTAATAGAATACAGACGGTAGCTCCAGGACAGAAAAAAAAAAGTTGTCTTTCCCAAATACTCAGGTCAGCAGGTTCCCCATCTTCAGCATGTTGGCAGGGACCAGTGCTAGTACAGAAGACAGGAATGTTTCCGATGTCATCTCATAAAGCTAGAAAAAACTCATACTGATCAGCAATGTAGGGCTATTGCTGATAAGCTGTTGCTATAAGCTCTGAACTCTTTGGAATGTCTCATCTTCCAGAGGTCATCTGTCAGTTGTTAAAAAACAAAAGATCTTGGCCATGTCATCCATATTATGGTTAAACTCAGTACTGTATTTTGAAATGCCTTAAATTTGACAAATGTAAGGTGACAAAGGAGAAGACACTGCACTTTCAGTTACTTGCCTGTTCTACATCCGGTTCATAACTATTATCTTTGTATATTATGGAAAGGCCCAGACTGATGTTAGATCCTAAGAAGTTCTATCTTTTACTGATGACTGATGTAAGCATATTCCAGAGTGCTGTGAAGGAGGGAGTCAACATGGACCACTTCCTCTCTGGAGTTTTTCAGAGACATACCAAGGTGAAAGAACAAGAAAGAAGGCATAGCCTGGATTCCTTCTTCATTTTTTTCCCCGCCTCTACTGGGAAGTGGTTACAAAAAGCGCAGATATCAGGCATGCTGCCAGAGCAAGACTGTGCAGTCATTTTGGCTGTGAAAGTTGAAGAGAAAGGACAAAACTGTCTATTCCCCAACCAAACCAACTCTTCATGGTTTTTGAAGCAGGACATTTGCCACAAGTTTCTTGCAGTCCTTACAGTCATTGACAATTCTCACATGGGTACAAGATTCTCTGCAGATCAGAGATCAAACTGAAGTGTCAGCATGAAAAAATAATATCTTACCTTCGTGATAGGACCTTGAGGAGCTCCTCAAAAGAAAATTGAACCCAAATATTATTTTATGTTCTTACTACAGAAATGAGCACTGCAGTCAACTGAATGCCAGCTCTTAACCAGCTGGGCAGAAAGCCAGAGGGGCAAGAGGGTGTCAGATGGAATTTAGGCCAAGCAGGCAGGAAACACCAAGAGGAAACACCAGCAGCAGCTGTAGAAGCAAAAGAATGGGCAGAGGCTCTAAGACAAATAATAACAGGCAGAGCAGCAGCAGTAGCAGATGTCAGACTAATGCTTTCTGGAGGGGGATGGGACAACACTTGTGAAGAAAGGGGATTTTTTTTTTTTTTTTTTTTTTTTTTTTTTTTAATCCCTTTGCATTAATTATCTGAAAAGGGATTCTTCCCCCAAACCCTTTGAAACATTGTTATTTTGGATTAGGTTGTGAGGAAGGAGACTCAACTGAGCACCCACTCAACATGTGCAATGCCTAGGATTGCTGCTGATCCTAGCTTCATGTATGGGTTAGAATTCTCCCAGTGGCTTGTGGAGATGTTAGAAATAATTCTGGAAATCAGTTTGGTAGAGGGACCCCTTATTTCTAGAGTGGTTTTACTGCATGGCTTTCTGGACTTTCTTTAGGGTTCTATAAAGTGGATCTATCAGGGAGAAGGAGGAAGTTCTGCTCTTCCAAAAGACACTGCAATGCTGCTTTTGTCAGGACTGTAATTTATAGGCTAGTTGATATATTTTCAATCTATTGATCACATCTGTCAGTTGATTGATTCACTAGGTAGCGAGAAGCAGCAGATGCATCACAACAGACTCTGTGTCATGGTGATGTCTGTCACAGAGTTCTGTCATTCCTGAAAAACTCATCCTCTTCCACACAATGTAAGAGGCACTTTGCAGAGAGGATACTACACTCACTCAGCCACATTTATCTAATGCTATATTCAGGAGGTGGTAGATGAAAGAAGAGCTAACCAACCATTCTCCTCAAACACCATCAAAAGAGAAAGAGCCATCTGCACAACTTCAAACAAGCAGAGCACCAATTCAATCAGAAACCGGAGAATGTGACCAGAGAGCCTTAAAAAATGTGAAGAGAAAAATCTAAAAACAAGTGATCTACACTAATTATATTATCTTTGCTTCACTCAGAAAAGGCAGTGTCATTGTACAAATAAAGGAAGCATATATTATAGCTCAAACAGCTTAACGAATTTAAAGAAGGGAAGCTGGCTTTGGAAAGCAAGTCACCACAAATGGAATGTACCGAAGCCACACGTTAATAGTGCTAACCCAGTGGCTACTTGCTCACATATGCACATTATAATCAATGGTTGGACCACCAGCTCCCCAGATAATTAATGAGGTGAACCACCTCATCCTCCCTGTCAGTCGTGGCATGCTCTGCAGCAACCTAGCACACTGCAGAGGCCTCCAAGGAGGTCTCTGGGGTAACGAGACACGGTTTGGCACCGCTCCTGTGAAGTGCACTTGCCAATAGCCGACAGCAGCCTTCTCCCTATACGAGGATGGCAATCTGCTGCACGCCAGCCCTTCAAGAGACACCTTGTATTTAGATGAAGTGGAGCTTATAGTTACATTTCTTTTTCTTAATCCCTGCCTGAACCTAAGAAAGGCATGAAGTAAGTAATTTCAGTTAGATATGGATTATGTTGGGGTGAGGAAAAAAGGAAGAAAAAGGGCAAAATTACTAAGTTAGTGGTAACAAAAAGAATGCTTATGAATTCAGGATTCCACTTAACTGTTCATGCCAAAAAACCAAAAAGATTCTAACCACAATTTCAATTTTTTTTAATGGAAGTTTTGCATTCAAATTGTCTTTTCACCTCAAGATCACCTTCGATTTTCCCTTCAAGGAAAATTGCCTGAAATGAAAGCTAATAATTTTGTTTCACATGAGATCATTTGGTTAGGCTTTTGAGAAATCTATTTCAAATTTTATTTTCCTAATTAAAAACATATTAAAAAAAATAAATAAAGGTGTAAGATTATTTTCTTGCTCAATTTCTCAGGACCCTTTTTGAATCTCACCTTATATTTCTAGATACATTTCCAAGTTTTCCTGTAACTAATATGATATTGAAAAGAAATAAACATCCCTCCAAAAAAGTTTCATGGAGCAGTTGGTCAGAAAGTACACAAGGACAGAAACAATTCTTTACTTGTTCTGGAGCCATGAGCAGCACCTGGTTCAAAATGTTCTCAAACAAGAACATTAACATCCATAGCACATTGCTGCTTGTAGGAGCAGAACATCCATTACAGTAGTGCTTTAATTACAGAGTATGAAGCTTGTTAAAAGAAAATTAAAATCAGAAGGCAAAACAGAAATACTTGTACATTATTTGAAGACTACAGGAATATTTAAATAGATCATGTCAATGGGACAAAAAATGCACATCTATCAAAAAGACTCGAGGAAGACCAAAGAATTGGAATGGCTAGTGGGCTGCTAGAGAAATACAGACTTTCTATGAAAAGATAAAATTGGGTACAAATGAAGAAAATAAAAAGAACTCAGGCAAGCCAAAGATAAAAGTATATTAATGCAGGTCTAAAAGGCTTCAAAGAACAACATATTACAGTCATAATGACTAAAATCACTCCTCCTTCAAATGCATGAAGAGCAGAATGCCTGCAGAACTATGATGAAAGTGTGAAAGGCTCACTCAAACAGGTTAACAACATAGCAGAAATGAATTCTTAAAACAGCAATTACTGTGCGAAGGATGTTAGTGTGACACAACCTTCCTTAACACGGTACATCATGAATGATATACCTACTTGCTAGTATAAGTTTTAGAATGAATGAATAAAATAGTAGTAGAAAGTATGAGACAAGTATGAGCTCTAACCAAAGTCAAGGTGAAACTGCAGTGGTTAACTTATCTCACAAGGACTGGAAATTGGCAAAGATAATATCCAGTTTAAAGGATTCTGGAGAGAGAAGGAAGAAACCTGTAAACCTGACGTAGATACAGTTAGAAATAATAATAAAGAATGGAACCATGAGATGGGGGCAATGAGATGTACAGGTAAAGATTTCCCCTCTGAGAAGGGGCTATATCTCCAAAATCTGTTTTTAGGAGTCGGCAAACACAGGTGTAAGTAGTCTTGCTCATATATCCTACTTGCATCCCCAAAGAGCTCATGACAAGTTTTTCTCCCTCTGAGCTTTAAGTTAGTGAGGGATAAAAAAAATAAGATCGAATAGTAGGTCAAGAAAGAGGAGGTCTTCACATTCATAAATAACTTCATAAAAAAATAGAGTAGGAGTCCTTTTCCACAGGAAACTACGGAGTTCCACAAGAATCTGCACTAGAGCTTGTGATGTCTAATGTATTCATAAGTGACTTAGAAAAGGTGGAGAGTGTGATGAGGTTTCCTGATGATATGTGGTTTTCAATATAGTAAAAACTAAGGCCAGTCATAGAGAATTACATGATGGTATTATAACCTCTCATCAATTGGCACATGAAATTCAAGTTTTTATAAGTGTGAAGTGATGCACAAAGTAAAAATAATCCTAATTTTATACATGCAGTGATGGACTCTGGCTATTACTGTGCAATAAAGGTATTTTGAAATAGGTGGCTCTACAAAAATATCAGCTCAGGAACCAGCAGCAGGCAAAACAGCAGGTAGAATATTATGAATTATTAGGAAAAGAGTAAGGAACATAACAGTAAACATTCCTATGTCACTATATACACCCATGGTTCACTCATACACTGAATATAACACATTGCTTGGCTCCACCTCAGAAAGGACAAACTAGAGCAGGCACAATCAAGGGCAGAAAGAATGATCAAAGACATGGAGCATCGTTCACAAATGAAATGACAAAATAGACCAAGATTTTTCAGGCAGGAAAAAGACACCATTGAGCAGGACACAATATGAAGCAAATAAAACTGAGTAGCATGTAGATGAACAAGGTATGCCTTAGATCCTTGTACCAACGTCTTTCTACCTCAAGCCCTTGTCAGTCTATTTGGCCAGCTACTCCTGGCTT
The DNA here is from genome assembly GCF_000687185.1 of Egretta garzetta. Taxonomy (NCBI): domain Eukaryota; kingdom Metazoa; phylum Chordata; class Aves; order Pelecaniformes; family Ardeidae; genus Egretta; species Egretta garzetta. The sequence continues at coordinate 4,151,033 of NW_009258754.1, read as the reverse complement.
TAGACCGCGATGGCTAAGACTTCAGCAATTTCTACATTCAGTTTTCTCCTTCCTCATTTCTTTCTTTGATCTTAATATTTCTGTACTCGGTACTGGTTGTAGCATAACTCCCCTTGCATGCTCAGCCTAAGCTGCCTCCTCACTGTTCTTTCTGGTCTCCTTGTCCTTCCCCAGGAGTAATGTGCTAACCTATGCCTTGCCTTCAAGCACAGCTCACAATCTTTCTGAATTTAACTCTAGTAAACAACTTTGTGCTGCCCGGGTGTCAGGAAAGATCCTTCTCCTCTGCTCTTGAGGCTCTCACAATGGAAAGAATGTCTCTAAGGGTGAAAGTGGCCCAAAGTGTTGGATATAAAGCTGCACCTTCACCTCTAGAAAGTGTGTACAGTGTAACCAGTCTTCTCCCAGGAACATACTGAAACTTTGAGGGGTTAACACACTGTGAAATATGGTGACATCTGGCATATATCATCACAACCAGCTCCAGCCACAGTTATGCATGCCTTGGCCCAACAGAGGAAATGGCCATGCTGTCCCTTCATGAAGTGCTGTGTAGGGCTGTGGACTTCCTGCAAGAAAGTGAACTTGGTCACTGCTTTTCCTCTGCTTGCAACACCCTCCGTCTTGTAAATCATCCGTCAGCAAGAGCACCCTGTATGAATGTGAGGGACAAGGGAATATCTAAGGGCCATGATGTAAGGGTCATGGTCTACACAGCCTGTAATCTTCCACTGGCTTAGGAGGAAGAAAAGGATGACTCCTCACACAGCTTGGGCCTTTTCCAGATCCAACTCTCAGAACAAACTGTAAGCTCGCATTAGCTTTTCTGAAAGGGTAAGCAGCCTCAGATGGAAAAGATAGTGAGCAGACCTCTATAGGCAACGTTTTCACTGATGTCAACCATTTCCTCTCCTCCACACATGCCAAACTGATACATTCAGTCTAAATAGACAGGGCCAGCAAACATCTGGTTGACATGAGAATCAGAAGGTCCCCGCCCACAACGTTTTGTGTTTTTACTTCTGTTACACACTTTTAAGTACACCAAAGATATCAGTGCAACAAGTGATCTTAATCCATTCCCCCACAACCTTGTTTCTCTCAATCAGATGTGACTCATTACATAGATGCAGAAGATCTGTCTCCCTTGCTGAATTTGTCAGATACGTGACTGACTGCTCTGTCTTGGTAGCATTCTGCAAGTTGATTTCAACTTAGTTTTTTATTGGCCATTTCTAGCACTCAAAGAGGCCAGAAGAGTCAGGGTGAAGTCCTTTGGAATTTGATTGTTGGCTGCATAAAAACTCCGAGTACTTAAATGAGCCGGTTGATACGTACCGACAGAAAGCCTTCAGTGAAGCAATGATACAAATGCAATGCTCCTTTAATATTTGTTGAATATTTACACCTAAAACAGCAGCAAGAAAAGAGCAAATTCTGAGAAACTAAGTAAAATTGCAGGCTTCATATTTTTCTAATAATTACCTATAATTAAAATGGTATTTATTAAAAGTAAAGATGAAAATATAGTGCACACTGCATGTAAAATTTATATCATCTTATGCATCTTGCTTCAAATGTGAAGACAGAAGTGCACAATAGTTATTTACTTGAAGCATGAAATTTCAAACCTGAGAATTTTTATAGCACCTTTTATATAACTTTATTTTACACTTTCACAATCTCTTCAGATTCAACAGTGTAAACCAAGTCAATCCAGTTCCTTTCAAACACTTTCTTTTTCAATTTCAGTGTGCATGGATTTGCATTTATTAGCAGTGAGCCTGTTTATTTCTGTATTGCCCATTTATCCAGCTTAGACAGTGACATATATTAGAGATGGTTATCTGTTGTACTTCCTGATTTGACATGTTTTGTCATGCAGCCAACCTCCAAATGTTGTTTTTGACTAAAATGAATACAGATTCATTGACTGCTTGTGTTACCACATATATAGAATCAAATTCTCCTCCGGATTAAGTCAATGACAGTACTGTTAACTATACATATGTTTTCAGGAAGAAAGAAGTAGAATAAGTGCTGATAATTATTCTCATAATTATTGATGCATATCAATATTACTGACGGAGGGCTAAATCAGAAATTCCTGTCAATTTAAAGACATTCCAGGATGTTAATCTGAAAACTACATTATTAATTATATACTTTATACCTTCAGTCCTGTATGGATTAAGTTCTCCTACTAGTTACCAATCTTGCAAGAGTTAACATAGCTGTACTTCTTATAATAATGTAATCCCACCAGTACTCTATGTTGCTTAATTTATGTATTATGCATTGTTCAGTTTTCACAAGATTGACTATCTTGGACCAGTTTTGGCTGGTATACTACAAAGACAGCACTACAGAAAATATTTTCTATAGCATGGTGATTTGTAGTCCAATTCATGATTCTAATGGAGCCTCAAAGGAAGTACAATTAGGTTAATGTCACAATTGACAGTTTTGGTTTTTTCTCTCCAAGATTTTTGTATTTGTAATGATTTAAATGCTAATATGGGTATTTTAATGGAATGTATTCAATCTTGTGTTTTTTTCTGTAAAACTGACCAAATAAAATACATTAGCATCCGCAACACCCTTTTTCACTGACAGATCATGAAGTACCCAACACATAAGGAAGTCCAGGAAACCCTGCTACATAAAGAATTCAATTTCATACAGAAGCATGAAGCAATTTAAATACAATCCAGTGGGCAAAAACTGTGTATCAGACCTCGGGGAGTCTTAGCTTTATGAATTTGGACAGGCTAAGTGAAACCTATGCTTAAAGTATCTCATCTATAAATTGCAAGCAATTATTTCCTTCCTTTTGAGAGGTTATGCAATGCCTCGTTTAACGCACATGAAGCTAAGAGTCAATCTGAGGTAGATTATAGGCAGTTAGAAGAAATAAGAACACGGTACAGGACCTTCTGATCCTCAGCCATACACCTGTTAATGACTCAGCCACTGAAGAAGAAGAAAAAAAATAATGAAGCGTTCAGCTTCCAAGATAATCCTTCCTCTCTCTCCACTGAAGCGAGGAAACTGATCATTCTGGCACTAGTATGGATGAAACACTCCTAGTACGCTAAGTTTTTTTGAGAATTACCTCACAAAGCGTAAACTGAGTATAAAGCATCCCTTTTATAGTGACTATCATAATCTGCAACTGCCAAAACAACCTTATTCTCAAGAGCCAACAGCATAGACTTACTGTTGAGTTTGGGTGGGGTGTTTTTGTTTTTAAATAGTCATTGTGAGGGGGAAGGAGAGGAAGGAGAAAAAAGGTTGCTCTCCCTTTAAGTTCTAGTTTGAGTCCAGGTGGCTGGACTGAAGCATCTAGCACAGCTGTACTCCCAGAGTGAGAAAGATTTGCTGTGTTCAAGAGCAACCCAAATCTCTAGTTTCAGGCGAGTGCTGAGTTTTTATCTTACATCACTCCAGTGAGATGAAAGCAGCACATTGATAATGCTCTTGTCTGTTTGCATGTAGGATTAACAATATGAAATACTTTCAATTCTACTTTGTAGGAATAGAGAATATTGCACTTTTTAAAAGATGGTGTCTGTGGGGGAAAGCAGTTGTGATAAGAGAAGAAAGCAATACATCTGTGCGGGGATTTGAGCAGACAGAGGCCTAGAGGGTTTACTTTTTAATACAGACATGCAATGCAGTATCCTGCGCAGGGCTAGCAGGCTAGCAGAGACAGCACTAGAGCTCAGAACTAGCTACCTTCCTCCGCTCTTATTGACAAATACCAACAACTGCCAAAAGGCTGCCCTGATTCTTTCATTTCAGAGGATTTCTGAGATGAGAACTTATTTCAAGGCAATAACTCAATTAGAGGTACCCTGAATGACTTTTTGTAATTTTTTTTAACCTCCATTTCCTGTACAGTATGCAATTACTAGAAGGGTGGAAACTTCTGAACTCCCTAGGAGAGTTTGCTATGTCTCTCATTTCAGCTTAATAAAATATAATCTGAATTGCAGCATCTGTAAGACAGAGTTGTTCCCTATCCAGCTGTTCTAACTCAGGTTATTCACAGGATGAGGAAGAAAAGAGATTTGCAAGAGGGATGCTGAATTTATTTGATAAGAATAGCATTGCTAGATCTTCAGTATTTTAGGTCATTTCCCCTTGTCAAAGTAGTTGAATTAGAAGGAATTGCCACTAAAAAGATAAATTGGGTCAACACAATAGACTGTCTGCATTTTTGTGTGTATTATGGCTTTTCATTGATACATTCTCTGTGTTCATTATCTCTCTAGGTTACCTCAGGACTTTCATGACAGTAAATTAATCTCCTGATTTGAAAAGCAGCTCTGTCAGAATTCAGATGGCATGGGGTATTCCTCTGGTGAGCTTGCTGCTACGTATCAGCCTTTGCACATGAACCTGAGTCAGCTGGAATTCACCAGAGTGGTGCTACACACCATCACTGGCCATGCAGGAGCCAAGGACGCGGGCGGGTGCGACATGGATGCCTGTAGTTGGGATATACAGAGCAGTGGGCAGAACAGGCTGACCTGTGTCTGGCAATGAAGGGTGTGAAAAACTGCAGAAGTCAATGTAATCAGTTTGGAAGTGTTGGGCATTAAGTTGGGTTTCATTTTTGCCATTGTACTAACTGGTAAAATAAACCCTGCAGCTATTTTGCAAAATCTGGTACTTTTAATGCATTTATTTCAGTTCCTGGAAAAGGGGCAGCTTTCTGGAGCAGAAGTACGACCAGTCAGGGGGTTATGAGAGTGTATTACCAGGAACCAAAGGGGCACAATATACTGTTGCCTACACTGAACTCTCATTTACCTCTTAAAGAGAGTTTCATACAGTCAGCACAAAAATAATGAAAACAGTCCAGCCAATTAACAGGTTCACTTAACTAGACCCTTTGATATGAAAGAAAGGGCAAAACCAGGGACATAAGAGTGGGGAAAGTAGAGAAAGTTTGAGCAAAGTGACTGCTAGTCCCAGAACTTTTCTTTTGCTCGTTAACTCCCCCAGATTATTTGTTGTTGATTACTGGCATCAAGGAAGCTGATCTAGCCCTGAATAGAGACACTCCAAGATTAGTCCATTGTGAAGAACTGAAGTTCAGCTGGAAGACATTTTTAATGATAAATTAAGGCTCCCTATCAGATAGTTTAAAGCAGGGTTGAACAGACATTTGTTTTAAAGAGTGAAACACGAGAGGTGTCTTCTTTCTTTTAACAGCTCCAGCAAATGGGAAGTGGAGCCTTTTTGATTCCTTCTGAATATAGAGGCATACAGTAAAATTTCGGTGTTAATTCTCACCCGTAAAACAAAAATCCATTTAAGATTTAAAAAAAAAGAAAAAAGAAAACAAAGAAAAAAGAAAACCAAAAAAGCTAAGGAACCAAATCCCGCATGACTGATTTCCACAGGACATGTTTGACTGCAAGTGATTTTCATGGGAGTTATTCTAGTAAGCGCATAACCAAACTTTGACTAATCAAAGAGTGTAAATGAGTAATCAAACTTTGCTTCAGCAAAAAGTTCCTTCTGCTCAACATTTGCTTTTTAAGTGCTCTTTGTTAAACTGTATAGATTTACAATGCTTACAATAAATACAAGAGAGGTTCATCTGGCACATAGTGTATTTTCAGGAAAAAATACGTGATGGGATAGGAGTATGTCTGGAATGTATTGTATTGTGACATTAAAATCAGCTACTAGGAAATAGCTTCTTCACTGCTGATCATTCCACTTTTGTCTAATCCAGATTTAAGACTGGAATAATACATTTATGAAATATATAGTATTTTTAGCCTTTGCAACTCCCTGAATTTCACAGTTACAGATACAACCTGTACATTAAATATGCTCCTACACCATGTCACAGTGAGGTCTATTTTCCTGCTGTTACGGAATGACACAAGTGCATTAGTCCCAAAGCAATATTTACACTCAGGAAATGTCTCTCAACTGCACAGGGTAAAAGAAAGGTCTTCAGGCAACGCAGAAATGGCTGTGGATTAAGAGACAGGGACTCCTTTCTTTATTTCCTGCTGTACACTTCCTAAAGGCATTTGCTGACAAGGAATTTGCAAATCTTGTCTTGTTAACGACTGTAATGCTCCTTGGTATTACTCAGATATAATCATCTGTGTACCTGTCCAAATACAGCTTAGCAACTGCCAGTGCGTGGAGCGGAGAGTTTCCCTCCCCGTCTTTTCACCAGTGATCAAATAACAAAGTTTGCCTGCAGTAACCTTCTCCCCAGTATCCTTGCAGATGTTGCCCACCCCCTCCTCCCGAAGGTTGTCCTGGAGAGAACATGTAGTTCCAGGGTGACTCATACCCACACACTATCCTTTACTCAGTCAAATAATTTTGTTAAAGGCACTGGACCACAGTAGATAATCCTTCATTTCACTGCGAGCCTGTTTCAGTACGGACATCCTAGAAGAGAATAAAGACCAGGACAGGGGATCTCCATGGCTAAAGGGCAGAACTCAGCTGGGATGCTTCTGAGGAAGGAAAAGTGTGTTTGATCACAGCACCCCTTATTCAAGCATTTACAAGTATTCATTAATTTCTACGTCAGAGAGAACTAGTGCAAGTATCTACAGCCTCTTCCTCCCCAGCCATGTTGATGTTTGCTATTTTGCTTATTTAACATTTCAATTCTTTAAGGAAAAAAAAAATGAAACCACACATACCTCCCTTGATTCACTCCCTTCATTGAGAAAACGGGTAAGTGGACAGAATGCTGTGAGCTCTCCAGCTGACCGTACGGGACTCTGGAACCCACAAAGCACGGATGGGATTTACCACCAAGACATTACTCTATATTTTAACTCATCTTTAAATTATTTTGAAATTAGAGGCTTTACTTTGCGTGCTTCAGTTACCTGAGGATTGCAATATGGTCCTACTTCTGTGAGGATAGAGTGCAAACCCACAGAATGTAAAGCCCAGTAAGCGTGTGAAAACAATTGTGGAAACAGTCAGCAACCACTGAACCTCCTGTGGGCCAAAAGCTGGTTAAGAAATACCACAGGAGAGAGAGAAATGACAGGAGCAAAGGAAGAAGAAAACTAGATAGTATGAAGGCAAGCCTCGGAAAAGAAAGATTAAGGTGTCTATACAAGAGCTATCTGGGCAGAGAACACCACTGTCATGCTGGGAAGAGAGGTACAGCGTCTCCAATGTAAAGGATAAAGTCCGCAAAGCTAATAGTGATTCTCAATGCTGGAACTGTGAAACAGTTCATTGAAAGTTAACACAACAAGCAGATTCATATTTTTTTGGTTAATTCTCTGCAAAAATGAGCTAGAAAATGCAAAAGCATATTTTAATCAAATACTGAAAAATACATCTGAATTTTCCAGGAGGCTTTTGCATCAGAGGTCCTGTAAGAGTCACACTGATCTAGTCAGGAGAGGGAAGTACAGGATGCCCAGCCCTGCAAGTAGGCAGTTTTTACAATGATCTTATACAAGTCATGAAAGTACAGTTAATATTTGCAGAAGTTATCAGATAACCCCAAAACAAAGCAGAAAAATTAATGGAAAAGGTGATTTGCTGAGAATTTTGCTCTTGCCAACGTCCAGAGTGCTGCAAGATCCACAGCCACCCACAACAAGTCAGACCTAAAAATATGCCTTTCTCAAAATAAACCTGCCATACCACTGCTGATGATGCAGGCTCCAGTCCCCCCCACCTTTGGATTTACAGCCAGAGCTTCAAGAGCTTATTTTTCTGTGTGGTTGCTTTTTAGACCGACAGGTACAGTGTTTGAAGCCATATGAAAACTAAAATAGCATGACAATTCTTTTCTAACCCTAGAAGTGTTAATTTCCTAAGAAGCTTGTTCCATTAGCTAAGGAAACACGGAAGACATGCTGACTTTGTCTTGTTTCCCCTCCCCCAGTTGCATTTTTACAAAACTCCAGTAGAGTCTTAACCAAAACAATGTGCTGATAGGAGAAGCTGTCTGCATTCCTCTTTTGCAATTCACCTTACACTCTACATGTTACTTGAAGATAAGCTCTTATAGATGCCAAAAAACTCCAGCAAGAGGTGAAGGCTTCTTTGCAATGGGTAGAGCACTGCGCAATTTTGTCAAGTTATTCATTGCATTCTTGTTTGTGGATCTCCACCCTCAGTGTAATCCCTGCAGTCGCTCTGCGTCCAAGTGACCCCAGCAATACTTAGGGGTGGGAATAGCCTATTTCAAACTTGACTATTAGATAATCAACATTAGATACTGATTTAACTTCTTTATTTTCACACTCATCCCTCTCTATGGAAAGCAGCAGCCAAAACCAGGTAATTTGATACCTGTGATGCGGCCTGCTCCTTTCCACCTACAGGAGGCAATATCCAGGGGGGGCTTTATTCATTTCCAGGCAAGTATCCTCATGTTCTGGGATCTTTTGAGTGGGAAAAGGAGGGGGGAGGAATAATACTTATATTTGTATTATTTCAGCTTTGCTCTAGAGATGTGTTTTCCCTAAATAGCAGATAAAAATATTTTAAGAATAGAAGAAGAAAAATGCTTTCTCGTGAACACATTTATATGCATACATGCTTACACACACCAAAAAATAACTGCAAAATAAACACACAGATGCATTGAAATTTGCACTACCAAATAGGTGCTAAGAAGCAACAAATGCTGCAAAAACCTAAGGTATGTACGGAGGAGCTGAAAATGGAGAATCTGGTGTTTTCTGACACAATTCAACCTCCCCTTTTAGCACACACATTTTATGACTTTTTTTTCCACAGAAGGCAGGTTCCCATCATCCCCCTAATTTCATAGCTGGTGGTATAGCAAAACAGAATTCAGCTTCCAGAAATGGTGTCAGCTAGAATCCTTAAACTCAGGACTAGCAAAAAAGGAGAAATCCATGAATCGCAGAAAAAAATCTGAAAAAGCATCAGGAGAAGGAATTACATTTAGTCCTAAAGGAAATCTTTGGTTTCTCCAACAGAAGATCCCCCAGAGCCTGTCTGAAGACAGAAAATGCAAAACTGCGTAGGCCCTTTTGAAATTCCCAGCTCAGACATTATTGTAAGCTTTTTCAGGGGAAGGATGACAATAAGTACATATAGTGACTTGGTATCCTGAGCTTATCATGGAGCTTATTGCAATGTTATTAATAAGTATCACTAGCAGAATTAACTGTTCATCTCCCAAGTGTGCCTCTGACCTGAGAAACAGAGGTCTCGCGCTTCATACTTAAAAATAGCAATTAGGAAAAAAACAGTTTTGAGGGAGAAGATGAAGATGAGTGAAAACATCAGTGGATGAATACATAGTAACAAATTATATGGATAAGACTACCTTGTGGAATGCAAGTCCTTTAAATGCTAATATAAAATAGAATAAAATTTCACTATTTCTACTGTTTTTCAGCAAATGCACATAACTGACATGTCATGCAGATCACAGCACTTCCCAAGGAGCCATTTGAATCTGAATTATAACATAAATAACTGTAGTAAGTTATCTGAGAAAGATCAGAGTCATTAGCTAATATTTAAGTTGTGCAAATCTCCAGACATGTGGAAATGAAAAAAATATCCTAAAAGTAAAGTCAATGAAGTGTTAATGCTCTAAGTCTATAGCAATATTTCTTCTACCCACTTCAACGTTAATTCATAAAATCAGAAGTAGGTAAGGGCTGGAAAGAGTCCTGTCACCGAAACTTCTGCAGTGGAACCCAAAAGCTGCTAAGAAAACAAAGCAACACTGCAAACCGATTTTTTTTTTTTTTAATAGTGCTAATTTTTTAGCTACCTTTAATCTAATTATTCAGTTGTTTTCTCTAGGAAAAGATTAACATTTCTCCGAACCACATTAAGATTGGGAAACAACTGTAAGTCAAATAATTTCTTTTGGACTGGTTCAAGGGCTGCTTCAGGAGAGCTGGGTGGCAGAGCCTGAAACTGAATTTGCTCATTTCCTCCTTTATTAACTCATGAAGTCAGCTTAAAAGTATTACATGTTCTGGGTTAGCAGAATTTGATCTCCCCCTCCTTTTCACATGAGTGCGTGTTCTGTGAGTGTACAGAGCTTCTCCTTAATAAATATTTAAAAATGTATACTACACGAGAGAAATCTACCTATATGTCTTAAAGTTGTGTTGGACAAGCTAACATTTTCCCCTGTATTACTTGGGAACGTAGAGCTGTTGAAAGTAGTATAATGAAAGTCACGAGGATAAAAAGACCAAATATTTACTAGATGAAGAGACTGAATATCACACTTTTTTAATGCAAGAAGCAATGTGACATTGCTCATTTAATCTGGGTGCTGCTAATTGGTCTATTGCACAAGGAAAAAATCTTTGGGAGTCCTTCTGGGAATGTCTCACATCATTCCCTATCAGCTGTTGACATACAAATACTCTGGTAATGAAAATATTTTCATTCCTTCATAACAGCATTCCCTGTCCTGTTTAATCTTATTTTCTCTCTTTCTAAAAACAAGCTTCTGTGTGGGGTTTGTGAACTAGCGGACCTGATGCCATATATCAAAAAAGTCCCGTGCTCCTGTCAAACTTTTACTAGAGTCCACCCAAAAAGAGAGCAAAAGGGAAAAAGCCCAAGGATTTATAGAATCAACATAGGATTTTAAACAGCGTTTGAAATTCATCTCTGGTCTGCATCATATCAGAGGACTCTGAATGCAACTGGACTAGAACTAAGCAGTACCTGCGCTGCCTTAGAGTCACCATCACTAGCAATAAAGTACCTGCTGCAGGATCCAGCTACATGCTGGAAAGGGGCAGCTTTGCAAATTCCCAGAAACACTGCAAAGCAGAATATTTTAGCCAATTTTTACAACTCTATCACCATAATGAAAAAGAACACTGAGGAACAAACAGCTGGAAATCCAGAGTGCCTTCCTGGCCTCCAGCCAGGCTCTTCCAAAGTGTGGGTTCAGGCTCGCTAATCATGAGGGCATCAGGGATGTACTAGTGGAGGTGAATTAAGTGGTGCTGAAGAGACTTCTAGCAACTCCTCCCATGCACGCTCCCCTGTCTCCCAGAGGGTATCAGCATTTCCATGGCAAACCCCTCTGCAGAGGCTGCACTATTCTCCAATCTAACAGCAAATCCTACTTGGGACAATTTTTATTTTCAACATGCTACTTCCAACCATTTAAAGACCCGCTTTGTGCTCTGGCAATTAGCTCAGGAGATAAGATCACATTCTGCTATGCATGAAATCCATGCAGCACAGCCATTACTACAGTCTCAGAGCAATTGCTGGAAATTAAATTATTTCAAAAGTTGCTGCATTTACTTTGTGCTGGTAAATCCCTCTCTCTTCCACTGGTAAACTCCATACCTAAACACCGCCCTTGAAGTTATTTGACTTTTTAAAATATAGTTGCCGTCAATACCACAGTTCTTCCAAATTCAAGGTCTGAAATAACGATGCAAGATCCTGCTCCTCCCTCCCCTATCCCTCTCCCCCCCCAGGACTTGTGCCTCCACCCACATCCTGCTGCCCAGGTTGTAACATTCCTTTCTGCACCCTATCACTGTCACACTCCCTCCTGGAAGCAGGTGCAAGAAGATTAAAAACCCACTCATTCAGCTGGGATTTTCATCTGTTTGCACCTTCCTCTTTGCCACTCCTATGTGTCAACATCTCTCAAGCAGGAGGTGGTGGGAAGGCGCACTCACTGTTCATGTTGTTTTCTGTTTATGGTGAGAAACAGGAGTTTTGTTCTGAGGGACAGCTATTATCAGGAGATAGGAAAAAACTTAAGATACAAAGGATTTACTTAAATTTGATTGTATTCTTTTCCTTAGAAAGCACATGTGTGTTTTGTTAAAACTAAAGTTTAATTTGAAATGTCAGTGTTAACAGAATCCTAAGAGGGTTATTTTAATGAATTTTTGAAAAATACATTAATTCTATCTTATGCTTTTCAATTCCTAGATTGTTCATGATATGAGAATTGCAATATTGTACCATTTTTCGTTTTAGCCATTAGGTCATTTTATGTCAAGCTGTCATTGCAACACAAACAGAAGACTTTGACCTAGAAGAGGGATCATTCCATGCTAAGTGGTAACTGCACTTAATATTGTAAAAACAAAGATAGTGTAGTGACTGAAACCTTCTTCCACAGTAGTACTGTGTTACTGCAACTGATGTTGGGAAACAGTGTTACAATCTTCGCATTGCATTTGAAAAATCCAGAAACATTTCTGCAGACATTTTTTCCTAAAATTCCTAAAATTAAGGAAATGTTTTGTGTCCCATCACGCCCCCCACTCCCCTTTTCATGTTGAATCAAAGCAGTCTTTATCCTCGCACCCCTATTTTGAACTGACAAAGTCTCCTGCAAACAGAGTTGCTGAGTTTTTTTGATTACCCAAGCACCTGCACTCTTTGGACTTGTGGTCTGTGTTACAGAAAGATTCACATTCGTAGGAACACTCAGTTTTCTATACAGAAGGAGCTCTCTGGAATTCCCTAGGGAGGACAGGCCTCGCAGCATAAGGACTTGTCTGTATGTGGATGTTTCCCAGAATGGCTGTTCCCCACCACTTCCAGAAGAGTGCCTGGTGTGCTACATGCAATCAGCATCCACACAAGGTCTCCTAGCAGAACAGCCATTCCTGAACAGGTTTCTAAGGGCAGGCAGACCTTCAGATTTGAAGTTGTTCAGTGCCAAGGTCACATCCAAAAAACAATTAAAAAAAATTGTGAAAACTGGTGGTTTCACTCTCTTTCCTAGGGAAGTGTGGGCTGCATAAATGCAGCCAACTGGAACTGAACCCTCAGGGGCAGCGCCAGCAAAGAACATGGATCTGGGTCATTTTTTCATCTCTGTAACTGGATCTCCGTGGCATGAACAGAGAATTGCATCCTGGAGTTGGGACACTTCCTTTTGCTATCTGCTGCAAGAGAAGTGTGGCCCCAAGACCGGTCAGCAAACAGAAGGTCCCAGAGTGAAAAGGGTATACGCACTCTTGTATCACATCGAAGGGTTTGTTGGAGAGGGAAGGACTATGCAAGAAAGAACAGAGATTGGTCCTAATTTTTCAAAGATATCCTCTTAATTTTTTTGTAAGGAGAAGCTTATTTACGATGTGATACTTTGGCTAAAAATGCACAGGTGAGCACACAACTAAAAACTGAGCATAGCCAAATGTGCTTTTTCAGAGCTTTTTGATCACAAACACACACAAGGGTTTCTAATAGATGAATCATTCACACCTCCTTCCTTCAGTCTACTTCTCATGCATTCCCAGGGTTCCTACTTGCAGAAAATGCAAATGGCCAACACAAAAGCAATCAGGATGGACTTGTCCCTGGAACACAGCCAGCAGTACTCAAACCCAGACGCAATGCCCAATGCCCTATGCCATATGGGTCCTGGGTAGTCTCTAAGATTTTTCCCTGATATGAAGCAAAGAGGGCAGAAGGGGGCATCAGTGAAACAGTGAGTACAGGAGAGGGCCCGAGGACAGGCAGGAGATAACTACAGCGGAGCAACAGGGCGAAGTGCCTGGTGAGATAAGTTCTGTGGGAGCCTGAGCTTTTGCTGGGCCTTCCCAAGGTGCTCTATAAACAAAGGGAAAGCACTAAGAAAATGCCAAACACAGATACAGCAGTTTCTCTGCTGAAAAGGACCTTTACAGTTAGAAAAAACTACTAGCATGCAACAAAAGGAAATAATATACTTGTAAAGTTTAGAAAGGTTTTGCATGGCTGTCAATGTAGCCAATTGTTAGGGAAAAAGCATGTATTATTTTCCCTGTCTAATCTTATATGCCAGGAAAAAAAATAAATTTTTATTCAAAAGGAAATTATTTCAAGTTTTAGTCTTTCAAAAGTAAGCCAAGAAATTTGGCAAGTGTAAAAAATTGTTCCTAGCAGGTATCAATTAGTGAGAAGTTCTGGCTTTGTTAGATAGGAGAGAGTGAGAAAACATAACTGATGGGTTTCCAATTGCACATGCATGTATGAAAAATACCACCATTATAAACAACCTGGTGGCACTTTCAAATGAGTTCCTACGAAGTCTCCAAAGCCACTTCCAACGTTTCTTAAAAATAGCAGGGAAAACATTAAGTTGAGGAAAACTTTCAGTACTGTTGCATTTCCAGCTTTTGGTATGGACCTCAGTAGTAAGTGAATGCTTCAAAATACATGTTTGCAAAGATTTGTTGTCATCTCTGCCTCAGGTACTGCTGAGCAACATGACCTGGCCATGAAATGCCGAGCACGTACTCCTTGCCCATGCTCTTCCAAGACCCTTGCAAAATTTCTGCCTTGAAATTTCAGAATCCACCACATCAGGGCCTAAGGAAATATTCTGCTCTGCCACTTGCCCTCTCTTCATCCATGTGCTTCAGGCACTTGCTTCAAAATCCCTCCAGCTTCAGTAAGATAATTGTGTAAGGTAACCGAGCAGGACAGTGCCAAATTACACCCAGCCTCCTGCTGTATCATGGCTGGGTGGCAACGATGCCTCAGCTTGCTGCTGGTACTGGGATGGGAGCAAACCACAGAGCTGTTGCTTAGCTCCCTCTCTATTTCAGATGATCCCTGCCTACATCCCCACCTCCTCTTAAGCTTTTGTCTCGCATCTCCTAATTTGGCCCCTGCTTTATGCTCTCCCACATTGAAAAGCCATATGATAGCCACAGCCAGTCCCTGGATCTTCCCTGGAGGCACATATTCTCTGGTCTAAAGAAGTTTTCCACCTGCAGCCTAATGTTACATCTCCTCACCTCCCCCTGCTTTAACATAACTAAAATACAACCCTCACCCCATCCCAGGAGCCAGGACAGGGGTGTGTCTCTCTCACAAAGTCGGAAAAAAAGGGAGACATTCCTCTTTTTCTCTTTAGCCCCACTCATGCAAAGGACCCTTTAATATTTAATCTAATCTATATTTTAACTTGGTATTACAGAAGAGCTACGTGTATCCTCAGAGGGGAAGCTTTTAAGAAGTTGGATAGTTCTTCAGGATATATAATTGTACCAATTTTAATAAGAGGTGTGTGTCATTCAGGCTTCCACAGTCTGAAAATCTACTCCTGCTTGAAAAGTCACATTTTCCCTTTAAAGGAAAAAGGAAAAAAATATGTTTGTCCTTCAGAATCCTTAGATGTTTTTACTGATCTTTTGTTGACCATTTTGTGAACTCAGAAGTCTGATGTCAGTTACTCTATAGAAAGGATACAGGCTGTTCTACCATAACTGGAATTATTTTTAAACACTTCCCCCTCACGGACTAAATCCTTGGAGGCTAAGGGGGAAGACAGACCAAGTAGGTTTATATTGAGAACAGAACAACTTACAAGAATTTAGTTCAGGAAAAAATAAGGAAAGTGTGGTGAAAAAACACAGGTTATACATATTTGTGGTGGAGGTATTTTGACAGTGTCATGGGAGACAATCAACAACTTATTTCTGGATACAAAAGCTCAGGTCAGACATATCAATCAATGCACACGCATGCATATGTGCATCCCAGTCAAATTATTGGCAGATTGATACATCCTCATGATTATTAATAGTTATGTCTTTGCTGGAATTATCACAGCTATTTGAAATATCCACTCAAACCCTTGCTGTCAGAAGTTTCTCCCCTTTACACAGATACAGAAATTTTCCTTTGCTTTGAAATTCCAGGCAGAGCATCTCAGGAAGAAAACAAAATAAAAACAAGTAAGCAAGCCTTCCCCTGCTTGAGTAGCTCAGCCACAACAAAAAAAACGTGGGGAGAAAATTTACTGGAATCACTTGGGACAAATCACAAAGGACGCACAATCTGTAACATCTGAACAGAATATTCATGGCAGTATAGAAAACCAAAGTAGCAGAAACTGGCTTGGTAAGATTTACTTTTAATTGAAAAACATTGATTTTTCAGCTATTTTTCCCCTCAACTTGCAGATTTTAATTTCAGATTGATTTCAGCCTCTCAGATTGAGATGAGAGGTGACTATAGGCATATCTATGAGGGCTACAGGGGGAAGCCGCAGAAGCTAAGCAGAACCTATGAACAGTGACAAAAATACCAGAAGCAACAAAAGAATAATGTTTTCCTTTAACTCACTTTTAAAACAATCATTAGCAAAACATAATACCAAACAAAAGCATCTAGCATTTGTAATCAGCTGTATTCTCAATGTCAGGTTGCAGATATTTGCTTTTAAAAAGATATTCTCTCACTTGTCTCTCCTGCAGTTCTCTTGAGGACACAGTCATAACAGTGAAACTGGAATTGGCTTTTAATATACTGATGACCAAGTAGCATTCCTGTCCTCTGTCGCACACATCTGTACCCTATACCCTCTTTTCAAACTGAACACTCCTACTGCCAGCTTAACAACACTGCAAGGATTGCCTAATAGTTCCAGTCTTACTAAAGAATACCATTTGGAACTCTACTAAACTCAATTTTTCTTTGTTTTTGCAATTTCTAGTACTTTTGAGAAAAGCTCTTGCAGCCACAGAAGACTGCAACTTCTACATTGCAAGCCATCAACTATTTCACTTAAAAGGTGAGGGGTTTTAGCTCTCGTGACTGAAGATGAAAGTTAAGACATAGAAAATAATAAAAAAATAAATGCAGTAAAATATGTTGCATTGAGATACATTTTAGGTGAATCTCATGATTTTGGGGACTTTTTCAAAAACTTGTGGCTAACTTTACAAAACAGAAATGCAGGTATATAAGACTACAACAATAAACACACTTATTTTAAATTTACAGCGAGAAGAGATGAGACTGTGTTGATGACACCTACCCTGGAAAACTGAAATAAGCATAATCTAAGGATATATGCTACATCTCTGGCTTACTAGATTTCTCTTTCAGGTTTTGAAGAAAACAAATTTGTAATCAATCCTTCAGCGTTGTCAAGTGACAATTAGCAAAACTGCATTAGAACTTAAGTTTTCTGTGCTGCCCACTGCAGCACAGGAAAGTTAACTCCCAGGAGGGACAAAGCTGCACGTTCATGATTTTAATCAAGTCACCTGAAATTTCCTACAGACCTCGATAAAACTGAACTTGACACTGTACCTGACAGGGTCCCTGGGTCACTGGAAGCAGGCCATCTACCAGATGTCACATCTTGCACAACCTTGTCATATCCTTCCTCAGGACCCTTCCGAAGCCGTGTGCTTTCTGAGAGGTTTCTCAGCCACACTGAGGATGTCTGCTCAAGAAAAACACACACTTCTTTCAGAAAACAAATGCTATGTCTTTAGTAAATAATTTTTCTTCAGGTATTGAATAATACTATTTATATACTTGGAGGCACAGCAGAGTTCATATTTTTTTCCATTAATAGCACAGATTTAGTCAGTACGACTTTTAATATGGAATACTATCTAGAAAGTATTTGTTACTGAAGCTGACAGAATTTATCAGACATGTTAAAGAACTGTTGTAGTTTTCAATTTTATGTTTTCTTTAAATACACTATACCTTCTGTGCAACTCTTAAGTAGGATTGGTAAAGTATTAAATCTCTAGATTTACCATGGGCTTTTGACAAAATTTAGGTTTACCATTCATGCACTCAAATGAGAATAATACTTTTACACAACTTTAAACAAGTCTACACCTTCTTTACTGAATGCACAAATATATTTTGAGTTTACTGGTATTGAGAATAAGACAAGAAAAATTCAGGAGATAAACCCATCAAAAGCATTAGTTAGATTTATGTGACTACCTTACGCATTTTAGCCATTTGATAGCGTTAGATCTTCAGAGCAAAATCTAGACTATCTGCATTTACTCCCATTACCCCAGTGTGTCTGGATGCAGGAACTTTGGTACAGTGTTCCAGTGCTGAAGTGAAGCGCAGAGCTGGTAAGCAAAGAGTGGCTGCCCAGCTGCTGTGCAATGAGCAGAAACAAGTTATGCAGTTAAACTACCTTAACTTAACTTGGGCATGCACTGTTCAGTCACTGGCACCCACACACAGAGTGAATTTCTTTGCATTCGTCTTGGTGTCTTGAGGATTAAAAGCAATAAAGCCCATTTACTCACAGACCAAAGTAGTAAAGTTAAATATGAATACTATATGGTCTAAGACAAGACAAAGCTATAATCAATCCTGGGTATGATTTTTAAATGTATTGCAAAATAGGCTTCACTTGGAACTTAAAGTGATTCATCATTAAATGTTTGTGAGGTTCCAGCAAGCGTCCCAAGGTCACAGTCCAGCCCATCTACACAGAGCTAATCCCACAGTCCTGGCCTTGAAAGCACCTCATTATATTAACATGCAACTTAAAGAAAACACTCAACTTATTTATTAAAATGCATTTAGAGCTTTTAGGGGTCCTACTGAGATGAAGGCCTAATCCATGGGGACACGATCAGCTTGGTTAGACCTTCACTGTCAGAGGAACACAAGTAAGGACACTAGGGCTGGTGGTCTGGTCTGCTGAACTGTCTTCTCTTTTTAGCTTAGGAATTATACAGGGAGTAACTAGAACAGGAAACTTCTCCCTCCCCCTAGCTTATTAAATGATTTCCTGCCAGTCCTTAGAAAAAGCAAGTCATTGCTCGGAGCCTTAAGAAGTTGTGAGTGGCTCACGCCTGGGCCGGGAACAACAGGAAGGGAAGGACAAGCAGAGCTAATTGGCCTTTTTACACTTTGCCTGGGTAGCCAGCATGTTGTAGATAAGCTTTCTTCACCAGTGATACCCCATCGGTCCCTTCCTCTCTTTCATTCTGCTTTGCCTTTAAACATGATCACGTCAGATGTGATCCTGGCCAACACCCAGGGGTGACTTAATGACCTTCTCCGCATACCAGCACGCAGGGAAGCTACATTTAAATCTGGTCACTCCACCATTTCCCATGCACAATAGAAATAAGCCATTTTTCCAGTGGCCTCATTCGCGTAATTAAAAAACCAAACCAGCACCTAATAAGTGACTATTTGACTCAGCCAATAAGTGACACATATTTCATTGGTAGAATTTATAGTCATAATTTGTCAAAAGACACACTTCTCAAAGTGATCTTTCTAAAATTAAATCAAATGTTGTTTTCGGAAACAAGTGCATTTCTAACAGCAGCCTTGTAAGACAATCCCATTGACAAAGAGTTTGGCGTCTATACAACCAGCTAGCTAGTACTGTACAATAGGTTCCAGTAGTCCGAGTCACAATGCAGTATCGTGCTGTGACTGTACAGCCATGATGCGTAGGCACATTTTTTCTGATGTAGGCCCTAAATGATCTGTCAAAGAACTAAGTATTCACACTCCTGTAACTGCAACTGCATAGCAACTCTCGCTTTCTATTTTCATGTTCTGCTGCCCACATGCAAGCATAAAAAAGTGCACAAATTATATTAATACATGTACCTGATTTACTGACAAATCCGCATATTTAAAATGCTAGACAAAGCCCATTTAAACAACAACAACAAAACTCTCTTATTTGCTTTTATCAAATTCTAGGAATTATTTGTAACAAGTCAATGAGCATCATCACAGTGATTTAGGCACTGAGCGACATTTCCAGACCTCAAAACACCCTTAGTGCTCAACACTGAATTGTCCCCATTGGTACTCATCCATTCTAAAACACAGAGTCCAAGGTAGGACACACCATGCTTGATGCTTTCCAACACTACTTAAATAAAGTGGTTATTTCACAGGTCTCATCAATAACACTCCAATATTCCCATGTAGCAATGGGCCTTTCTTCTTAACAGCGTGACAGTATCAAGGCACATTCAATGCGACACAAGGATGAAGGAGTGGCAGTACCTGATACTAGATCAGTCACTGGCCATTGCTGGTTTATGCAATAGATTGTCCAGAGGTAACCTCACACTCATCCTTCTTGACTAGAATCCTGTCATCTGCAGTTTTAATCCATACTCTCTAATCTTTCAACCACGTTTTTGATGGATGAGCCATACCTAGGATCTCTGTGAAATCCCACCCAATATATCCTTCCATTTGATAATGAATTGCTGGTAACTGCTTAAATACAGGTTTCTACTATGCTTCTCACACACATGCTGTAGTACTTCCATAAAGATCCGAATTTTCTAGCCTTTCTAGCTTACAAAAACACCATGAGAACATTACCAATAATAATTAAAAAAAAAAAAAAAAAAAAATCTTTCTTCACTATCAACCAAGCCTATTACTTTTCCTTGTGGAAGAAACAAGGCCAGCCTGGGCAGCAAAATTCAAGATCAAGGTGCAACTCATGCTCTTTCCAAAACTTCTGTTTGGGTTCAGATGTTTGCAGCATTTATACTTCCTGGTCTGCACTGTATTTAGACCAAAAGTTGATGGCACATCCTGGAAACATATACTCTTGGAGGTGACAAAAACGTTGCCATCATTTATGGCAAACAAAAAGATCTCAGCAGAATTTTAAAAAAAAATAATCCACCATTATTTTAGATGCAGAGTGTAAAAATAAAGTAAGATGAACACACTGGTGGGTGGTTTTTTTTTGTTTGTTTTGTTTTCTTTTAACTTTGACACATCACACTCTTGTCTCTAGTTATTTTAAAAACACATTTGTTGTGAACTATCACAAAGTTTGGCCATCCTGAAGAAACAATTTGTGAAATGTGTACAAAATGGAAGGAGGAGGAGGAAACAAAAAGCACATTGCAGAAAATCCACATTTCTCTACTGATAATCAAACTTTTCGAGTAAAATGTTCCAATGGTTATACCTCATCTAACAGTTAAAGATGTTTCACTCTGCACTGAAGACAGGCACTTTTTTTGTCTCCTCAAATATGTTTCTAATTTAAGTTTGAAAAAATATTTCCATTGTGCCATATATGCGGTAACTCAAAACCAAAATGAAAGGATTAAAATCAGGGCTGCACAGAATGGTTTAAATTAAATTCAGGTAGTGGGGAAGACTGCCGTATCTGGCAAGCTCCCACTTACTGAGCTTTCTGGCCAAGAGGCAAGATGAAGCATAACAATCCTTACCTGCCAAGTCTAGAGCAATTTTGAGGCTTTTATTCATCTCTTAAAATAAAATATTAATGCTCTTGGAAGCTTGCCTACCCATACAGTAGATCTCACCTGTCTTTTCTTTATCCTCACACAAATGTACTATAGTATGCTTCAGTAATGACTGAAAACGTCAAACTTTTTTTTTTTCTAAATACATGATATTTAAACTTATCACCCATTACACTTCAATGGAAGACGTGACTAAATCCTACAGGTATTTTGAAAATCTGAGCTAATAGGTTACAAATTATTGCTAGCAACATAGTGTACGAAGAGCTGAAATTTGGATTGTGGAATGCCTTTTTCCCTTCTGCTGCTCTTCTCACACCTGTAAATCTCTGCTGTCCCCACATAGTCTTCCTAATTAAATCTGCACCCCCCCTGAGTGGTTCTATTTATGATAGTGCAAACTGATTTATTTATGATTCATACTATTACTACAGCCAATGTGAAATCAGCCCCAAGGCTTCCCCAAATACATAGTTATGTCCCAGAGCTCTGCTTTTCAGAAAAGGCATTGGTGCTGAAGAATTAAAGTTTTCATGAGCTTCTTAGGAGATTCCTTAAAATAGTAATATTAAATTATTTTTATAACCATTTGGGAAGAAATGGAATATGGAAATAATATGTAGATCTCTATGGAGCTTTCTTCTAGTCTTGTATGAGGTTTAAAGATTTTCAGGTGGTACCAGGAACAAAACAATTTAGTAACAGCTTGGCCTAATAAGGCCACAGTTAATATGTATAGACCATCTCCCTCCAGGGAGTTCTTTATTCCAAGCAGGGAGTTCCCAAACTTTTTCTGCCACACATATAATCACCAGCGACAGCAAATACCTTCACCGGCAGCATGAGCTCCCATTTGTTTGCCAGGCTGTGTGCCATTTTGAAGTGGTTTGTGCCCCTCCCAGTAGTAAATTCAGCGCATTATCTAAGCTGTTGCATTCTACAGCAATCTAAAAATCCTTATTTGCTGTAATACCTGAGAAACCTGCAGCAATAGCACAAGTCACAGGCCCAGCTGACTTCAGAAACTGCTACCCAATCTAGTATTTTAACACTATTTTCCATCTCCCTTGACTAGGAAATTTTGACAACTTTGTTAAAAAAAACAAGTTTCACATCTTTCTGGTTGTGACTAGGGGCATTGTAACAGGTCAAACCCAGAATTCCTTTGTTTTGCTTTATTATATATCAAGATCATGTCTGAATGAAATGCCGTGAGTTCTGAGTGCTTTGGAGTGGACTGACAGCAAGTAATGGAACTACTCCTAGTACTATGCATTCTGCAAAACAGTAGTTTAAGAAAAAAAGTCATTGAATCATTTAGGTTGGAAAAGACAGTTAAGATGATCAAGTTGGTTAGCTTTGTTCTTTATAATTTGTCAGGAAAAAATGAAAGGAGTGACTAAGCAAGCTTGTAATAAAGGCTGCTTTTGTTAATAATTTTTTCTTCCTTGGGCCACATTTCATGAAATGGGATAGTAATTCTTGGAAACTAATGCTCACCACTCACCATTGAAATGGAAAGTAGGCAAGGATGCCTTCAGGCAAAGAGGTGGTACCCAACTTGCCCTTCTGCAGGGTGCTCTCAGACTGATGTGTACTCCAAAATGTGCAAAGCTTCATGTTCAACGTCCTGCAAAGAGGTATCTGCCTGATACATGGTCTGCAGAACTAGGAGTTAATATGAAACTTGGCAACTCTGCCCAGGGCTGAGAGACCAGGGAAAGAAAACTGCACTGTCAAACAGGAGGTAAGTTTTCAGTTTTGCTTAAACTCATGTCCCAAGTGACTTACTTCATGATGATTTCAACTGCCACATCAGTGACCTTTGTGTTCAGAATGTGTTTCCAGTACTGGCGCATGCAGAAATCTTTCTTCTTAAATTACAGAGAGTTCAAATAAGTATAATCCTAAATGGGATCTCAGCTCCAGAACAGAATCAGAGTCACTTGTGCCATTATCAGATCATCTTCTCAGACAACCCGAGGTCAGGCCAACCTAGGCAATTATTTATAGTCATTTGTGTGGAACTCATGGCATTTGAAAGCCTTGTGAAAGCTCATCAGGCTGCACAGAACTCCAGAGGTCATTTCTGTTCCCTCTCATTATACCAGCGCTTAACAGTGGGGAGATTAGAAACACTTCTTGAATTCTGGATGGTGATATTTGGCTTATTAAGGCAAACTGATGTGCTGCAGCCCACACTGAAGAGGAGATTGAGACTAATACACGAAGTCATGTGGCAAGGCTGTTCCCTAACACGAGACATTTCAGCAAGAACCACCTCTCCATGTGATCACAGGAAAAGTCATGGAACCACTCTGCATAGGTACAGGCTATGACTGAAAACATGGTCACCCGGGTGGGAAGTGTACAGAAAAACAGAGGTTTTGAGCTTGCCCACATTAATTTCTTTTGAAGGCCTTAAAAGTAAGGTGGACTTGAAATTTCATTAGTAGTACAGACAGGGTGCTGTTAGAACACCACCACACAGAACTGGGTTCCTACATATGCCATCATCTCATGGTTCAAGGCAGAGAGACCTAGTGGATGTTGCCCTGTAAGGTCTGATGAAAAGCTATGACTTTTCACTGATGTTCTCATCTCCAAGCAATTATCTCAATTTTCCCAGACTTCGGCTCTGGTTTGTAAGGAAACCCACAGAAATCAGATAAAGACAATTGCAGTACATTTGGAAAGTATATACACCTCAACTCCCATTTACCAAAATACCACTAATTATTCTGATACAAAGATAACTAAAGGGCAGCTACGGAAGCAGAAGGTATCCTTCATGTTAAATAGAGGCAAAAGAACTACTGAGCTCACTGCCTAAATTCCCTAAATTTCATTTTTGTAATCTCCTCTTTTAGTAATTACCATGAATTGGATGCGGTGGTCCTTCTCTTCTGGCAAGGAAAAAAAAACCAAACCAAACCCATGTGTATTATTGCTAGTCTGCCAGACAGCAGGCACCCAGTGCCTCAGCAAGTAGACACAGACCTTTTACCTCAAAGCATGTTCTGAACATTTTCATATCTACATATGAACATGTACATATCTACAAATACTAGAACTGAATGGAAACCTGTGCCTAGGCAGTGGACAGGAACACACTAAAGCACAACACAGCTGGAAAGCTGATCAGGGTGATCTCTCCACTCTCCCCCACAGAATTTAGAGATGATCTAATATTAACTTCTGTTTATACAGCTAAGCCTCTGACAATGGAGTGGCTGCTTTATTATTTTTATTTTGGGATATCTCTTTAAAAACAACTGTTGCATTCCCTGCTTTAAATGTTATCATAGAATCATAGAATGTTTTGGGTTGGAAGGGACCCCCAGAGGTCATCTAGTCCAAACGCCTTGCAGTGAGCAGGGACACCGCTAACTAGATCAGGTTGCTCAGAGCCCCATCCAACCTGGCCTTGAATGTTGCCAGGGATGGGGCCTCCACTACCTCTGGGCAACCTGTTCCAGTGTTTCACCACCCTCATTGTAAAGAAATTCTTCCTTATATCTAGTCTAAACCTACCCTGGTTTAGTTTAAAACCATTACCCCTTGTCCTGTCACAGCTGTCCCTACTAAAAAGATTTTCCTCATCTTTCCTATAGGCCCCCTTTAGGTACTGAAAGGCCGCAATCAGGTCTCCCTGCAGCTTTCTCTTCTCCAGGCTGAACAAGCCCAACTCTCTCAGCCTGTCCTCATAGGAGAGGTGCTCCAGCCCTCGGGTCATTTTTGTAGCCCTCCTCTGGACCCGCTCCAACAGTTCCATGTCCTTCTTGTGCTGAGGGCTCCAGAGCTGGACGCAGTACTCCAGGTGAGGTCTCACCAGAGCAGAGTAGAGGGGCAGAATCACCTCCCTTCACCTGCTGGCCACGCTTCTCCTGATGCAGCCCAGAGTATGGTTGGCCTTCTGGGCTGTTTTACTTGTGCATTTATCAAGATGACAAAGTAAAAATGTGAAATATGACAGTATGCATAGCTAAGACACATGGGCAACATGGCAGGTTTACACTATTATTTACTATAGAGAGAAAGAAGTAGCAAAATATTCTGACTGAGCTGATTTAATGTTGTACTACCTTGAGTGTTCACTGTCTTGACAAACATAATGTATGAAACTGTGATGGCTGTTCTTGCTGAAGAGCATAAAAACCTGAACACATCATGGGCTAGAAGCAATCTCCTAGCATTGTATCACTCTAAGCTGACATATCTTCCAACTTCTAGTGCAGGTTTAGGGTGTGTAAAAATGAAAGATACCCAATAGGTTCTAGATACAAATGTATAAAACTTAGATAAACTGAAGTTTCCTCAGGACGTGTGGTGTAGGAAAGGATCTATTTGCCCAAAGTAAACAGTGCAGAATACTCACCTACTTTTTAGAAATTTAAGAAAAAGATTCTGAGGTATTCCCACATATATATCTATCTCTCCAAATATTTTAATGGACATAAAGAAATCCATTAATTCCCAGGAAGCGTCTTCTATCTAGTATCACCCATCCACTGATTTCAGCAGCATAATTCTGCCCATGGTAAAGCATGCAATCTGCAGCCCTCACTTGGATCTTCACCATCATACTAAGCTTTTATGCCCTTTATTTATTAGTGTTTAGACAGAAGACTCATTTGGCCTACTATAACAAAAGAGGCTTTTTCTCCAGGGGCGGTGTGTTCTGTTTCTGGGGCAGTAAATAGCTGGGGTTTTCCCTGCTCAAGAACAAGGTCTATGTTGGATTACCACCACCTCCACAAGTGGTTCATCTCAAGACACACCTGTATGTCCTTGTATGATACCCAACACAAAATTACACACATGATGCACAGTACCTCAGGGGCATTACTTCACACTGTACACCTATTCACCTGTCCCTCCAACATAAAAGATCTCCACAGCAGTCTCAGGGGAAATGAGAGTCAATGTTAAACTCCTTCAGCACGATGGAGATACCCCAGAAGCTGTCTTTTTTTTTTTTTGGGGTGGGGGTGGGGGTTGTGTTGGGCTTTTTTTTGAGAATTAATCCCAAAATAACAGTCACAGCTTCCCTTCTGTCTGTCCAGGACTATCGACTGTGAAGCTGAACTCATAAATTTCACATGATCCACAAGTCAATCTCAAGAAAGATGACACTTGCTGGGGTATGTTCCCAACCCTAAGAAACACAGGGAATAAATATGTTTGCTATGAGGTAGAAAATTGACTTCTCCACATACAGCACAGGTTTTTAAGCTAACTGGAGAGGTCAAAGACACGTAGAAACGACCCATTTGTAAATAAACAAATGCATCAGAAAAGGGTCTTCCCAGGGCTGGAGTCTGGGAAAATAGATGATCTGTGAGGGCACTGAAGGTAAGGGTAATTAGAAATCTGCACTATGTGAAGTTGAACTGTGAGGCAGACGTTTGGCTCTGTCTCAGCCAAGCAGTTGAGAGAAACTGGAGCGAGATGCATACACTGCCCCTTTTCTGCCACACGCAGAATGTGCAGAGACTGCACAGCTCTGCAGAGCTGCCGGTGCACCCCTTCTCTCACTTGCACAGGTCAGGCATGAGTTCAGAGCTAGCCCTTGCAGGAGAAACATATCTTCTTTGAAAAATTTTAAAGCCATTGAGTATGCGCCTTTAAGACCAGCTGTCTGCTATTAGGATTTCATTACTGCACGCTGCTCATGATTTTGGCAAGACTGTGTGACAATTAACATGAATTCTTCTGGGAGGGATGCAGCGCATGACATCATGTAGTAAATCTTCTGATATTAGAACCTTTCATTCGTGCCCTACTGTTCTTGTTAGGGTAACAAACTCAAAATGAAAAATGTAATTACCCAACAGAGCTTTCAATTGTATCATATATTAATTTCTAATACTCTAAGTATACATTCTCAAATCCAAAACTGGCACAAAACACATTGGAAGATTAAACTTGACAGATCTAATCAGGCACTAATCTGATTCTTCGACAGACACTCATTGAAGAGCATTTTATAATGGGAAATCTTAGGTAAGATAATAGCAACAGTTGAAGAACAATTACCCTTGTCTGATTTAGTGCTGGACTCTGAAAACTTACATGCTAACAAATGCCAAGCAAAATGTAAGACCAAATAAAGCTCTCTGAACGAGCAGCGTTTTGCAGCTGAATCTTCCTGGGAGCAGCTTTCTGAAAAGATTGATAATATTAGGAACCAGTGGTTTACAAACCTTAATTTGTGTTCAGAAGCCCCCCTAGATGATTTTATTCCAACTTCACAGGAAAGTAGTTTAGTCAAAGATTAGTAACGTGTTTTTCAAGAATAGTCGCCAATCAGATATAAAAAAGTGCAGGATATGATATAGCCTGTAACTTCATCAAAGAAACAAAAGTGAACACAACTCGGATTTACTCAGATCATTAGGACAACTCCACCTTAATCCTCTCTCTGCTGTATTAGAGTAGTGAATTACTTGACAGGAAAAAGGAACTGTTATTCTGTACTACTTTTAGGATAAGTTACCAGGTTTTAGGACTTTGCGTACTTTTATGAGAAGACTCTCAATAGCAGAAGATTTAAACAAATAACCATAGGCCAGGCCCCCCCCACCAGTTTTATTCATACTGGTATTAACTACCCCTTTTTTGTGTGATTTTCAACTTTTGTTAAACAAGACTGCTCATGTCCCCTTTTTATTTCCTACTTAGACTTTATACTAATTACTAAGGCTAGATAAGGTCTCGGTGGCAGACTCCTCTGTGTTCGAGTTCACTAACACAAGCAAACTAAAGTATTAATTTTGAAAGCTCTGATTCTATTCCATTACAATTATCAACTTCTTTCTTTTGAGATGCACTTTCCAAAGATACCATGCAAGAACATAACTCAGCAGCATTCCAAAGCTTTGCTTTTCTTGATGACTAGAGGGGAATACTTAAAACTTCAAAAGAAAAGCTGAGGCACTGCTAGTATAAATTGTCCAACTTCATCAATTTCAATAGCATGAAGACAGCGTACATCCTCAGAGAATCTACCAGAAATCTCTTGCTAGAATCCTGGTGCAATACTGTTTTCCTTCTTAAGCAAAGATACGAAGTTTCAAAATAAATTTGAGACCTATAATCTTGTAATGTTACAGACACTTTTTTATCCTTTCACTGAAAATTTATTCTCCTTATTCATATGCAATACAACATTGTCCTAGAATGAGCAGCAATGAGAAGAATTAAAAGCATACTTACTTTTCCTTTGTTTATTAATTCAATAGAAGGCAAAGCTGTTTTAAAGACCTTCAGCCCTGTGTGGTGGTTTTTGAATGATTCCACCACTAGTTTGCAGCAAAAGCAGAAAATAATTGGAATTTCCATAAAGATTGAGAGCACACCTTGTTTAAGCTTTTATGTATTCTGCCAATGTTATCTCTACCACCACAGGAGGATAAAAGCCAAAAAAACCCCAAGTCCCTACATAATATATTGAAGGTAAAGCAGTAAAATAGATCAAGGTGTGATGACTCCAAGGGATCTCAACCACAGAAGCGAAAATTCAGCATATGGTGTAGAATTATAATGAAAGAAGCTTCAAAATGCTCAGAGCATTGTATTCGCAGTATTATACTAGAACCACAAGATTTGGCTAGGTGATCTTCCACATCTCTAATTTTCCCTAACAACCTCATGTTTTACCTTTCACTCTTTTCTTCTGCTTTCAATTTGCTTACTTTCCTTCGAGCATACGCATCTTCCAGCTCCAAGGCAAGTATAAATGAGATCTATGTCAGTGCTTGTCTCCAGAGTTATCTTTTGATACTTGCCTCAAAACACCCTCATCTTAAAGCTAAGGAGATGGCTGATTGCCTGTGATAACTTCTCTCAAATGAAAGCAGTAAATAGCAATTTCAGTCCATGACTTGATCCACCTCTCCCGCATACCCTTCAATAGAACTTTTTTGTGAATAGTAGACTACAGCTTTAAAAAAAAACCCCTTTGTTTACATCTGCTATTTTTGTAGAAACAATAATTAGCTGAGCTGCCTATAAATATCTAATATTCAAAACACCAAGTTCTGATTATTATAAACTTTTCATGAAAATTCTGCTTCCTAGCATTTTACCTTATCATCACAATCAACCTTAGCTAGAGGCCTTCACTCTAAGATTCACATTTTCTTTAATTATTGCCTGAACTACACCATAAATCCAAGATTCCTCATGTGCAGAGGTAACATTAAACCCTTTTGCATTGTACTGAGCTGAAATCAGCATGGAAGTGCAAGGGGCAGCATGCTCCAACGTACGGGAAAAGACCTGGATTGCATTCCCAGCTCTGTCCTTGATCTGCTGTGGGACCCCTTTGCCTCTCTGTGCCTGTGTCTCGCTTCTCAGCTTTGCCTGTGACATTTCGCAGGCTGCAAGCCTCTTCCTTCCCAGGAGGTAGGTTACAAAAGCTGACGTAGTAGATGTAGATAATACTAATGGCACTCTGGTTTTGTGAAGGTACCTACTACAATACCTAGAAATAGTAACAGTCCTGCTCCTTGAAAATAAGCTTGTACAGCATTTTGTACAAGTTTGCTGGCTCTGAGTTCTTTTGCAGGAATGGCTCACATCCTTAAAGAAGTAGATCCTTTACTAAAGTTTTGCTGACAAGATTTAAACCATCCTCAACATATCACTTTACAGATCATTTGTTTTCAGCATTAAGTTTACATTTAGCTTGCTAAATGCTAACGTAAGAGTTAGATGTGCAAAAGCTGACAACCTCTCATACACAACAGAAGCTAAACTAGCTGACTTGCAACACCAATGCAACCATGAAGAGGAAGGAAAAGAGTTTCATCCCAGACAGAAGAGAACTTTAAATCTGGGCTTGTTTTTTATTTTTGCATTTTTCTTTCATTTAACGAAGTAGAGTATCGGCAGTCCTCTTCATAAAACACAAAACTACATGCAGAAGTTTGTCACTTAACACAAAAAGATCATAGCAAAGACTTCAGAAGAGGGACACAGACCTACCCTGAACTTTAGCTCTCCAATATGTGTTCTTGAAGCAGTTACACAGTAGTAAAAAAAGCAATGTTCATGAACCCTTTGCTGTATGCGTAATGTTAGGCACTTGCTAACTTTAGAACCACTTTTCTGTCTAGGGGAAAAAAAGTTCGCTTGGTTAGCTAATACACTCTTCAAGCATTTATTGGTTTGGAAGGGCACATACAATTCCTGAAAATGGATTGCATTGTGCATCAGCTGCTGCAGTGCAAACAAATTGGAGTCTCCATATAGTAAACGCAGAAAACACGTTCACAATGACTATCTTCGAATTGATGAGATTTAGCCTACAGAATAAAAAAGGCAGAGTATTTTATAGAAAAGGCAATAATACTATCATTTTAAATGGAAGACAGAAACTGTGCTCGCTCTGGAGCAGAAGTTGTATTCTGCATGGCTGTCTTCAGGATTGATCATGCACAATGCAACAGACCTTGACTCAGGACATTGCAACAAAAGTCCTTGATACACTGCAGTGAGAAAAACATTTTGCTTTGCAACATGACTCTCTTGAAATTGCATAAAAGCATCATTGGTAGTCCTGCTTGTAACAGTCAACCTGTAAGTTTCCAGTTCTGGACTTTTTTTTTTCTTCTTTTCCTCCCGCCAGGTAGAAACCGAGGTCAAGTCCCTAAAATTACCTCCCTGTCTTCACTTCTTCAACAACTTGGATAATTTTCCTACCAAGTACTATCCAGAAGCAGGAGGCCCATAAAAGCAGAGTTTAAATAAAAATAAAGTTTCCATTATAATATTATAGAATCAGCAGCTGTATCCATTAGTTTCCTCCCTCTAGCTACAGAAAGGTACCAGAGAATTTCCAGAACAGGCTACTGCAAGCTTATGCTTCTTTCACATGCTAGAAGAGCTGCTTCTATAGTAAACCAGTAGATTAAATTCTTTATTTAAATTTCTGAGACAGCTCTTGACAAAGATGTCAGGTAAGAAAAAAAAAACAAACCACTTTTATGGGGTAAAATCTCCACCCCTTGGCCTAGTATTCAGGAAAATCAAGTAAATGCTGTGATGCCATTGTACAAGATCTGAGCTCCTTCTGGTGCCTTGGAAAATAATTTTCTACCAACACCGGTCCTCTCAGCCTTCCAGACTTTATTCATGAATCAGATTCTTCCCTGTCCAGTACCATCTGCCACATGAATGCAAGAAGTATTTCTCCTAGGGAACCTTCTAGCTCATACTTTAAACAAAAAAGGTTAAAATATCTGTTACAAGATTCAACCTCTGGAGTTCCAAGTGTACATGACTGGTTAAACACTCTCAATCTATGTACAGGGGACCGTTCATGCAGTGCTTCTGATCGTCTGAGCAAGCTTTCAATGCAGTCTTTCAGCTGTAGGGTTATAAGTACACAGTGGGTCACAACAGAGGGAGAGTTAAGTCAGATAAAAAAGACCATGCAGAAACGCTCTAGCTCAGGTGGGAATTAGAAAATGTCATGCTCAGGCTCAGCAGCCTCCAAATGCAGCTAGACCGCAGCCTCTTACCCCTGCACAGTGCAGCACTGGGAAGCTCAGTGGAAGCTTGCTCTGGGCTCCCTCATGCATAGCCTCAGCACTGCACAGTGCAGATGTGAGAGTCTACATAGAAATTGGCTCGCCATAGCCTACCTTGCTCTCCTATAGCTCTAAGTTGGCCCACGTCCTTTGGCACGTCCCACAAGCTGGTAATGTCAGAATGTTCCTGACCATCAGTAAAGCAAGAAGTTATAGGAAAACATATTCTACAGCAACAAACTTAAGTGAATTTTAAAAATTTCCTGAAATGGATAATGAAATAATGAATTACTGTCTCCTTTGCCATGAAAAAGTCAACACAATGCACTGAGGCAAGAAATCTTGCAGACCAACCAAATATGTAATTGTGACATTGAAGACTAACATGATACGCATTTCCTGTCACCCTTAAGCTATATCTACATCTACAAGTTTTGCTGTACAATAGGAACAGATCTGCAGGATGAAGAACCTGATGCAGAGGACTCAACGTCAGCACTGCACTCAGTCTGAGGGCACTACTTCAGACTGGCTCTAATCTGGTCCCCATGACTTAACACCCAATAACGGCTGGAGTATTTTAATTGTGCTTCTGAAGCACATTTTCCATGTTTGTTTGTGAGCTCCAAGACTGGCCTGTGAATTGAATCAATGCACAGTAAGCAGGGATGATCGGGAGATTCACTTCGGAAATTCACTTCTGATCCATACTAAAACGTGAGTGTGAACACATCCTTACGTGCGCTGCAGACCACCTCTCTGCAGGGGTATTCCCTAGCCATGTGCAGAGGACATATGGAGGAAGATGCTACTCAACATTTGTAAAGATGCCAGAATATGCTTGCTATTAGGACTACCTCCTTAAAATACACTCTTGCCATAGAAACTGAACTGCAATACTTGATTGAATGTCAATGGGAAGGCTACAGGATGATTTTTAAGACATTGAAGTATCAAGTACATATCTATTATGGGTAATTCTTTGTATTAAAGAATGTTTTCCTTTGCTTTTTTTAAAAAATGTCATAAGATAAATTAGACAACCTTATTTCAAATGAAATATATGTAGCCCTATGGCTTCTGAAATTTTTATTTTAAAAGTAATCCACCTAAGATGAGGTTCAGTTTATGTGTCTTCTCATAGTGGTTACTGTCTGGGATTATTGTACTATGAACGAATTGTTATTTATGTTACCAGTGGATACAAGGATTTTGTTAGTGGAATTTAGCTTCCAGATTCATTTCATAATCCCTATGCCTATTACTTAGAAGAAAAAAGCACAAATCAAGATGACATTTAAAAAAAAGGAGCCTAGACTGGTCTTGTAGGAACATCTAAATCCTTTCCCTTATTAAATACCTTATCTCAACAGCAGTGCACCAGCCATTTAGGAAAATTAAAGAGGGAGATAGCAAAAAGAGACAGCAGATGATAAAGTGCAGTAGTTTCTAGTCACGTAGATAACGAAGGGACTCAGCACATGGCCTTTTCAGTTTATCCCTGCTTCAGCTTATCCTTCATCTGCTTAAATTCAAATGGATCAGTCATTATTAAAATGATTTTGAAATGAGCTACTCCAGTTTCATGTGACTTTTTTGTGTATCCTATAAAACTTGGTAAGTCTTTGGGAAGACAGGTGCTGTACACTTCTGCCATTTTAATTCAGTTTGGGACTTGATTTCTAAGCAGCAACTGATAGCTAATGCTTAAATAAGATTAATTTTTACTCACGAATACACATATGCATTTGTGGGCCTTTTATCCCTTCCAATGAGTTGTCACCTAAAAAACCATATAGGCTTCCATTCTGAAAGGTCATGAATATTTTGTGCAAGATGCTGTGGGCTTACAATTCTAAAAGATACTGGATACTGAAAGTATATTCTAGACAAGATTTTATTTCTTTATTATTAGATAAGTATTCTGCCATGCTTGGAACATTATACTTGCTAATTCTGAGAAATGTTGTATAAGTAAGAGTATGGATGAAGCAATGATTACCCACTCAAACATTTCAAATCTACTTCAGATAACTGCTCTGTTTTATGCAGTTCTTACACAGAAACTGATCAGCCTTATATTAGCATCTACTAGTACTGCATCAAGCAATGTGTACGGCTTGATTCACAGCATTCGTCATGTTTGTCTCCCCGGTATATAAGCACACATTACAGAGGATTTTGCTTTGACTGACCCTCATTTGATGTTAGGTGTACATGGCTTCTCTACTTATATCAGAAAAGATACCTTATAGAAATGCACCTTTTATTTAGAGCAGGAGGTAGAGAAGGGGGAGGATATTGGAAAAGGATACCTCTGTTCCTTCTTTTTGAAGGATTAATACTAAAAACCTGAGAGTGCATTCCCATCAATTTCTCTAGGAGTAAACAAACATTTTAACAGCAACCACGGCATGTTAAATAGTATCTACAGAATGACTTTTTACATTATTTACCTGAGTGTTCTATAATTTTTATGCCATCCTAAGACATTTCGCTAGGCAAGTTCCCCTTAATCATACATCTCCTTTTCCCCCTTCCTCTTACCCAATTTAAAATCTTGCAATGGGGACCACTTAGGAGATTTCTGCCAATCTCAAACACTTCAAGAAACCAGTGATGGTTCTTACCTTTACCTTGGGCAACACAGTACTGCTTTACTTCTTCTTTTACACCTCCTGGAATGTTAATAATAGCCACATCCAGCATGAACATACCATACTGAAGCAGCTGACTGCTCCCAGCTCCTATCAGAAGATGGCTTGTGACTTCACTGGCTTTTGGCTGTCATTAGCTCCCTAATGAGCAACACAGCTCATAAATGAACTGTTTTGCAGTGTGCTTCCCTGCCACGTGGTTTCCTTGGCACCACCTCGCTCTATGCCCTAATAACATAATCCACAAGGTATTCGCTTCTCGCCGGTGAAGGAACCACAAGAATCAAGGTTCTTGAACAGTATTAGGTCTTGAAACTCCTGCCATTGAAGTCAATGGCAAAGAACTCTGCATCAGTAATTTTTAAAACAAAACTGTACTACATAACAAGGTTAAAAAGGCTCAGAGAATAGAGAATGTGTATATAGTTAAGGACAGTAACAGTCTTAAAATCCTTGACTTTGGTTTTATGTACAAATGAATTAACACATCTCCACCATGTCAATTGTAAAAATATTTGCAAAAGTTAGCTTTCTAGCTGAGTTAACTCAAGTGCAGCTTTAGCTTTCATCAGCTAGATCACCTCTTTGTTATTCTTTGCACCAAGATGAAATGGATAGCTTAAACATCAAAACAACACAGCCTTACATTCTGCTTACATGCCTCTAACAATACTTCTTCCCACCTGTAGGTCACCAGTTCAGAGGTGAACAGGTCATTTCTGTCAGTTCTTCAAATCTAAGACTAGGAATCCACACCGCTTAAAGGTTTTTTAGATCAGCTTCTTTAAGTCGAAGTTCCTCACCACAGGTGCCTGCCTCTATTGTCACTAATTGCTATAAAGACTGCTGATTTTTTCTTCAAGTGACAGTCTTTTGAAGTTGGCTTGTGCACTTTTCTGCTACCTTCCTGCAAGTATATACAGCGGATTAAACAGTGACAACAGCGCTTCTATGAATCATCTGTATCAATTGATCTTGGAGATGGAAAGAAAACAGCAGAAGTTACTGGGAACAATTGCTGCCTAAAGCACTCAGTAATAAAGATGAAATTTCAGAAATTGTCTGTTTGTGAAGGGAAAAAGTGTGAAGGAGATTATTCCATTGATAGTTAGAGATGTGTGCACTTCAGAGAGCTTTTTCAATTTTTACATATTCACAGGCTAACCAAAATTCTTGTAAGGCACTTGATTAAAACAGGAGGAGTTACCTTAATGAAAATTATAAAGGTTCAAAGTTACAGCTCCTCTGCCATAGGGTGAGACTGAGCATTTTTGGCTCAGCCTTGTGTAAGAGGTGATACACAGCTGTGCTGCCCCAGAGGAGCCTTAGGGAAGAGCTGTGACTCGGGTAACACCTTCCCGATTTCCAGGGAAAGTTAAGATGAAGCAGCCATTTACTACAAGTCACTACGTACTGATGTAACAGGACAATGATAACACCAAGCTTTGTCACAAGGACCTTAAACTGGCATTGCCCAAGAGTGGCTGCTACAAATTATTAATTTAAATAGGATAGTACTTTTCTATTTTTTCTTACTACTTTGTCTCCAATTAAATTGTGAGTACAGTAAACACATTTCAACTCCATGAAGAGTTAAGAATCAGTGTTTACACTTCTGTCTGTCAGTTGATTTAGCCCTAATCACCAGCTAAAAACCATTGTCTCCAGATTTCCCAGTGACCTGTCTGGACCTGACAGATCTTGAGACATATTTAGTAACAACATCTCACTACTCCCTGCACTCTTTTCTGTCTTCTTTTCTACCGACTGCACTAGGACGCTTAGTGCCCTCAACATAGTGCAAATGACTTCATATGCATCATTTAAGATGAATGAAACTGTATTACATTACATTCCACGCAACAGGCTTTACAGATAAAGTGGTATCAGCATTGAATATTACCTTTTGAACTGCATTTCAAAGTTAGTAAGTATAGGGCAGATTCTGCCACCTTTCAGTTGTCTATTTCTCTAGGGTGTTCCAAGTAATTTAAAAGGATCCTCTTGGGAGTACAGTATTTATAAAAATAAGTCCTTATTTATGCAACAGCTGTACCTCCAATACCGAGTCACCAGGGAACTTTAACACATGTCTAGACATACATTAGTAGGCTCCAGCTATGATAGGCTTTAAGCAGCTCTTCCCAGTAGCTTCTGACATTGCTTTGCACAGCAAGTTGAACTCTGGCAACACCAGTGCTGTTGGCTTTTATCAGTAGAAGATGTATTCCCATCTCTTTAAATCATACAGTCATATTAATGTTATTCTTCCTCTGACACTTTCAAGACTGTAGTTTGAGATGCTATCTGCTCACTTAAGTGCTGCAATTAACTCCTTAAGTTGTACGCTAATATGAGCGGGATCCTTATCTACCCTCTGGACATAGGCTACACTTTCTCTATACACTGGCAGAGAAGCAGCTTGTGCAGCTGGTATCGACTTTCCCGTTGCAAATGACAAGTTTCATGTGCTTAGTCCTCAACCTTCATACGCAACATAACAGATGGAATTTTTTACTCTCAGAGTCACACATTTAAAGTGGCTACAGTAATTAAGCATGGTACATTATTTTATACCCAGAGGATCTCTTCATAGTATGGTAGGCAGCCATAATACTTTCAGGCAAAATTTACTCAATATTTGAACAAAATAATGTTTTTACACTGGCTTGTAGAATTCCCAAATGAGTGTTTTAAATTAAGATACTGAGGTATAGATTAAACCTTCAGTGACACATATTGCAATGCTACTGACATGCCTGCTCGATCAAGCAAGCTCTTACCCTGATGGATGGAGAGAAATAGGTTAAAAATATGCCTGCTTTTCAACAGCAATACCACCAGAATTTGTATCTCAATTCAACTAGGATGTTATTGACTCTCTTATCTTTGCTTCACTGTAAGTAAGGAATTTGTGTACCAGTTGTGCAGCCTTTTCCAAAATCAGTTAGACTAAGAACCACTAGGAAATTTTACAACTAATTTTTTATTCAATATAAAAAGCTAATAGTAATAAAAAGCTGATGTCTGTGATGGCATCTTGGCTTACACAAAGTCAATACCAACAAACCTACCGACCCAAATTATTTAAGACATCACTCCTGACCTATTTCATCACCTCATTGGAAGCAACCTTCCTATAAATACTATTGCAAGACACAAACTCTCCATCAAAACTGTCATTTCATAGTTGTTCAATTCGATGGACACATGCTTTGAAATAAAAAAGACCTGGTTCTTTTAACAAATACTGCCTCAAAGATTCAACACTTCAACCTGTCTGTGTTTGAAGCAGGGTAAAGTTCTCAGTACTAATGTTAAGAGCTCTGAATGTGTAAATCATGCTATGTTACTGTCTTTACCATCTCCTGAACTTTAATACCATACCATATAAGAAGTGACAACTGTGATTCCAACCAGCCCCAAAATTTTCAATTTCAAATTTAAGAAAAATTCCTAAGAAATTTGGAATGAATTCTGAAAGAATTTTTCCTACTTTGTAATCTATTCATGGAACAGCTTGACTCCACGATGCATAAACAACATTTCTAACACCTATACAGTAAACCAGTGAAATACCTTTCCAATGATACAGCCCACTGATTAGCATATGCAAGAGAGAAATGAGAGAATAGATGACAACTCCTGCTATATAAAACCTGAGTGAATAAAATATCAATTCTTCATAACACAAGCACTCAACTTCCAGCTGAAGATTGAAAATTAATAAAAAATATTGACAAGCCAAATTATGTATTGCAGAAGACAAACACACTTGGATGTAAATCTGTACTGCATTCAAACTATGTCGCAAAAGAATTCCTCATCCTACATCTTGTAGTGACTCAGCCCAACACTGCCACTTTTTAGGAAATGTGAAACCATTAATTGCCTTATCTGATGAACTGGAGTCCTGCTAATGACTTATCAATTATCACAAGGCTTATCTTTCAGTTTCTTATTAACCAAAGATGTTCTGGAGTAGACTATCCATGGAATTGCTTAACATACGGAGACCAGACTACTGTGGAAGAAACAAAACACTTTCTGTTCAAGAACACCCAAGCATCGCAGCATCAACATTCCAGAAAAAAAAAAAAAGGTTCAAGTGGATAGTTTTTATCCACATAAGAACCACTTTGTTACTTAATTCTCCAAGCTCCCTTCACTTTTGAGATAACTGCTAATGAGTCTGACTTTATATAGTAAAAAGGGCCAGATTTGTAGGAATAGATGATCTCTCATTAGCTCAACCAATGTCACTGGAACAAATCAATAGGTTCTATAAAAATGCAGACTCCTCTTCAGGAAAAGGTTCAAACTAAAATTTGTACTCACTTGTGGAGCAGGGCAATGGTAGGTGCTTTGAAACACCTGAAATTTGTCATTAGGTGTGATCAGTAACACACACCAAGGAAGGCAAGAGCATTGGATTATTGGTTTCACTTACAAGCAAGTACGGAAAGATGCCATCAGATGGATCAACAGGCAATTAATCCATTTACTGAACCACAGTACTCTGAGAATGTTTCCTAAAGCAAGTTTGGTAGGACTGTGATGTTAAAGCTTTTATTAAAACTTATTCTTCACTGAAGTATTTGATAGGAACGTTTTACCAAAAAATATGGTAAAATCATTACTCTCTGAATCAAAGATGACATGGATCACAATAGAAACCTTGAAAACAAACTAAAACAAACTAGAAAAGCCAAATCTTTTCCACATTTTAACATTTTCTTGGGAGTGAAGAGGTAGACCTCACTGTAACAGTGAAATCAGATCAGTACAAAGCCTGTCTGACTTCAAAGTCCAGGTCAGGACTTTGCCAAGAGAGTTGGTAACCAATCCAACTTACATCAGCTAGTATTTTATCCAATATGTAACAAATCCAGCATAGTCCAGGCTAACAGTCCATACTGATAAGATTAGTTTCTAATATGTGCTTGTGTGTTAGCAAAATTTGTATTTGGATGTTTACGAAAAACAAATAGGGAAAGAGATGGCACTACTGATACTGTTTTCTTTTGTTTCTACATTTCAATGAATATTCACATTGAGTATTTCTGGTATTTTGCTTGCTGTACTTGTAACACTGCATACATAGGTAGCTGACAGTCTACCTACAGACTTTGCCTATCTGATATGTTAGAAGGGGCTTTTAAAATTCCTTTTAAAGAACTGTTGTAGAATTTAACTACTTGTCCCATGGTGATAAAATCATTGCTTATTTTATCAAGTACCCTCTGATACTGTTCTATGTGATGCTTTATAAAGATAAAATAAAAACTATCATCCTTTGTAATTTATGATATAGAAATCCAACCAAAACCATAGTTACGTGCAAATTTGGTAGTGGCTAATAGATTCTGATTAGGTCTACAACCTTTTTTTTTTCTTGTGGATAGGGATTGTTTTTACTAAGCAGTAATTTAAAAAATTGAGTGCTGCAGCTCAAAATATGAGTTTTTTCAGCGGTTAGGTACACAATTAAAACTTCTTTGAGGAAGAGTAAGATTAACACACTGAGATAAAAAAATAAATCTAGAAGGAAGCTCTGATGTTAAATCCTGGATATGTCATGCCAAGCACTGGTGAATTAGATACCAAAAAAGTATGTACCCTCTCAGGAAAATTATATGGCTGTTAGAGCACAGGACTGGCAATTAAGAAATCCGAAGTCCATGCCTTCACCCACTGCTAAGGTGGTCAGTATAAAAATTATGTTGGTATGAACAGTGACTTTACCTCTTCATGTTGTTGTTTGCACCATGAGGACTCTAGGTTAATAGGTGCACAGGCAACATTAACAATAAAACACTAATGAGACTCTTGAAATTTAAGCTATCCATAAGTTAGTCCCTAATTCAGTAAACTACTAAGCACATATCTAGACAGATTGCTTATTTAGACCTTCTGATCACCAGAAGGTGTTTCAAGACACTCAGAAGATCCTTTACCTGTTCTGGGTGGTTCGCATCAAATCTCGTTTCTCATAAGTCCTTTCTCTTTGTTTAAAAAAAAGAAAAAACCCAGCCAAAAGCCCCATCCCCTAAAATTCCAGACCACCGTTGACTGAGACCACAGTTGCGATCTTTCAGATCACAGTTGATAGCTACATAAAAAATCAGAAATCCTCTGTAAAAGCTCTTCTTGCACCATTGCAAGCTGCTAATCATGTGACATTTAATCTAAACCAAAGGCAAACTGTTAGCTATGAATATTTTTCCTAGCCAGTGCTCTAAATGTAATAATGGTTTTCAGAATGTGTGGGTCTGGCTCACTTCAAGCGGTTTTTGCTCCTTCCTTGACTCCAGCTGCAAACTACTAAACACATACTTTTTTAGGTCATTATGGCCTAATGTCTGTGGCATTACATTATTTCAGTGACATATCTTTGAACATACCGTAATTCCAAAAACTGCAGGTCATCTTTTAGGCTAACTGGAGAGCAGGATTTTATATTAACTCCATCCTTTGTCTCTCTTTTTAAAAAAGGAAAACAAAAAAATCGCACCGAAACTTCCTTTCCCATTATTCCCTTCTTGGTAATGAGTCTTATAAACTTGCCCTATTAGGAAAAACCATTGCTAGTGGCAAAAAGTGCACCACCACTGAGCACATCCTCCATTCTGATAAATCCTGGCACAGAACCAGAGGCAAAGGATAGCTAAAGCACAACATTCATAATCAGAGATTCTTAGAAAAGGAAACCTTGCCAAAGAGGACTTCTACTCCTCCTCTTAAAAAACAAACAAAAACCTACACATGCACCCAGGCCAATAGAAGATGACAGTTGTCTTCAGAACAACACTTTTTATGGTCCTTTTCAAAAGGAAACAAGAATCTAATTCTTCATTTAATTAGCTCAGGTTAATCCGTCATTCTATGAGGTAGATACATACTTACCTGCTTATATTTTAACTAGCTATCAAATAAAAATAAGCTATCTTCTGTTTAAGAAAGGCATGCTCAGAAGAGCAAAAATTCTGTAAATCAAGTACAGCTTCCATCGCTACTGTGACAGAACTCCATGAATTGTCAGACTCATCATTTCAGCTCTTTAAATGACAAATTTACTAAGAGCACACACAGTCAAACACAGCTTCAGCTGCAATCTGTGAGTTATGGTATGTCAGTTGCTGCATTTGGTCAGTTTTATCCCAGTGAAAAATGCAAATTCAGACATTTTGTCAATGTAACTTACATGAGGTACCATCTCCTATGAGCCATGCTATCTCATGAGCAGAAAAATGTTGGTATTTTGCATGAACACAAAACCTAAGCTTTGGGGTATATCACTGTCAGCAGTATAAAGCATAATTTGAACTATGTCAATGCAGTGTGTTGAAGGAAACACTCCTTATTTTATATTTCTCCTTGCTGCAGTGAGGAGCAGTATAACACAAATAATTTTTTTTTCCCCAAATTAAGCAAGCAGGAGTAACATGGAAAATTTTGTTGCTATATCAGTTTTTCATACCTCCTGAGTTTCACCATGCCCAACGATAGTCACATTCTCCTGGATGCACAATGGCAGTTTCCTAACTTTAGAAAGGGGAAGGACATCAGCCCTTCTCAGGTTCTCAAGCACCCAGCATGGAGAGACCTGGGGTAACCCTAATCCGGGCAGGGTTGGAAGGTAAAGAAAATTCCAGATTTCATTCCCTACCCCTTCCAAGCCCCCATGCAGATACACACATGTGAAAAAAGGAAACTGTGGAGAAAGACACTTTCAAATGTTACTCCAAAATGGAAATATCAGTGTTGCCACCAAAGCAAGCTCAAAGACCCACAGGAACCTCAGGGCACGAGAGCCATGCCTGCAGGAGGACAATGTCTCAGAGGTGGACAACATCCTCAAGACAGCCCTCCAACATGAAAGCAGAAAGATGTGAATTGAACTATTGTATTTACACAAGCACTTTGGAAAGCAGAACTGTGTTTTAAAGGCACTTGCATGTTCTAAAAACCTCTATCCCTGGTCACCAGTTTCTCATTCCTCTTACCAACAGCCTGGCTGCTCTGGCATGTTTGGCGCTCTGGCACTGGAGAAGCCTAGCAATACTGCTCATTCCTCAACAAACCCTGGCTGCAGACTGAAGAGTTTTAGCTAAGCATGCACATTTTGGATGTGTATCCAAACCAAACCCAAACATCTTGAGATTCTTCCTTCACTAACTCCAAACACATTTGATATGCTTAAACACGCATTGTATTCTGTCATAAACCAAATGGCTATTTCCTGTTCCAAATAATCAGATATATTTTTCTGGATGATTAACAGAAATATTGCTCACCCAAAGCAATCAAACTTTCATTTACATGTTTAACAGCCCAATCTACAGCCCTTGAAGTCTGTGGGACTATTTCCAGTCACTTTGACAGACCTTGGTCTAGCTGTAAGCGATTTTTTCCTATTAAAGTATTACTCCATTGAAGACTGAGCTCAGTACTGATTTTTTCACACTGTAGCTAAAAGAATGAGTATACTGAAAGCTTCTTGTAAGGCCGGATATCACTAGGTAAATTGAATACAGAGGCTTGTTTTCCTTACATTTGGTTTTGATGTTCTGTTCACTGAGCCTATGACTGCAAAGGTTATAGATGATGCAATTTATTTTCCTTCTGCTTTTTACCAGTAGAATACTGCTCCTCTTCCTAGATTAAACACAGGCTTTATTGCACATTTATCTCAAAATACACTTCTTTGAAAGATCCAAAAATCTAACAGCATGTTTCACATTTGCTAGTAGCCTCTCATT
The DNA here is from genome assembly GCF_000687185.1 of Egretta garzetta. Taxonomy (NCBI): domain Eukaryota; kingdom Metazoa; phylum Chordata; class Aves; order Pelecaniformes; family Ardeidae; genus Egretta; species Egretta garzetta. The sequence continues at coordinate 4,108,077 of NW_009258754.1, read as the reverse complement.
TTTATCCTAGTCTTTAAGGAGTCTGCCTCCAAATCAGTCTTGCCCTCCTAATGTCAATGGTAGGTTTGCCCAGACTTTAACAGAAAGAAACACCATTCTTGAAATCTTTGTAAGCATCCTGTTCCTATAGCAAGCACTGCAGACATTTATATTGTCACCATTCTATTATGAATATGAAATTAAAGACATGGCTACTATGTAAGATAATAAACTGTCTTTTCATTTACTTTTCATTTTTCTTAGTTCCTAATCAAAGTAAGGTTATGTATACTGGCAGTTTTGCATATTTATTTTATAACTACCTATATGCATAAATCTGCTCATTTTCTACTGAGAAGTCTTGATCTAACTGCAAAATACTGATCACATTATTACATGCTATGCTTGATTACTTATGCATTATCTTAAAAATACAATCATATCTCTCAGTAAGTACATTGGACAACATGTAGCCATACTCAATCTGCACATCTTCATACCACACAGTGCTTTTTGTTCCTTTGTTTTCCATAAATACAAAACTGAAATCAAGCTCATGCCAAGAATAACTGTGTAACTAACAGTTTGCATACAGTTTTTGTAAACCAGACATTTTTCTTTTTACATTCACCAAATAGCTTCTCTTAAAAAAGAGGCTATTATTCCTCATTTTATTTTTCCAGGAAAATTGGGATCTAGCCAGTAACAGGTAAGTTTATATAATTATTACAATAAAAGGTAGGTAGGATCTGCATTAGGAAATCTAATTTACACTGCTTTTACATAAAAAGTAAGCTTTCCAGTTACATTATTCGAGCTCAATTAGCGTCTAAGGTTGAAGGTAGATCTACTGATTCATAGGTGTCACGTTGCAAGTCTGTTTTACTGTATTCCTCTGACACTAGCCAATTATATGAACTAATTGAGAGCAAAAAATTCCTGTGCTGCTCTTGTGTTCTTCAGCATGTCACTAGTTTCCAGAGGTCCATTCTGGGTACATGCCTGTATGGTACCCTTAACCTATAGGCTTTAATCACATTATTTTCCTTTTTAATTGGTCATAGTTACATGTTGAACTACTAATAACATGTAAAATTTTAACTGGTATATTCAGCAGATATCTATTACATTTTTCACATTTCTTATCAGGGAATAAAGTTAAATGTAAGCAACACAATAACCTAAAATAAGTTGCAAACTTTCAAATAATCAAGCTCATATATGCAAGCAACTGTGACACTTTTGTTCCAAGTACTCTTAATACAATGTCTAGGACAGCCATAGCTCAGAAAAAAAGAAAAAAATGTGAGTGGTAGGTAGTGCTTTTCATTTTTCATTACTCTTCCTATTTTACAAAAGCAGCAATGAAAACAGTTACTGTTGCGCTCTACCCGACTTGCTGAATATATTACTCAAAAAATATTACTCAATTATCACTACCAATATTTCATGTTTTGACTAATCTCACAGCTACTGCAAAGCAAAGCTTGTTTACAAATTCACTGTTTCAATGTAAGAAAGAAACGAATACTCAGATGGTCAAATTTCAAAGAGGTCAGGATTGAGATCAAGCGTTTCACAAGCACTTGATACACAGCTCTTCTACCTTGACACTTCTTAAGCATTTCCAGTCTGAGATTTTGGTGAGACACACAATCAGGATTTTCTTTCTTAGTTCAGTCCCATACACATTTAAGATTTGAAAGTCCTTTAGGTTGAGAGGAAGTGAAAACACAGGCTATGGACTTGGTTCAATTCCTAAAGAAAGCAATGGAAAGGCTCTGCTGAATCTAACAGTGCCTAATAAGCTCCAAAACTTTTCAAGCTGAAAGTCAAACCAACCAGCATTTATCAAGCACTAGATGGAAACATTTCAGTTTCTAGAAATGGGTGGAATAATGAAGAGTTAGTAAACCATTAAAATAACATAAATTTTTAGAACATTAAAAATTGAAAAAGAGAAATTACTAAATATAAATCTGTGACTCCTATTTATCGAGGAAGAAAAATAATGGAAACAAACTAGGGAAACTGTTTAGATGTGCTTTCAAAACTAGATAGAGTTAAGAATAATGGTCAGTATCTGGTACTATGCATGATGTGCAATACATCAATCACTTCTCCTCCCACTAAACAAAAGTGAGCTAGTGTTTCAAAACTGTTTTCACAGACAAAGAATGAGTTCTGTTGGATCACTTAAGAAACATTAAAAAATCACAGCAGAACCTCTAAAACTTGTGAAAATTCAGATCCCTAAGATGCTTTTCAGAGAGCATTGATAAATACACACATCTTAGTTTTATTTCCAATTCTTTTGCAACACCTGAAATTTTTTTTTTTTTACAAAAGTCAACATAAAAAGGAAAATTACTAGCAATAAACATTCAAGGTATCACTGTAATATGTAAATAAGATGCAATTAAGCTCATTTCAGCCCTCAGTGAAGTCTCAATAAGACTTTATCAAGGAGTCATGATCATCTGCTTTCCACTACAGCTAATTAGCAAAGGATCTACTCATTACAATCAGAGCAAAAGATATCACTTGTTCTCTGGGAGGAGCTGAAGAAGAAAAGTTTGTAAGGGAAAGAAAACAAGCTGCAGCCTCACTGCTCCCTCTGAGACCATTGCCCTCCCATGCTGACAAGGGACGAATTCCAGAGTAACCAAAACATTTTGTTGCTTTCTCTCTCCACTGCTCTCTTAGTTAGTAAATATTATCCTAAGTACCTCTTTAGCAAACACTGTTGTAAATAGCCACCTGTTCATTGGAATGACACTGAAAAAAACTAAGTACCAGCTAAGCTTCTTCAGTTACATTTACATTGTCTTCAAACCAGTAAACTGATTTACTTCAGCAAAGCTTCCTTTGCTAGAACATGGATTCGCTGACCTCAGAGACCCAAACAAAATTTATATCCTAATCACCATTAAAGTTGCATTTTATTAAATACCTTCATACAGCTTACTCCTATTTTTAAGAATGCCTAGGGGCTTTTTTTGTCCAAGAAGACACAGATTTCACTATTGTCAAGTCTTCTAAGAAGGCCAGCCAAAAGTTAACACGAGCCTAGAGGTCTGTGCTCTGTAAGGAAACATTACAGGGGTTTACCTTTTACATGCACATTGTATGTCAAAGAGCACAAGGTGCCTTCTGTCCTACACAATTCATCTCAATTAAGGAGAAACAAGAAGATAGGGACTCACATTGTACAAAAACAAGCTAATGCATTTAGCAAGCTATGATAAATATGTCTTGAAGTGATTACAGACACCAGACTAACAAGATGATCTCGCCAGTAACTATATACATTATATGAACATCCTTTCCTGAAAAGGAATATATCATTTTAGAGGAAGGTTCTCAGGCAAAAACCAGCAAACAGCCCTTTCTGGGCAGAATAGCTCAACTACCACAAGTATCTCACAGAGCAATGGAAACAGTGCAACATATTCAACCAAACACTCTCAAGATACTGCTTGATAAAAGAGACTACTGCTTTTCACAACAGCCTCAACTGAATCCCCAGAGCAGCCATTACCGAAGGAACATCCAGGTGTTGCTGAGCTTGAACAGGAGAAGGGGCTGGGAATGAGAGGAATCCTGCTCCCCTGCCCACCCCAGCTGCCACTGCCTTTTGTTTCTCTATTTTTCTCTAAACTACAGCCACATCCCATTTCTGAACAAGTGACAGACAGCTCCCAAAACTTGACCACCTGGCCTTTATCAATAGGCATAACCATAAAGCCCCCAGGACCTGGGCCAGATGGAAAGTAAAATTCAGCAACAGTCGTGAACAAAAGCACTTACACACTAAAAACGTGTTGTTTCTTGGTGAAGTTTAGCATTGTTTATTGACAGGTCAGCACTAAGAGTAAATCATCTCCTCTAGAAATTGGTGTCAACACTTCTCTGGCCACTGCTAATTGCTACTCTATACTTATGTCACTTACATCACCACAGTAAAACACAGTTTGTAAATTACTTCACCTTCACACAGCAAACCAGTACCTGAAGGAAAACAGTTTGCTCACTCAGCATTTTAGCAAGGCACAAAACATGCTGCTTACAAGCACCTCTGAAAACATTCAAATGACAATTGCATTTATTTGATGATCAAGTAAAAACAAAGTTGGAGGGGTTTTGTTTGTTTGTTTTTTACATCTCAACCATGATAATTGCTAAGTCTCTAATAGGAAACAGATTCAGAAACACTAAAATGGTTTACTTGAATTTTGTCACTTTTCATTTGCAGATCTCCCAAGTTGCAGATTTTCTTTTTACCAAATGCTACCTACATCTTTTTGATTATACACTAAAAATGTTTACATGCTACTTGCAAACACAACTTCTTAACAAATATTTTGTTTTGTTGAAAGGTGACTTGCAAAGCAATTTTAAAAGCCTCTAAAAGGAATATAACCACAATGACTAGCAGGGGACCCCGGGACTAGGACTAGAGCACCGCAGAAGATGTCAACGACGACAGCAGAAGCCCAGGGAGAGCCCTTTGCATCAGCGATATGCCTGATCAACCTGAAGCTCACACACAGCCTCATTCATTAAATGCAACAAAACTACACAAGCATAAAGGATTTGCAGGTTCTATCATCTGCGAGAGGGATTGCTTTATCCCACAGAAATATGAAATGCTGTTCTTTACTTCAAAAGCTTTAAAATATCTGTGGGGGATACTTTATTTTAATCAAGCTGAGGAAATCTAGGTTCCAAGCCAGCACTCACTCCTGCCCCTAATTTTTCATTAATTAAATCAAGCATGGCCTCAGGAAGAATATTTTGCACTTAAAATTAACCTAATGGGTAACTGTTTATAAGCTTTCCCCCTAAATATTAATATAGCAGCAAATATGAAACAGCAGTCATGCAGATCTTACAAATATATATTTGCAGAATGTATAATAAATTAATTGTTATAATATTTGTGCTCCTGGTAATCAAACCAGAAATATAATGCAGTTTCACAAAGGTGTGACGTTCCCTAATTGGACATGGAATCTTTAGTTTGCACATAATTTCAGACCAAAAAACATTTTATCGATAACAAAGGACCAATCTAAATATTATTCATGGAGTTTCAACAGGAATTTCCTAAGGCCAGACCATACCTATATTAAGAGATAAAAATGGACCATGTGGTTTCAGAAACACAAGCTTCTGAAACACTACTCATACATTGTTAATCCCCAGGACTGAAGAAACAAATCTAGCCTCAATAACCTTCACTCTCAAAAATTTTATGATATTTAAATTCATCAGATGGCATTTTCTTAAAATAAAAAAAAAGCTTTATGAGGAACCGGCTTTTCTTATTTCTGAAGATACAGGTTCTACTGTTTGAAGCTTTTTTTTTATTGTGAAAGCTATAAAGTTATTAGTACTAAGGTTCTCTTACTAATTCTATGCCAATATAGTGCCAGTAAGCTCCACTTTAAAGAAAAAAAAACCAAACCAGAACAAAACAAAAAATCACAGACTTATGAATTCAGCATTTGATGCTACTGTATTAGAACCCCTTGTTAAGCTGTTACAGAAAGGGGCCAAAGAAAGGAATCATGGTCCTAGCTGGCAGGTTACCCAACCTAAACAATTTTTCTTCCTTTATTCTAATTGTACTTTCTTCAGAAAATAGAGACAGACACCCAGAACCCTGAGACAGTTCTTGGTGAAGTTGTTTCTGCTACTATGGGAGATCACAAACTGTTCAGCAACTCAGACCACATTTTGGCTTATGTGTTGCTATCTATTCCTTTATACAGCACCTCCAGTGTCAAGAATTCAGCATTATACAAGCAGCAACAGATTTAGACTGTGTGGAACAACAGTTTGGGAAAGAGGTTTAGGCTTGTGAGCATGTATGGTTCCTAGAAGTGGAGGATAGAACTCTGTGTCACTAATACGACAGTCTCAGGGATGCATTCAAATACCTTCTTGCCTTAGAAATGGGTAAAAAGCATATCTAAAACCAGATACTGATTTCATTAAGCTATTGCTCCTGAGACCTTGCAAGCTGAGCTAATGCATTTTATGGCATGCTAGATTAAAAGTCATTCATTTCAACATTTAAAAAGGATTTTTAGGTCCTTTCTGCCTTTCCTCCCTTGACTGGGCTTACGATCAACAGTTCCCTCCCTACTCCTGTGACATGACAGAGGAAAAGTTGGAAGGAATAGTGACTATTTCATGTTGCACTGCTAGAATTTAAATCTATTCCACCCTTATCATCGGTTTGAAAAGTCACACTACCTTTTCCTTTCAACTTGGTGTAGGAGCAGGAGCAGTGGCATTGGTATCAATTTGAAGTACAGACTTCTTTGCTAGAAATACCATTATGACCTTTTGTAAGTTGTTATAAACTAATTTCCACATTTGTTTAGCACTAGGCACATCTGAAATTAGTTTTATTGACATCCTCTTAGGTAGCGATTGCCTGCTTTAGACAGATATGATGATATAACAACCTGCTTTGTTTCAGTTGTTCCAAACTCTAGGGCTTCAACTTATGTCCTACCTACAGTGAAACAAGCAAATCTCCCATATTACCTGAAAAATAATCAGGTGAACTAAAAATAGGAGCTCTAATATTTTTTTCTTTTTTAAAATTAATTTTATGACCACACAGAATTTTGCTAGTGTACTAAATGCATAAACACAATAATAAAATAACTTTGCATACCTGGAAAGAAATCTTGAACACCTTTTTCTGCCTTATAAGGGGGCAGGGAAGAGACTCTTAGTGTATATCAGAATTTCTTCAGTTTGATAAAGGAAAAAAATTCTAATACATAAACATAACTAACAGCAAAAATTAAAACTTTACACTAGACCTTTAGTAAATTCATTGTAAGCTAAACAATGACCATTAACTGAGATCCTCTGTGCTTCCAGCCAGACTGAGAACTTGAAACTATTCCTTAGGCAAACCACAACATACATTAGCCTTGGTCAGGGCTGTTACTACACTAATTGGCCTTAATTGCCCTTACCAGCCTTACCTGATACCCACTCCTACTCCTCAAGAAACTCCCTTTAAACTCAGGCCGGGGGTTTTAGTCTTGTTCTGACTTATGTTGCAGTTGTACCTAGTTCAGATTTGTTTCTGCTCTTAACTCCTCTGTAGTCCTTGGATCTGTGTTGTAGCTTTGTCTCTAGTCTTGCCTCTTGGAAGGACCTTGAACCTAAACTGTAGCTGGTTTCACGTTTTCTCTGGCCCTAATCCATGCTGCTCCTGACAGGACGTTGGACCTGGTTCACCACCTCACCCTGCCTGGGGCTCTCAAGGCATTCTGCTAATAGCACTCAGATGCCATGGGCCTGTGCTGTAGTCACTGCCTGTCCTGTGGTCACCCGTGCCTCCTGGCTTGTACTCCCTCATGGAGCAGCCCTTTTCTTGCTGCTTCCTAATAGACACTCCTCAGAAAACTGCAGAAATAATCATTTTTTGAGCCACATTTTCTTCAGTGAGCAGGTTTGAACACCGAAATGTTAAAAATATCAAAGAAATTTGGGAGACTGCTTTGGTGCCACTGTACGATGGTACAAGTACAACTGCCATTGAGGAATTAGAGTATGCTATAGGTCTCAAAAGAAAATTGGAGTTTAGCTGTCAAGAAAGAGACTTGCTCTCTCCTGCCAGCCATTGGTGCTGGTAAAGATTTTTATGGGTTCTGCTATTTTCAGCTGTGTAAAGGAACTGGACACAAATTCTGGCTCCTCTGAAAACCCAGGCTTTGCCCCAGTATATTTTAACATAAGTATTTTTTCCTCCATGATGTGGGACACTGAAGGTGCCACTGCCACCCTTCTGCTTCTCTGTTCCTGAGAGATATAATACAGCTCAATATATTTTTACTTCAGTTCACAAGTCCTATTTGTATTTTTCTTTTTACTCCTGTGTCAAGTTAAATATGTTCCACATTGAAAGACACTGATAACACTGACAGAGTGTGCTCTGCTATTCTGCCCAACAAAAGCTTTGTCTTGAAACTAACCTTTCCCTCAGCAGACAAAAGTGAAGGGCACTAATAGCAAATGAAAACATGTAGTTCTGTTTATTAGGGCTGTTGGTTTGAATGCCAAGTTCGCAGTACAGGATTAAGTGCGTTTTGTATACAGCTGGAATATGTCATAGATACATTTAGGTCTTTGAATTTTAACATTCCCAGGTGATTTTTTTTTTTTTTTTTTGTATTAGCCTTTAGTGCAGAAAGAAATCTGGATACTTTTAAAGTTCTGCAATTATGAAAAAAATATTGTTATTAAAAGTAATGCAATATTATTTAAAATAACACTTATTTTTAAATTGAATCATTATGAAGCAATGGCCACAAAATAAATGGTAAAACTTTCAGATTGTATATACCTTCTTTGAATGGAAGCATTTTATCTTTAGTATCACTTCAGATATCTATCCCCAACATAATATTTGATTTTGTGTCTATTTAAATCAATGGTGAAGTTTTCTACCAATTTTACACATATACGCTTAGTTCCTCATGAGTAAAATCAGTAGAAAACTGCACCACTGATTTAAAGCTTTACAAATTTTCTACACAAAGAGGCAGCCATCTTCTTCCATATGCTTTTGAAACAATATATTAGTTCCACGCAAAGAAAGCATGGGTTTCTGCCTGCTGTAAATAACTGATATGTTTTATAAAATACACTGCTCATTTATGGTCTGATGTAAATCCCAGTGAATCATAAAAATATTCCTATTAATTTCTTGGGGACTCTGGATATAGTCCTTAGGCAAAATTGTTTTTTACGATTTTGTTAAAGTAGCTGTTTGGAATCACATTGTCCTGCATGCTAACATCAAGGGTTCTTTTATACTTATTCTGATTAGGTTTGGTTTCAGCTTTGTTTATTAAATAATGTGAATAATGGCTATATAAGAATTTATTTTGAGTGGTGGCATTAAGAGAGATACTGAAAACTTTTAAAGGAATAAAAACAAAAAAGAACTGAAGAAATGAATTGGATGTTTCATGTATGTAAACAATTTCTATGACCATCCTCCAGCCTGCCACCACTCAAATCCAGCATGTTTTTATCAGCTATGTTTTCATGAGAGATTAATGAATTTGGGAAGTAGATGAAGATACTTATTAGCATTTGATCATTACTTTTTGGCACTCAGTCTGAGAACTCATTTATTCAAAGAAACACCCTGCATACTCTATTTCTTTATATGCATCCTTGCCTCAGGATTTTCAGGCAGGAATGGTGGCTTGTTATGCTCCTTCTCAGTGTGTAGCTGGTCAAAAAATGGAGGCCTGTCTGCTGATAAGGACCTTACCAAAGTTACTTATGTCTTTGACACTTCCATGCTGTTTTACTGCACTGGCGTGTATTTGAAGTTAGCCTTGAAGACCACCCAGAAGTACCAGCTGGTGCAGAACTCTGCTACTCACATTCTTAGTAGAAAGGAGCTGCTATCACCATAAAACAAACTGTGCTCAGTGTTTTGCTCTGCCTATCTTTTGCTTGGTGCTACAACAGTGTGCAAGTTGTACTCAAGAAGGCTGCATAGCCTGGCAACCGATTACTTGAAGCTGCCTCTCCCTACTACTCCATCATGGCTTGCTTCTCTCAAGTTCTTTGATAAAACCTTTAGGACCAGAGGCAAGCCACATTGAGTAAAAGATCAAACTCTTCCCCTCCGGCAGTTTGTCAGCACAAGAACTTGGTAGGGCATAGTGCACATTTGTTATGGCAGGTTTTTAATTACATCTTTGATACAGCAGTGATAGGATTCCATATGTTAGAGTAATGCAGCGTATATGCTGGTAAATCAGAGTTGAAACAAATTTAGGTCAGATCCTCACCTGATGTAAATTAACTGTTTCACTGACTTGAAGGGAACCCTGCGTATTTCTCACAGTTGAGAACCTGATCCCTCGTGAGATTTTACTGAAATGCCTAGGCTAAAAAAATTACAGTAACAATTGGTATTTTACACAAATGTACTTTTCTCTCTCTCCTAACCTTGGTGCTCATGATGTTACTAAACTGTTGGTGAACTTTTAGGAGAAGCAGACCATGTGTTGACCTGCGTAAAACACATGAAACCTTGAAAATATTAGAAGGTTGCGGACTTTGGAACTGTGAACCTCAGCTGGAACTTCCTGCCGACTGCTTTCCCAGTTAGAAGGCATCAGGTTGAGTTTTGTGCTTTGTAGCATACAGCATGTCTGATGACAACTGACAGACTGCTTTGAAAGCAGGCAGTAAGGATGAACGCTTAATCTGCCGCATAATATGACTGTAAAGAGGTTTCTAACTAAGGGGAGCTAATAAAATAAAGCCCATAGTGGTAAGATGATTTGTTTATAATATAATGTGCATAATTTAATATCCATAAATGACAACAAATTTGTGTGCGTCTGTAAATTTTGGGAGGCTGATCAGTTCGATTTCATTACAGTAAGAGCATCAATGAAAATAACATAAGTTTCTAAGTAGCATTCTGTACCCATCTTTAATTATATAAATTATGTGCTGTTCATATTATACACTTGTTTACATTGAGTAGGTACCAATTTAGTTTCACCTAGATAAAATGTCTGTAGTAAAGCCATCCTACTGCAGTCTGCTTATTGCAAAGCTTGGAATCATACCACTGCTACACACTCAGCTCATGCAAGTCAGCCTAGCTACGCATATAGCTTCCATCAGTCTAGGGTCTCACTGCTATTTTTGTGCTACAGAATTACTTCAGAGGAGATCTTTACTTCAAATCCATTAATAGATGTCCTTTGTAGTTCTCTCCCCTTTCTCTCTCCACCCCATTTCCTTCCAATTATCTAAAGGTCAAATATTGAGGCACATTTCTAGTCATGCTGAACATGATGGTATTTTACTAATTGCCCCCAGAAGACAATAGGACCATTGTCAGTGTAAGCTACTAGTCGGTGCAGATGGAAATGGTAGAAACCAAAGTAAGACCTCAAAGTATTCTTCCCTTTGACTTTGGTAGGTCCCAGACTGGACTGTCCGGGCAGCCTGTTGACCATGACATGTACATCAAAATATCCCCAAAACAGTGTTTTTTATGCAAAAGTGATTGTAAACTAGGATTTCATGAGAAGAACAGAATAATAGGTACAAGTTTCAGCTACTACATTAAATCCTGTTCTGAAAAAAGATTGCTGCTACAAGTCTGGGCTTTTCTTCAGCTTATGCTCCTGTAGGAGTGGGGGGTTTAACCTTATCTCAGAAAGGAGCAGGAGCCCACAGTACTGTGCCACATGAAGTGTAGAGGACGGGGGACATAACACTGCCTTGCTCTGACCTACTCTTAGTATTTGAAGCCCTGGCTCCTCTTCACAGTATGTTCTGCAGCCAAAGATCCACAGGGGATAAAATGCCTTTAGTAACTGACATAGTTTTCCATCTCTATTCACTGGATCTCCAAATCTGGATAGGGCCATTGCCAAAAGTTCTGAACGAGTACGAAGAGGAGGGAGTGCAGTGGGATGGAGGGAGGAATGAGGGCAGTCTGCGTTTGACTGGTTTTGCTTCCATGACATTATCAAATATGGGAATTAGGGTTGGCATCTGGACCTCAACAGTTTTTGAGGGACTAACCTCAGTCTCCTGGAGAAGAAGTAAAGGGAGCAAAACACGTCATGTGTGTTGTTTTTTTGCTGGAAGGACCGGGATACAAAAGTGGTGGACACACCTGTGTAACAAGACAGGTAGACAGAGAAAATATAATGACCATGCTATCAGACTCATCTTCTCATTCTTCATATATGAGTTCAGGCCATGATGTGAATGCCTGAGAATATGGCGAGATTTTAGCCCGTGGGAAGAAAATGACGAGGCATTGACCCAAAAAGGAAATGTTCAAGTCTTAAGAGTGCTTTAGCCTTGTTTATCAAACAGAATCCTCAGCTTTTCCAAACAGAGTATTTTCGTTTCGTGCTTCCATTTTCTGTATCACATGCACAGAGAAAATAACTGAAAATGTTCTAGAAGGATCAATACTATATTACACTAGAGAAACAATTCACTTTTCTTGCTCCCATTTGTACCAGTGTCCCTCAGGTTTGCATCAATAGCCAGTTTGTGAAGCCTCATGATGCTGTTACCATGAGCATGAGAAATCAGTGATAGGAGTCAGGTGCCTTTTTGATGTAATGTTATTTATTAAAGAAACAGTAATATTCTTGCCTCCGAATATATAAGAAATGAACACACCTTCCTTTTAGAGAAGTCTTTACACCTGTCCCTCCTAGTAAGCTATATGTCCTAGTGTACCAAACCAGGATAAAGGATAGAGGAATCAGAAAGAAAAATGTACAGTTCAGAAATTGTTCTGATAAAATGGATCATATGCATTTGGGTGGAACAAGGATTTGGGAGAACAAATGTTATTGCAGGGATTTGTGGTTAATCAAAGCTGTCGTGATATGATATACAGGAAACCACCACAGACTTACGGCTGTATTCACAGAAGTAATTTTACTGATGTCTTTGTAAGATTATCTGGCTCTATGCAGACTTCTTAAAAATCTTAGGTGCTGATCTTGCAAACACTTTTACACATACTTAACACTTATGATAAACAGCTCCACTAAACTCAAACTAGTTTCATGACTAGTGATAAGCAGCTATCTAATGATTTATAAGTCTGTAATTTCTGTCCAAAAAAGATGATGTTCTACATTTTGTTTTAGACAACACAATATGGATGTGTAACAACAGCCAGTTCTCTGTTAGTCTCATGAAATTTAACAAGAAAACATCCACTTTAAGGCATTCTGTAGTGCTAAGAATTTATACTAACCCTGCAACAGAATTCTAAGAGACACTTAAAAAAAAACATGCTTTGGAAAAGCACTGACTCTATTATGTTTTATAAATATTTGGTATAACTTCTGTAGGTATCTATCCATTTTTGTAGTTTAATCTATTATAGACTCTACAGCATTTTCTCTTCCATAATTAATACTGGACTTTCCTCCCTCCTCTGTGGGATTTTTGCAGGGATGATGATCTATACTTCTGCTAGATCTTAATTTTATTTCTCATCAACAGGCCATGATTTTACATGTTTCACTGTTTTTCAGTGATACAACCCACATGTAAGTTTCAATGAGCTTTCAAATATATGTAAACAAAAGGATAGACACATATTTGCTTAAAATTTCATTACAGCTTTTCTTAAAAATGGATCTCTCCAATTGGTCAGATCCTTCAAGGAAACAAAAAAAAGTTACTTTCAAAATAAATATTTAGTTGTACAACATGTATTTCACAAGAACAATTTTTTATGTAAGTATGATTAATGAAGGAAAATGCTAAGAAGTTTTCTCCACCAACTCCCCGTGAATAATGTTGCTTCTTAACTATACTGCATTATTTTTCCACTGGAGTTTCTCAGGTAATTTTGCCCTGCCTGACTAAAGCCTTCCCCCCACAGATTTGCCACAGGTAAGCTCTAGAGTGTAGAAAAAAATAGCTGGGAAGAAAGTAACTGAAAACATGCAAGAGAGAGGGTGAGCACCAGAAGCCTGAGTAGTTTTAGAAAGCAATGGAACCTTGGGAATCTCCATCTTCTAACAAGCAGGTGAATCTGGCCAGAAGCAGCTGCTCAAACAACAGATTTACTCAGTTTTCACTCTGTAAATTGGGACTGAGGAGGAAGGGAAGCACATTTCATAGAACAACATGCAACAACAAACAATACTGCTGCTTTTAGCACTTATGAAACTACATGGGACTTGAACTCCATGACCAAACTCATAAACAGTGACACAAAGAAACATCTGTTTCCATAAATGAAGACAGTCCGAGTAGCCCACAGCAACTTGTCAAAAAAAATATTTTGGAATATGTAGAATAAATGCCAGCCCTGGAGCTGTCTAATGCATATACCTGTGATCACGCACGTGTACACTGTACTTGTTTGTTCTTATTCACATATTAAGAACAACAACTGGCTGCTCCTATTCTTCCACTCATTTGTTTCTACCTTATTCACCTGTTCAAAACCTCTCTTTATAAGGCATTTGTCATCCATTTCCTCCAAAGAGCCGGATCCAACTGCTACTGAAACCAGTGGTGAATGTCCCACTGAATGGGAGTTGGATTAAGTCTTTAATGTGTATCAGCAGTTCCATAAGAGGGCAGAAGAGACAGTAAAATACACTTAGGCAAAACATCTGTATATTTTACTAATTTACAGGTGAGGGAGCACAATTTTTAAAAAGTATAAATAATATACCAAGTAATTTCAAAGTTGTAATTTGACATGTATAATTCACATTGATACTAATTCATATAAATAAACTTCCAGCTTTCATAACTTCAAGACAAACAAAGAAATCTCTGGAAAAGAAACATGATTACAAGCCACATGGGAGGAAAAAAAAGTGCTTTCTAATCAACAGCCCAATGAATAACATGTTAGTCAGCATGAAGGAAGGGAAGGGATATCCATCTACATTAAATTAGTGGGGATTTTTCTCTGTCCTTAATTAATTACAGGCTATCAACCTAATATTTGGCCAATAAACAGGATGATAGTGATTATTCATCAGAGTATAAAGCCTCTCACATGGATATCATGCTGCTAGAGAGTGTGTCTTATTTCACAACTGGTTAATACAAAAAATATGACCAATAAAGGCTTAGCCCAGCATCCTCTAAAGTCTTAAGTATTGTTTGCCACTATTTGCAATAACCATCAAATTGGCTTTTTAGTGGAAATATTCTTTAGTGATACACACCTTGAAATTCACATTGGATGAATAATATTATTATCAATAGTCGTAGTATCAGAAATAATAATAACAATATTATTATCAACAGTAGTAGTACTAGAAATAATATAAAGTAATAAATAAAAGCATATTTGTGCAAAATTTGATCCTATATATCTAAAGACTAGTAATGAAACACCCTTTCATTAAAAATTGAACATGCTGTAAGACTGCTGCCATGCTGAATAAAAAAAGGTATTGCTGAAGTAATGCTAACTTATTTCCTTAAATATATGTTTACTTATCTACAACAGCATGACGACAGACAAGCAGAAGCACAGCATAAAAAGGGTCTAATTCATCTGTGTCATAATACAAGTGAAGGAAGGGAGTATAAAGGATTAAATGAGAGAAGAAACTGTTACCTGCAAGCAGCAACACTAGTCACTGTAGAAGAGATGAGGGCTACAAACTGGTCATGTATTTGCCTCCAGATTAAAGGCTGTATACTTTGAAAGGGCCTCCTTTTGGTCTGTAGGAAGGAAACAGGAGAAGGAGTCAGTCTTCATCTTAAATATTATCTCAGACAGGAAACTTAGCCTTTACAGAAGAGTTAAGGAACTTCTCATCAAAGCTTAGCTGAAGACATAAAATAAATAAATAAAAACTCATTCCTTTGCTAGGAACTCTGTGAAAGGGCACTGAGCTCTTGCAGTAAGGCCTCTGCTTTCTTTGTTCTTAAAAGGGCTAAAACTGTCCTGGTCAGTCCCCAGGGACAGGGCTGTGTTGGATGCAGCCTCATGTAGTTTTAAACTGTTAAAATGGCATTTTGTTCCTATAAGCAGATCCCAGATTGCCAAACGTGTTCCTGCTGTGCTTCCGTCTCCTCATTATAAGAGCTGTGAGGGGGTCATGCTCATCCTTCTCTGATTTAGACACACAAGTCCTTGCCCTTAAGGTCAAAGCAAAAAGAAGAGGGTCCAGCCAGCTCCTTGCCTTGCCTTTCATGATGCTGGCCCACATAGAACAGCTAGAGCTCAAACTGAAACCGCATTTGCACCCTTAAGGGAGATGCAACTTACACCATTATAAAAATGCTTTGCTGATATAACTTTTCCAATGCTGTGAGCAGAATAACCTATACCAACAAACTGCTTTTTCTCTTCTTATCAGCACTGCTTTGTTGAGCAGTGGAAGGATATTTTGCTAGGATTATCCACTCAAATGAAAGTCCACCTTGTAACAGAGTCCTAGCACTCTCCCATCTAGCATGTTTTCTTCTGATTAGTTAACCGTCAAATATGTACTAAGGTATAAGGAAATATCATCTTAAATCACATGCCCTCCAGCCAGACTCAGGCTTTGTACTGCCAAAATGGAACAGCTGTCTGTGAAAGAATCAACTTCTAGAAGTAGAGATAACTCCCAAGAATTACCTCTGAATTACCCCAGCTCTCAGCAAATAACTAGTGCTTGTATTCTGAAGATCAGCAATCACCATTGAAAAAGAAACTTAGTTGCTTATATTTTGTGCATTATGAACAAATTACTCAAATGACAAATTTTAGGTGATATTCCTCCCTCACAGATTTCTCAGATAGTTATTTAACTAGACATGATCCTCAGGTTTTCACCAATGGCATTTACTAAGCTAACCCTTCAGTTCTCAGTAGTATCTTTATATCCAACACTCCTAGTACCTAAAACATACCTAAAGAGCTCAAAGAATGTTTACTCCTGTTCATATTTAACATATACTGAGTAGGTGAAAACATATTAGAGAAGACAATTGTCTGGATTAAATATTTTAAAATAAGTAACCAAGATGTTTTCAAGAATCATTGGTAAGAGAAGAACAAAACTTGAAAGAGAGGCAATGCAAATGTCTGTAGTAACCCAAGAGTTAAGTTAAATATAGAAATCTTGAGCAAAATAGCTTGAAATCAAAGTTCCCAGGAGATCATGACCTTTGCCTCCCATGATTTATCAAAATAATAAGTCTTTAATGGAATTATCACAGAAGACATTAATTTGCTCCATTGCTTCACAGAACCATAGCATTAAACACAACAATCACACTGGCAAGCCCCCAGCCTGTGTAGTCTGCTCTTCCAAATGGCAGCAGTGACGAATCACTGCATGCTCAAAGCCAGTTTATGTCTTGCATCAGAATATACTTAAGAAACTCGACCACAGATTCTTGGGAGCAAGTTAGTCTTTCTATTCCTGGTATCTTAAAAACTCTCCTTCAGAGAGTTTACTCAGGTACCTCAATGCTGTGGCTGTCCATACTCAAGTTTTAATTTTCTCTAAAGAATTACTAAGAAATAATAGATATCATTGGGAAGTTTTATCATTTTCCTTAGAAAAACATCTTTGCTGGTCCTTACGGAGATAACATTAGCACAGCCACTATGGCAAGCTTGAGATCTCCTCCAGTCTGTCAAGTGCATCCCCAGAGGATAGCTTCTGTGGCCTTTACCAAATGGCTCATTTATTCTGCAGTGGATGCTCTATGTACCTGGCACACACAGCTGTAAGCTGTGCAGGGACTCTGTGATTGGAAGCCAATTAAAATGACAGAAATAACTTCTTCCCTATTCATTCACCTTGTTTATTCACCCGAAGATACACAGCAAAAGATTAAAACAACACAAGTGTGCATGCAGAATGTGCTAAACTAGACCTTAATCTTTCTTTGCATTCTTTGATAAGCTACAGTGCCCAGGCTAAAGCTTCTGTAAAGATGCAAACTCTTATACTGCAGCACACTCCTTGCGTTTTCTTTGCTCACAGACTCTGGTTTAAGCATCACAAGCCTTGCTAGCTTGGTTAGACACAGGTCCCCAAGCTTCTAAGCATACTTTATGATGTGATATTTTCGTTGCCATGCTTTGTTTTCTCCTTCCCAGCCTTTCCTAATTTAACTCTATAAAGCTGAACAGGAGGATCACATCATCTAGGTAAAGTGAGGTGCATATGATATTTACTAAAAAAACCTGCAAAATCCCAAAATGTCAGACATTTTCATTTCCTCACTAATAAACAGAATTTAAAAGGTCAGTAGCTGAAAACAGTTTTTAAAAAGACTCCAGATAAAATTACAGGACCTTACCAAATAAAATGACAGGACCCTACACAGTTTCTGTGTCTGCACACCTTAATTTTTATTTAGCTATGACAGGATAAATCAAAAAGAACCAAGAGGTTTCAGAAAAGCAATACTCCTTTGAAGAAGGAGCTGAAAGAGGGACAACTTTTTAGGAATAAGCAGAAAGAATGATTTCCCAGATAGACAAAAAGTGATGTTCTCTCTTTTACCTTTTAAAGAACAGAGAGAGAAAAAGAAGCTTCCAGTATTCTTGGGAGGTCTGGCAGATTTACATTTCTGGCTTAGATGAGATTTTGACTTCCCAGTAACACATTGATACTGGATAGACTACAACCACACAGAACTATTTTGCTTCCTGCAATATTAAATGGCATGTGAGAATGGAAAGTAATCATAATGGCAGAAGTTAGTTGCCTAAAACATTCACATCAGATGACCACATTTAAATGCACTCCAGCTTGTTTCTTTTCATGTTTGGAGGGAACATGTCGTGCACAAGATAGAAACACAGTGTAATTAAACGCAAATATATTTTAGCTTCTAAAAATAGATACACCTTATATTTCTCATCATCCTCTACATTGTTTCTCAGTCATTTCTCTGATTCTAGACATACCACCTGGTGACTATAAAACCTTGTGATGTTGTGATATATTTCTGTAATAATAAGAAATCCAGCCTTCACAGATAGGATATGCTGAATCTGGCCTATATGGAAAGAACAAGGAAATACAGCAGAAGTAAATCAGAACATACGTATTTCACAACATCTGAAGATGTTCAGAAAGCAAATATAGATGTTATTTTGGTCTATATAAACTGGGTACATCGGTTTAATAACCTGAAATTGCTTGGCAGAATTTACCCAAGGAGTTGACAATAGCTTCAAATGATTATTACCGTAAATACACCTATTTGAGCAGGTGTGTAGTCCAGTGAAGTACTACCCATGGATTAATAAACTGTAGGATGTGTGAATACAGAAGTTTACAGTCACATTGGTAGATCAAATTTGTGTCTATGTTTTGCCTCACAAACCTAAAGTGATGCCACAAAGTTTTATTTCCTGATTTGCATCCAGTCAGATGCTATTTTGAAAGTTCTAGTAAGATACTTGAAACCAACCACAGTTAAGGCATCTTGCATGTTTCCAGCATTTCAGATATGTTTCTTAAACATTTTTTTTCCAGTGATACTGCACAAAGTACTCTAATATTCTGCAACAAATACAACCTGTTTAAACATAGTAGGTTGCAAGGATACAGCTAATTTAATTGTGTCTTTGTTAGAACTCTTTTTAAACATCCTTATGAAGAGTAAACAAGGTCTGGTAGAATATACATATTCTGATTTATTTCTACTTCTATTATAATTCCTTATTACTTCAATATATGCCTGAGCTAGTATTACTTGAAACCAACAGAAAAAATTCCACTGTGTAAATGGGCTTTGCATGCTGGTTTTTCCTAGGTCACTGCTTGGTATTATTAATACAGAAGAGGTACACATTTTCTTCATATCTTTCACCAAACTCTTAACTGGAAGGAATAAGTAGATACACATATTAGAAGAGAATGTTTATCCTTTCTTTAAGAACTCATGTCCATACTTAGTCACCTAAAGAAATGGTAGACTTCAACAAGCTCCCAAAGACTTTTTTTAAGCTCTGAGTATCTTCAAATTTGATTTGGCAGTGACTCAGAAAACATGAGAATCAGTACCACCACAAAAGTTGTTTCCATTTATTTTCTCCTTATTTTTCCAAAACAGCTTCCACATTGATAATCCTTTTCCTACTCAGTCCTTGCATCTGTATTAAGAATTATAGGACCAGATAAAACTATTGACTTAATTTGAGTGTATCAAGGCTTCTGTATTTAATTTATTTTAAAAATTTTGACAAGACACAAGATACCACATGAGTAGATTCATGGAACCATAACATAAATCCTGGAGATTATCAATGTAAATAATGTACATGAATTTTAAATGCTGTACAATACTACTGCCAACGTAATGAAGTTGAGGAATGAGATTGGAGTTTTTTAATTATTTATACAAACTCTCACTATTTTATGCACAAGTGATTAATTCCATCAGTGAACCAGGGATATATATGTCATCTTACTCAAAATCTGCTCAGATTAGGGGAAGAGGTTAAATCAGCTGCATTCCCCTTGATATCCTATGCCTTTGGCTCAAAAAGTATCTTGCAGAAGATACAAAAGATAAACAAAGATACAAAAGATAAATATATGCTTGTTGTGTTCCCATCCTTTTCCCCAGGATTTCTGTTCTATTTAAGACAGAAAATTGGGCTAACTGGCCATTTGCTCTCACCCAATACAGCTGATCTTATATTTCACATGGGAGGTGGCACAGGCAGTCAGCACAAGTTAAAACAACTGGAGACACTTTTCACAGTTTTTCTATGAGAGTCCCAGAAAAATGGGTCTTATGGCATTGCCACCTTCCTGCTTCTTTGAGTTAAGTAACTTTTTACCTACACCTCCAGCAGTTTAGACATGAATGAACGCAGAAAACTGTTCCTTTTCATGAAATTTGGTCCCCCTGATGTTCTGAGTAAACAGCTATGTGGATTTTAAGCATTACATCTACTCTTTCCTCTCTTCAGCACATTTGGGAAGAGATATTATGCTAATAAGCAAGCCACCCAACTTAGAAGAGTGGAGAAACGATAGCACAGAAAATATTATTTGGACAAAGCAAGTTCTCACCAACCTGTTAGTACAGAATCAGCGAAACTGCTCAAGAATTTCTGATTCCTGGCTTTTTCTGAGCCCTTAGACAACAGCAGAACTCTGTTTCTCCACATTCTTTGCAGCAGCACATAGAGAAGTCTTTTCTTCTTTAGCAATGCCACTCCTACTAGACACTCTGTAAAATGACATGCAGTTCCAGCAACCTGATGTGTCAAGTTGTCTGAATGTGGTCACCTTCATTATATGAACATGAATGTTATAATGACAGTACCAGGTTAACAGCCTGCCACTTTATTGAGATCCTCTAATAATTCTTTACTAATTGTTGATATAGGGAACAAAGTATTACTAAATCATTTAGAATATAACCTATGTAAGGAAACCACACTATGTCTTAGGAATTTTGCAATTACATTAGTAATTAATGAAGATGAGTATTTCCTTGTCTGGGGCATCAGCCAACAAATTGGAAGACTTGGGTTCCACATCCTGGTCTGACATTGACTTCCAGGGTGAACTTGGAAGAGTCATTTAGACTTTTGATGCTTTTTGTTAAATGGGGGTGATGTTCATTTCCTTAGGGTTGCAAGGATGCGTAAAACAAAGCCTCAGTTAACATTACAATGTAGGTCATATACATATCTAAGATGAAAGAGAGTTTCTTAGCCTAAGCCTATTAATATCCAGCACACAACTTCCAAGAAACACCCCCAAATCCACTAATCAGCCTGAAAAGACACATGCTTCCTTTGGGGCCAAAAAGACTCTTTTTGTCTGCATGTGTGAATAAGGTTGAGTCATACAAGCAGTTTTAAGTTTCCAGGGCTTGGAACATTTTTTAGTTTTCCATAGTTTGAAAATAGTTTTGATGTTGTTTATGCAATCACAAAAATGACCGGGGGTAAACTTTATCTTTAAATATTGATCTCCATAAAAAGCAATTTTTAGCTCAGTTGAGTTTATTTTATAGTCTGGTGATGACCCTTGTGGGTGTTAATATGATGAAATACAGTAACAGTTCTAGATTTTCTATCATCTGATTTCTTTTACCTCTGCATCATTCGCTATATATCCTCCAGTTGATACGACAAATTGAGCCTAGAGACAACAGCCTGAGTCATCCCACACAGTTCCAGGGTTTTCCCTGAACAATGTAAGGGTCCCATGGGAAAAGTAGTATGAATTTGGGTAATTTAAAGCAGTATAAATATGTATATATATAGAGAGGGATGACTGAAAGTCATAGGGGCAAGCTTAACTGAAATTTTCTAACTCTTGAATGCTAGAATGACCAAAACCCCATTCTTCTAACTCTGCTTTTTTGGGTTTAGTAAGGATGTTCAATACCTTGATAGCAGGTGATGGAGAACACAACTGAAGACAGACAGCTCGTGAACAGCTGCAAAAAGTGAATGTCAGCTCCCTCCTTGTCAGCTTTGTCCCTCAATTCTGGAGTGATCCTAGTCCAGACAACCTGAAGTTATGTGGTTTAACTCTCCTATGAAATAACTATCATTGTATTTACCTGTTATGGAGAGATCCTACATTCTCTGTGGAATCAGTTTCAAGGCTACTTAGCTATTGACTGGAAAACATTTGAAACTCTGTGTATAATGCTATTTAAGGACAATTGGCTATTGGAGCCATTTAAGGGCACATTGGGTAGGATGCTTGTTTGTCTTTTATGCTGTGCCAGTGACTTCTCTCTATCATTCCTCAGCAGTGAGGCTTTTTCTGATGAAGGCAAAGCCATAATATGCTACAGTATCCAGAGACACTCAATAACCATGCGATATGTAAGAAGAAAAAGAGAACTCTACTCCTAATAGGATTAAATGAAATATCACTTTACAAGGCTCAGTTCCAGCTCTGCAACCTTGGTAAGTGACATGGAGTGATACACAACTTGAAAGTCTTCACTGAATTCTGTGGGGCTTACTATAACTCCATGTTGTTGGGACAGTAGTAGTTACTTTGGTCACCTATTGTGTTTAGAGTGTACACTCTCCAAGGGCTCTCTATCTGTACAGCGCCTCTAGCTGACTGTACAACTAAACTGTTTCTCACAGCAAGACCTCCTACTAATACAAAAGGGATTATAGTAATGGTACATTAATGCTATCATAGTAATGCTGTATGATGGTTTAAAAGAGAAATTTATGTATCCATTACTCAGTCCTTACTTAATTGCACATTGCAAGATTTCTATTGCCCTGTTGGAATACTTGGATATTCAGCGTGGCAAGAAAAAACCCCAACCTGTCTATCTGAACCTTGATGGGAGCTGTCTGGATCTAACAGCTCATCAGTCTAAGAAGCTGAATAAATCCTGAAATCCTTTGGAGAAGGTACTAAGTTCAGGATAGGTCTTTGTGCCAAGCAAGGAAGTTATTTGCTCCAGAAAAGTTTAATTATTGATAAGAATGATAGTATTATCCTAAAGCTAACTGTTTAAGGGTAAACTCTGATTCATGTGTGGTATATGCATTGAGTGAAATGAAAAGAAAATTGCATAAATATTTATGTTAGTTAATTGTGTTTATGTTAAAAGTTACAGTGTTTGTTTAATGTCTTTGCAAAATCTGTAAACTTGGCTTCTGGATAAAGGCCTTCACAACACTGTTTAGGGTTACAGCCACGTGTTCCTGTCACTCACTTGTATCACTCCTGCAGGAAACCCAGGCCTGTTTTGTTCTCAGGTATTTAGGAAAGTTAGAGTTTGCCTCAAATAGCCACTGAAACATTTCATGCACCGATACTGAAAATACAAACACGGGGGCAGCTTTCCTTCTCTGGCTGAGAGCAAAATTTCGGATTTTGAATCTGAGGGTCTTTTACTCTGCCTTTATTTCTGTAGAGTTTTTCCATTTAAAAAAACCAGAGACCTTAAACAGAAATGTTATTTTTCCTCTGATTCATGAGCTCTTTCCTTAGGCTCAACTCTAGCAAAAAAAGGCAAGTTCTATCACTGTTGCTGAAGCAAATTTTAGATTAGAGCTAGAGAGACTTGAGTAAAGCTTTGCCATTTTGTACCATCAGAGGGCTTGGCCCTTAGTGTGAGGCACAGAAGCTATTCAGACACCATTCTTCACTGTTAACTTCCTCTGAAAACCTGGATTTAAAGAAAGCTGGCTCAGACACATTCCCTGCAATTGGTACCACAAGCAACAAACACAGCTTCCCCTCAGACCTCTAGAAGTATTTAGCCCTGAATAGATTTTACTCGTACCTTAAGAATAGTGACTTCCTTATTAGCTCAGAAATTACTTTGTGCAGTTGTCATGAGACTCAGAACCATATTGGTAAAAATATTTCGTAAGATCAGCTGTTCTCGTAGGACAGCCTCAACCTGGAACTTCCACTTCAGCTTCTGTTTCTTGATAATACCCACCATTAAAATACTACAAATTTCTGCTTCAAAGCAACTAAAGATATTTTAGCATTCTCAACAGTGTTATGCTTTGCCATCAGAAATGTCCCAGTAGAAGTATCTATCTCCAAGGCAGAGTGTGAAAGCTGGGCCAGCACTGGATAGACTTTGGCTTTAAGAGAAAAATACCTCTATTAATCTGGAGCAAGTGTTCATTATTTACTGAGTTCTACAGCAGAGCAGGTTTCTGCTCAGTACTTGACTGCAGCAGAGCATCTAAGTGTGCGTTTAGCATTGAGCAGTCAGTTCGGTGCTAAATTAAACATGCTCTAAAGACTTCTGATGGACTACAGCCTTTTTCCATGTGCACAAATCTTACTGACATCAAGTAAATTGTGTATGAATAATTGCCACCAAGTATACACTCCAGTCTCACAGTTGGGATCAAGTAGAATTTGATCTGAATATGCAAGCTAAAATACTTTCTGTATTAGAAGTTTGTATTCTTTTTCTATCTATTTTTTCACACGAGTTTAAATGTGAGAACACGCTGACATTGTTGAGGCTTGTCCTTAACATACAAGATAAATTTCAAATTCATTCTATCAGTTGTTTTTAATAAGAAATGTAAACAAGTAGGATCATTTTGCAATGTCCTCGAACAGGATCTTCTGTTAACAGTGATAGGGTGCCAGGGATTTACATTGTTGGTACATCGCAAGTATTTTCTCAGCAGGCTTTGCCATTTTCAGTGAAACCTATTATTGATTACGAAAGCTGATTTAAATTAGACTTCAGTGCCACTGACATTTAATCTTATTTTTACCCATGACAGAATACCTAAAAAAAAAAAAAATGTTCGAAGGCTCAGATCTATTGGCATTTGGATTGACTAGACTGTGTTAAGTTTGGAGCTACAGAGTTACTAATACCAAAACTGATGCAAAGAACCAAGGAGGGGAGACAGTCTTTTGGTGCAATGCTGGAGCACCAGGAATTGAAGTTCACACATTCTGGAGTGTTTTAGAAATTCTGTTGTGATAACAGGTGTAACACTGCTTTAATGCTTGAAGATGCTTTCAAGTTTCAGGTTTTTAGGTACAGACATACACCCAGAGAAATTTTTAGAAGTGTTTCAATTTCTCCTATTAGCTTCCAAATACTTCTGAAAATCCCTTTATATATATACTAGAAATTGATCACTGGTGATTTATGGCTAAATAAATACTACTTTCTTTCTTGGGAGTGAAGACCCAAGAAATGATACCAAGAGACGCTGTAAGAGGTAGAATATGTTTCCATCACCTTTTGCAAGCAGATGCAAGGCCATTCCTGACTGTGCTCTGCACTGACTAGAAACCAGGCTGTCGCAGATGGTGTTTGTTGAACCTCAGGTTCCTCAGTCCTGCTGAGAGGCAGAAACTAGTGGTTCCAATGAAATGCCACACAATTGCAGGTACAGGGCTCATGTTCAGGCCACAGCACAGAGCTTGTTTGCTCACCTGCACGGGCATTTGAATACTGGGTAAGGAAGCCAAGAAGCATGTTAAAAAAACGAAACGTGAGTCACAGCGTACACATGACAAACGTGAAGCCATAAAATGTGAACATCTTTGAGAAAAGGAGACAATCCCTGACTTCAGACTAGTTCTTTGAATGTAACCATCCAGGTTAGCTTTCTCCTCATTCAGTTCTCACGGAGAGTGCTTCATTACAGGAAGGTTCATATCAAGTCTCAGGTGCTTTTGAGCCCATGGCTTGCACACAGTTAGGGGCAAACTCCACACACTACTCATGGTAGGCCCAGTGTACACCATCACACATAGCCTGAGTGCCTTCTCAAAGGCTGAGTTAGTTGCAAAACACATGCTTCCAGCAGTTATATAAAAACATGGCTGCCCAGAGCACTCTGATGTTTTCCTGGTAGATCATGAATTTAGAGAACTGATTGTATGCATGTGCTATAAACAGATAATGTAATACCCAGTCTTTAAGGTTCACAATCCCTGGCAGTGTCACAACTAGAAATGCTTTCTTGGGAAGGGTAAGGCTATGCTTACCTTGGCTGATACAAAAAAAATCAAGAATGCTGATTTCAAAAGGCGTATCTTGGATGGTTGTCTCTAAAAGGATGTTTAATAAGGCAGATGGTTTTCATCCACTGCCGAGTTCACAGTAATACACACTCACCATCCACGTGTTCTCTGGAACCGTAATCATTTACATGCAGTCCTAAAAAGGGGTGCTACAGCCCAAGTGAGTCAAATTCCATCTTGTTGACACAACCCACTTCAGCGGTTACTAAGGCAAAAATGTTACTATGCTATAATTAATTTGGCCTGAGACTTAAGAATGTCATTTAAGCAGGTTGCCATCTCTTTTAAACACTGTATTAATAGTAGAATGCAAAAAGCAGAGCAAAATTAGAATCAAATGCAGTGATAGCTTCCCAACATCAGAAAAACAGTCTTACAAACATCAATAACGTAGTATTAGTATACTACAAAGCCTAAACAAATGTGTTAAGAGAAGAACTTGGCTTTCTGCACTCTATACAAAATATATGGTGGCGCTAGGAGAAAACCCCTACTGGCAAAGTTAAGCATGGACCATCTGAATTAAAACATAGTACTTCAAAATTAAAAGATAAAGGCTAAATGTCTACATAAAACCAGACTGATTGTCAGAGCCAAATGCATATGCAGCACTTCTGCCAAAACTCTTCATGTAAAGAGCTAAGAGACTTTTCAAACAGCCATTTGTCTATCTGATGTAAAAATAGGATGCAGTAACTTGCAAAATTCAGGGGGTTTGAAGTGTCTTGCACATCAGGACTGAAGTCCTCATCTGCCTGTGAGAAAAGCATTGCAACTGCCTTAGAAGAAAACTCGTGTTTCAGTGCAATGGAGAGGATTTGTGATAAAACAATAGAAATGAAAATTCTCATTTATGATGAATCCTTTCCTTACAATAGAGGAAAAAACCCAACAGAAACCAGCTCCCTCCTCTTCACTTCTCTAGTTATCATCTTACATTTACCATCTTAAATAAATATTCATGGAAGGTAATTTTTTTCTCCTCTTTTTCAGAGGCCTGAAGAAGCAGAAGCATTAATGGAGTGCAAGAGGCAGTGCCTTGGTTTAATCTCCTGTCCCTTCAGCATATACATATGTACCAGACAAATTGCTCTGGCATAAAGGCAGGGGAAATCCTCAACAAAATGACTTCAGGAAAATTTGGTTTTGGGGAAACCTCTGGTTGTCTTTAGCAAGTAGAATGAAAGGGATCTGTTTTTCAGTAATGCTCAGAATTGGCAACTAAAGCCCGAACCTTCGAGAGAATGCAACTGTGTTTTTGTCATCTAAACATGGAGGCCAGATGTTCAGAACTGTTCAGTGGCATGCGGAGCTCTGAGCTTTCTCCATCTGGCCAAATGCACCACTACTTGAGCATCCCTTTTATGGGAAACGTTTGCTACCATAGCTACATCTCACAGGACCCATCATTATCACTGTTATTATTGAACACAACGTTTTTATCAACTGAGTTGCTTCCTCAGGTTCTCATAAAAGTCATTTTACACATCGAAATAATTTACAGAAAACATAATTTTGACAAATGATGAAGGGACACAACTGTTTTTAAAATTGCTCTCACAAAACAAAAAAATTGGTTTTGGAAGGCCCAGAAGCATGGACTGAAAGTACGGTTCAGTTTCAACAGGACTTGCTACTTCAGGTCTGGCTTCATGCTACCACAGGGACACAGCTCCTGACCAGCATGGGCAGAGCAATCAGGCTGCAAGCATTCTCACAGATGTGCTCAGAATCTGCAAACCCTTGGTTACAGCCACAGGGAGAACAGTCAGAACTGATCTGTATTTCTGATAGCAAGCGCTTTAAGGTGCTTGTGTTAATCAAGAGGAGCAAGCTAGCTATTAACTAATTGCATTAAAGAAGCATGAGAAGACCTGAGCTGAAGGATATTTAAAAAAAAAAAAAGAAAAATATGTTAGGCAAAATAGAAAAAGGTGGTGATAAAAGACTTTTTTAATCATAAATTAAGAAGCCAATTATGGGGAAGGGATGAGTCCTTGATAAAAGATCTGATAATTATTGAAATTCAGGGCAAACCCCTTGGAAAGAGATATAAGAAACCCCAGAAATGAACATTTGGCAAATAAAGAAATTCACACTGTCTAAGAATGGAGTTTAAGGAAGCAGCCAGCTCTGATACAGTATCTCCTAAACAGAATTCAAAATACAGTAAGAAAAAAGGCAGAATACAGACAGAGTTCATAAAAACTAACCCAAACATGTCAACAACAGTATAGCAACCACCTCAAACTAAGGCAATGCTGGGCAGTAGGAAAAAAGATAGAAATTCAGTGGATTACATCACTTTGGAAATGCTTCTCTGCAGCAGTAGGGGGTGTGCTACTTAGGTAGAAAGGAGAAAAGCAAAACTACTTTTTTTGAGTAATGGACAACATTGTCAATGACTGAGACCTCAACCCAGAAGCACATAAAACACTATTTCCCTCTAACTGGATATTAAAGATTATAGCTATGTTTCCATCAGAAAAGAAACAATGCAAGTATAAATAAATATAAATAAAAGGATATAAAAATAAATAAGGTGACACACACTTTTAGATACAATATAAACAAGGATAAATAAGTAACTTCCAATGCATAAATTTATGTACATTCAGTTGTTCTCTTTGGGAGACGTCATACCCTTTCCATGTAATTTTGGTTATGTTCAGTACCAGAAATGAGACACTTGAAAATATACTATAAACTTAAAAGTCTTAAAATATAGTTATACTTTAATCCACAGGGCAAGAGGGCAATAGAAGTGTGAGACCAGTCATCCTCTCATGTAGGACTGCTGGAAAATGTTGCCAAAAAACCTAACTGCCTAAATAGAACACTATGAAGATCAGATGATGACCTGGATATGGTTCTATCAAATTATAAATAACAACAACGTGACATTGCCTGTCACCAGCTCGTGCTTTGTTCAAGAAGAAAAGCAACAACCAAAATGGCACCATGTATGAAAAAGATGCCAAAATCACTAAGGATGGCCAACTCACAGGTAATAGGGAAAACATAGAAACAGACCATGTGATCTGGGATTCTGAGGTACTCCACCATCTTTTGTAAATGATGTTCTACTTCCTTATGGCTAGAAACTGGCTACAAATGGAGACATTAACCTAAGAGTTTGCTCACATATATCTATTAGTCCAGAAGACCAACTACTATGGAAGAAAAGCTTACACAGATGCCAGAAAAGAGAAGATGGAAAGGGCACCAAGGATGGTGCCCCTGGCCTTTTGCTTAGTGGCTTCCAGCAAGAAGCAAACTCAAAAGGTTGCAATAACTGCATGAGGACATGAAACAACCAGATTCACAGGACTTACAGCCTGGTAGCACTGATGTTCCAAATGAGCACTTGTCTGAAGAATTGCTGGGGGCATCTCAAACACTAAATGAACACTCCGTAAGTATTTTGAATTCTAACTTGTATTATTATTAGCATTTATATTTGGCATTGAATGTGGTACCGGACCCAGGGCCATTAAAGGCTGGGTTTTCCATGCATGAAATCCAGGCAGGGTGTGAAGAAGGAGGAACAAGATGCAGAAGAAAGTAGACCTGGACTAGCTGGAGAGGTGGGCCTGTGTGAACCTCATGAGGTTCAACAAGGCCAAGTGCAAGGTCATGCACCTGGGTCGGGGTAACCCCCGGTATCAATACAGGCTGGGGGAAGAAAGGATTGAGAGCAGCCCTGCTGAGAGGGACTTGGGGGTGCTGGTGGATGAAAAGCTGGACATGAGCCGGCAATGTGCACTGGCAGCCCAGAAGGC
>NW_009258754.1:4061866-4078010 GCF_000687185.1 Egretta garzetta | reverse complement strand
TTGTTCAGCCTGGAGAAGAGAAAGCTGCGGGGAGACCTGATTGCGGCCTTTCAGTATCTAAAGGGAACCTATAGGAAAGATGGGGAAAATCTTTTTAGTAGAGACAGCTGTGTCAGGACAAGGGGTAATGGTTTTAAACTAAACCAGGGTAGGTTTAGACTGGATATAAGGAAGAAATTCTTTACAGTGAGGGTAGTGAAACACTGGAACAGATTGCCGAGAGAGGTAGTGGAGGCCCCATCCCTGGAAACATTCAAGACCAGGTTGGATGGGGCTCTGAGCAACCTGATCTAGTTAGTGGTGTCCCTGCTCACTGCAGGGGGGTTGGACTAGATGACCTCTAGGGGTCCTTTCCAACCCAAAACATTCTATGATCCTAAAATACCAACGGAGCCCACAAAGTATAGCTGGGATAGGAGGAAAGGTAATGGCAATGGCCACTCCAATACTGTTGGCAGCTATGAACACCCATGACAAGGCTGCCTAGCCTACAGTCTTCCACAGCTGCCAACAGTACGGTCACGAAGAAAGCCAGAAGTCGAGACCAGTCTGTTCTCTGGTGTAACCTCACATCATCTAGAAATCAATGGATGAAGGGCTTCCTTAGACAAAGTCTTCACTCTGTTTAGATGTCGCTGATGACTACCCTCCTCAAACTTGTGTATTTTTTTTTGAGACTCTGTTTTACCCCCAAACATCAGGTGGCTACAAATTTCATTGTATAGTTATTAACGTCATGAAAGAAGTCACATTTCTTTTGGTTTATATCTATTGCTTGTCAAATTCACTGGACAGCATATAAGTTTTATTTTGGGAAAAACAGTGAATAAACATTTCTAACTCCTTCTTCATACTACTTACTTAATAAAATTACAAATTTTATATGGACCTCTGTCATATTTAATGCCTGCCCACCAATTATCTTTTTCAAGACAGAATCCTACTCTGTTTAGCTCCCTTGAGAGAACATGTTTTATGCCTCGTTTATAATTGTTACACTATTCCACATCTTTTCTGGATCTACTATAAATTTTTGCTCTGGGATGACCAAACCTGCATGCACAGTTCAAGAAGGGACCATATCACAAGGGTAAAATTTGTCCTTTTTAAAGATTCAAGGAATTGGCAGAAAGAGCCCCCCAAAAGGGATGGCGTGAATGTTCTTTTCCTGTTTCTTTTTTTTCTCTGA
Organism: Egretta garzetta; assembly: GCF_000687185.1. Taxonomy (NCBI): domain Eukaryota; kingdom Metazoa; phylum Chordata; class Aves; order Pelecaniformes; family Ardeidae; genus Egretta; species Egretta garzetta. The sequence continues at coordinate 4,076,821 of NW_009258754.1, read as the reverse complement.
TGCGCACAACAAGCATTTAATGTTCTTAGTTCCGTTGTTTTAGGACAAGAGATCATCTGCTGTATACCAGTGTAGCTTATGGGATGCACTGCCCTGTGGAATGCAGGTTTTGCATTTGCATCGCTGCAGTGTCAAACAGGGAGTGAATAATGGGAAATGGGGCAGAACTTACTGACTTGTCAAGGTAAAAGATCAATATATCAAACAAAATTGACTTACATTTATACATTTATAATGGAACATAAGACCCAGTAAGCCCATAGAAGACAAGGGGAGTTTTGCCACTAATTTCAGCATTTCACTGTGGTAAGAACATTTTATAGATGGTCTTATACACCCATAAATGCCAACCTATTGAATAGTAACAAGCATCTACTATCTCTTTGTAGTAAATCAGCATATGTTCCTTCTTCCTCTCTGCTCTCATGGCAAGACAAAGCTTCTAATGATGTTTATAATTTAAAATGGTAATTGTATTTGCTACTTTAGTGCCCCAGCTCTCAAGATTATTCCTATACAATTTATAATGACAAATTGGGTGTAGATTTCTTGTGGTTTGCTTGTAATAGAAAAAAGGTATTTTTATTTTTCAAACTAACAAATTACAGAACTGAAATAAAAATGTATGTGAAAGTAATGCTATTAAAGCTGACACCTCCCCCCCCTCCCCGTTTTCATAGCCAAAAAGTTTTGAAAATATAGAGGAGCTTTGTTACAGATTACTGTTTCTCCATTTGCTACTCTAAATTTTCCAGGACAGAAATTAGAAAAAGCAGCAAAATAAAAATGAAAGAAAAAATATCTTGGACATTATTCTTGTTATTGGACTCAATGGTGTAAAAGAAGGGGAAACAAATAATTGAAAATTCTGAAGATTTAAAAGATTAATCTTTTATATTATAAAATAACATCCAAAAAAAAGTTCAGTTTAGTCTCAGCCTTCTTTGATTAGAAACAGTTCTGAAATTTCAAAATGTTACACTAAGTTATGATTTACTTTTTTAAGCAGTTTAATGACTGAGGGTGTTAGATGAGAGCCTGTTGCCTCTCTCACTCTGAAAAAAGTACATGTAACATAGGTAATGCAACACAAAGTGGATGAAAAAATAGTCACCTCTCACCCTGATAAATTATTCCTAATCCAATCTGAGACATAGAATTCTTATGTAATTCTAGGTAAGTCACTTAAACCATCATTTTGCCAGAGGGCCTCTTGTTTATGGTCTTGCAGAAACTGAGTGTTTGACTCAAGACAAGAGAACAGCCACTGGAACCTGCTTTTTTCAAACTGAAAGTTTTTATTCTTTTATAACTGCTTTTTAAAATTTTTTGAAGATCTGTAATTTCCTTCTATTATTCATAGGCCTTTTAATCCAACTGGGGGGGAACAGGCAATGTAGGATTAACATCTTTACCTGCTTTTAAAGCCCAACTTTTTCCAATCTGATAGAGATATAAGATTTGTCACTGAATATACATGGTTCAGTAGACTCATGTATACATATTTAGTAGACTAATTTCTTCTGGACCAAAAAATAATTTTAAACTTCTACTTCAAACAAACAAAAAAGAACTAAAGCTGTCATATTAATTCAGTTCCCTGATCGATCCCTCAGGGAAAGGGCATTGCTTTTATTTTAAAAGCTCATAAGATGTGTTTAATTTGGTTCTGTAGTTATTTGTTCAGTATGCAGTGCAAATTTTTCTGGCTACAGGCATGGGATATGGTAAACCTTTGCCTGGATCAATGTCCAACCTCTTTTAAGTTGTGGAGAAAGTTACTCTCTCATAAAGTTCAGACCTGCCAGACTCAATAACTCTACAAAAATGTTCAGATGAAAATTGCTTCAAGCAATCCTAGTAGAAAGCCAGCACCTCACCCCTAGTTTAAAGTTATGATCCTTATCATAATTAATTCAATAAAGAAGTAATGTACTTCAACCTAGGCATAGAGAATAATTTTCTGTCCTGACTGGTATAAACTTTCAGCTAGGGACATTTAAACTCTGGACCTAATCTTTCAGAGCAAATAATAAATTACAGACCTAGAGCCAGCAGATTGTAGCTGAAGTTGAACCATCATAAATATGTTGCTACATCTAAGATGAAAAGGTACCCTGGATAGAAGTGATAAAAAGTGTAATACTATTTGTAAATATAACAAAAATGTTCTTTTACTGACAAATCAAACATGAATAATATTTTTTGAGCTGTGAATACATTGAAGAGTAGGAATTTATATGTGATTCTTGTAAGCTGACATACCTTGCATCTTAAATTTAAAATCAACATTTTTCTGCTGATGAAATATAGAACTAATTCACTTCAAACCAACACTTTTGCAGATGTTTATTTGAAAGATCCAATCTCAATTGATTTAAGTATTGCATTTATGATTCACCTTACTTTTGTTTAATGTTATTGCTCTGCTGTCACTCCTTCTCCTTGCGCTACTGTGCAAAGCAGATCCCGCTGCAGAGATATGCTTACCTATTCTGAAATACCCTCAACACACGGAAGAGTAACTGGCCTTTTGCCTGTCTACCCATCTGAAGATTTCCATTCTTTATTCTGGAGAGAAATACACACTGACAACAGTGCGCATGCGAAGAAATAGCATTGGTGTAGAGCTACGTAAACACACTGTAAACATTCTTCAATGTGTTCATTGTTGTTTTTACAAAGTGCATTTAGCAGTAAGAAAGAAAGATGACTTTAAGGGTATGAACAGGCCCACTGAGTGAATGTAGTAAGGAAGAAGAGGTTGGTTTCGGACACTTACCTAGGTGTTCTTTTCCTCATCTGCTGGGATATGTTAAAACAAGTAACCATTTTTTTAACAGCAAAAATGCAATAGCAGAGTTGAGTGTGTACTTCTTTAAATTTTAGCTTTTATTTTATCGGCTCATCTCACATTCCATCGCATTGCATTCAGTCGTTTCTGTGCGGCAGTGTGACATAACTTGCTGCAGTGTTAACAGTTCCAAAACATGTAAATTGCTTTTCCAAGACATCTTATCCAAAACAAATATCCTCTTCTCACTAATTTAGTTTGAATATTCATAGATAATCTTTATGAGACATACTTAAAATACACATAGTACATTTATTACATCTACAGAATGTATTTTTAATCCTAATATGCATGAATTTGTATGCTGTTTCTACTGTTTGTCCTTACTGTTACCTATATCTAGTTTTTATTCTCTCCGTTCTTACTGTATTGAGGATAATCATGTCTCTACCTTTAAAATAATGCAAGATGTAAATTGCAGAACTATTAGGAAACTTCTGTCACCTAAAATTTCAACAATATCCAAGCACTGATGCATTATAAATTACAACTGCATATGTAGTTACAACAGAATATGTATAGTCCCCTGACTTGCAAATGCTCATCCCAGTGAAAAATCCCAATGATGAAGGAGATTCCCTGTTGGTTCGGTTTTTTTTTTTAGAAGCTGCTGAATGAGGCATAGTTTGTGGGATTTTAACTCATATAAAACGTCTTAATTTCTTCCATGATCCTATGTTATCCTAAAGTGAAAAAGCAACCCAAAACTCTTTAAAAGAGGCTTTGAGTAGAATTTAAATTAAATGAGTTTTCACATATATTTTCTGACTGAAAATTGTTCTGGATCTGCCAGGATAAAACACAATTATGTGATTAAGCTTTAAGAGCTACACTTCTCACTTAAATTCTCTTTTACTAATAATTGTGTTGTAGGTTAGCTTTCCTCAACTGAATAGCCTTTACACTCTGTGAATAGTTTGTGTTATATGAATTACAACTCTCAAGCTTACTTGTGTACAAGATTAAGCTCAAGATAATGTCAGTAGATATTACTCTTTAGAAATACATTTGTATACTTTTACTATTTTGAAAGTAACACTGTACGGTATTTCAGGTTCTTTTATGCTAAATTACCTCCACTTTTTAAGTGTCTTAAAAAAATTTAAGCTCACATATGTGTGCGTACAATCACATAATCTACAAACTCACCCAGCAATTAAAAACCTAAAAGCAGCTCTAATGATTGATCAGTTATTTACAGTATGCACAAACCAAGACGTATAGGAAGTAAGTCAACACGCTAGAGATTGGTTGCTGTTACAACAAACGCGTTTTTGCCTGAATGTTTGACCAACACTTGCAACCCTGCACCCCCACCCCCTTTGAGTCCCCCTTGGATTGATTAAATTGGCTCAAGATGACACCAATAATTGGCTCAAGATGCCGCTTCGACAGACCCAATGATCCATATCTTTGCATTCCCTAAAATCAGTCCTTTCAGCTCTGTGTTAGATTTAGGATGGTTTACATTGGCTCTGTCACAAACATTTTAATAAAGTCCCAGAGAAACCTCAAACTGGTGACATCATTGGATGGTGTTAAAAAAAAGTTCCACTTTGCTGGTTAGTTGTTAGCCTTTATAATCCGATCAGAATCTTTTTTTCCACTATGTTTTGTCATTCCTTTATAACTCTCTGCAATTAGGACCATGGTATTAAAAAGAGAAAAAATTAATATTAGCTATAAGGAGAAAACAATTCTAAGTATTTTGACATCAAGTAGTAAAATGAAAAAAAACCAACCTCAAACATTTACTGTATCCTAAGGGCAGGAGGCCTTAAACTGCTGGGTGTGTTATTTTTGAACCATTAGATAAATTAATTACAGTGAAAGTATTGGCTGTTCTCATGAGACTATTTTATAAGCGAAATGCAAAATAATGTTATCAAACTCACTGGAAAGGCTAATACTCATTTAACTACTTTTAGAAAATATATTGCAAATTGTTCAGCATGTCCCGAGACTGTATACACATCTGGGTTCAGATAATATACACAGGGCCTGATTCTCCTGTAGTTTATGTACACACAAAGAAAAAGATGTTCCAGTGACATCAGATGAGCAATGCTAGTTAAAAGTCTGAGGCTGCTGACAACCATTCCCATGCCATTTGTCTATTTTTTCCTGAATGCATGGCTTTTTAAAAATTAGCATTTTCAATCGTTAATTCTCATCCACCCCAAGAATGGAGTCACTAAGGAGCTCCACAATGCAGGAACTCCTGTTATCTGATATCTAGGCTCCTTGAGCTTTCCAGTTTTTTGAGTTTAAACAGATGACAGTCCTTGTGTCATCAGATGTTATTACTTAATTACTTCTAGCAGTGGTCTCGAAATAAAAAGGTTACTCTGAGTATTTTTTTCCACTACACACTGGAAAATTTGATGTGCTTTTCCTTTTCAAACTCAAAGGCTGATTTCATGTCCTAAATTTCCATACTATTGTCCTTAAAAATATGAAAATCCCAAGTAAGTGAGAGCTGAAGTCTACACCCAGCTTAAAGCACAGGAACAGCCTGCCTTGCCAGGTGCCAGGATTTCCTGTGATAACTAAATCTTATTTATAATACAGTAGCATCCTGACACTCAACCACAGCCTGAGAGCCACCGATGCTAAATGTTGCACTGACATTTGCTAGATGCTCCAACCCCTCATCCCACCCTTGATAACTGGAAATCACAGCAGAGTAGGTCAGTGGAAGAGGGAGCAAAGAGTTAGAAAATGACTTATTTAAGGTCAATAGCAGAGCCAGCATTTGGACCCTGGTCTTCTACTATGCATGCTGGTGCATTATCAGCAAAATTTCCTGCCTCACATGCCAACACTGTATCAGATCTCACTACCTCTTCACAGGAAGCAGAGGACACAGCTCCTCACAGCTAGGGAGTCTACATGAATTCAGTGTACTGCTTTATTCTCAATGTGTGCAGTGTAAGTAAAATACGACTGTGATGCTACTTCTACACCAAACATCGCTGTGCAGCTACATGCGATATTGGTCCCTTTCACATACAAGGTATTTGAGAGCAGGAGGTAGTTCGTTTTTCCTTCTTTATAAAAGAAACAGTTGGGTCCAGATGCTTGGCTAGTGCGAATCAGCATCACCACATTATCATCCTCAGTTTACACTTCTCACCAAAGAGAATGGAGGCCTTCAGATTTCTAGAGTCAGTTTGAGCTCCCCTCAAAAATCAAACACAAATAAAAGAGCTTTGCTATCAAAACACAGAAATATTTATTTTCAACACCTTAGTTAAAAAGATGATAGCATGCTTTAATGATCAAAAAAACCAAACTAGCTTTCAAAACTAAATCAACTTTCTCAACAGATTTAATACTTACAACCAGTATAAAGCATAAAGACACTGCTGCACAAATCTTAGGTAAATATAGATAAAAGTATTTTTCTCATTCTGTTCTTTTTCCAACATTCTTTACAACACTGATGTAAAATAGAATTACTTTTAGAAAAAACCTATTTTTTAGGAAATATTTCTTATACATGCTAAAAGCCTTACTCTTTTCTCCTTTTTTTTTTAAAGAAAAAACACACCAGGATAACTGCAAGCATATTTTCAAAATAAAACAAAAAAGGTGATTTTCCAGGTTTCAATATGTAACAGCTTTTTAAATTATCCAATACGCTGTCTTGATTCCGTACAAATGTTCCCTTCCTTCAAAGAGACAAAAAAGCATGTACTGCCAGATCTGATTGTATGTAGAGAGTGGATCTGATCCCCTTGTCACTAAGGTTACTAATCAAATTTCCATCCAATATGCTCATGCAGGATTTCCTGATCAAACACTTAAATCTGCCCCCTCTGCACCCCCATTAGCTAACATGTTTTATATGTAGCGGGGTCATCAAAAGTGTAATTCCCTTAAAGAAACCTAATCCTGCCCTCTTGTCAACCAGCAGATAGCTAATAATGCTCTCTATCCTACATTTTTTGAACATCAATAGCATACCAAAAATTAAGATCTTATTTTAATCTCCCAACAGATGTTCAAAACAAAGGTATCGCATAGGTACATTACATGTATTTAAAAACAGTCAGGTGAAGAAATAAGGAAGTTTCCTAAGAGATCAGCTTGCTTTTTCCCAGGAAAATATAAAGTAGATTCTAGTTTCTGTTTGGGCTGGGTAACTATCTTACAGAACCTAATGAAGTAAGGTATCTGCACCACAGTATAGTTTCACTGTTGAAACAACAGGACGGTTGGAGAGAACCTCAGGCCGGTACCCAAACAAAGCTGCTGAGGCAATGCAGATCTGTTTCAATGCGTCGCTCACAACACGTGCATTCATCCTCACACAGGCATCCCTTTTTTACATGGATTTCTACAATTTCTCTGCTCTGAATACTCACTACATGTTTTATCACTGCTTTTCTCTTCCTTCATATGAAAAAAAAAAAGCCAAAGCAAAAGGAGAAAACTATCAAGTCTATTTCAATGTTACTGAAGGTGGTTTTCTTTGTCAAAACTACATTTTTTTTTCTTAATAATAAAATCAACCCTTGAAGACTTAGTTCCAGGGGTTTTTTTCTGTTGTTAATTAATTTCTTTATTAACAGATTGGATAAGAATTTTCACTAAAGAAATATAACTTCCATGATGATCCTTTTGGAGGTTAGTGTGTAGGTGTGGTTTTTTTTTTTTTTTTCTTTTTCTTTTTTTCTCAGCAATGGTCACAGAGTAGCAGAAGTGGGTCAGGAAATTTAACCTGACTGGTCGAACTCTGGGCTGAATCTGTAAGGTCTACAAGGCCCGGGTTTGTCAGAACTCAGTGGATTATATGCATCTGAATGGCAAAACAGATTTAAAATGCTGTCTATTTAAATTTAACATTTGCCCTAGACATTGCCAAATTTCAATTAATACGAACCCTATTGACTCAGCTTTAGCAGTCAGCAACTTTGGTATCTAAACGAAATTCTTAATTGCATACGCTGTAGTTTGATTTTTTTTTTCTCTAATACATGGTAATTTAGTGATTTTTTAATATGTAAACAGAACAAGTACAATGTAATCCTCATGTTTTCAGTTGTGATTAGTGGTATTTTATGAAGTCAATATATAATGCTAACGGATCTGAATAATACTTCATATGGAATTTTGTGGGCTCTTTTAACAATATTTTAAGTGTAACTGAATAATTTCAACTACTGTAAATGGTAAGAAAATGTATTTTAAGCATATAAATACCATTTTGAAAAATGTTAACTGTTGAGTTTCAGGTTTTTATTGATTTTAAAATGGCTTTCTGAATAGATTTAAGGAGAAAGAGCAGAAAAAGGTGATTTAATCTACTTCACATTTTTCTGTACAATGGCTTTAATGGAAAACAAGTGGATGGCTTATGCTTTAACTAGAATAAAATGCAATATGATAATAAATGGAAGCAAATTCAACTCCAAAACTAGTTGCAGACAATCTGGGAATAGGAGGCCTATGAGCTTTTTAAAATAAAGCGTCCGCTGTGCTAAAAATTAATTTTCTTTTTGCCAATGAATTTTTCAGGCTTTTCTCTGGTATTGCAGAACATACACATTTTTAAACACTGAGATGATAACCAAACACTTTTTAGGTGGTGTTTAGAGATATTTACATGAACTGCTCAGATTTTAGTTCCAAAAAATTAAGAAAGGATTCAGGAAAACTGAATTGGAACAAATTACATAACAAGAAAATAATGTCGATACTGTAAGTTCTTATTTGTTTGTGTACAAAATTATTTTGTTTATTTGTAAACCTGGATTTTTCAATTAGTATCCTAGCCTGAAATCTTCATTTTGATATGAATAATCTATAATTTAATATCTCTATGATCTTAAGTTTCTTTTTTATTCCCAGTGTATTTAATATACTTAGAAGTTTACCAAATCAGCCCAGTCATTGAAAAGGAAAGAACCGAGTAAGTTTCCAAGCAGTAATATGAGTCTTAAGGAGAGATTTCAAATGAAAACAGCGATGAGTTATGCAAAAGCAGCTGATATTGCATCATACCCCAAATCTTCTCTAAATTAGCTCTATGTCAGGGGGCTAGGCTTGAGAGAATAGGTTCTTGTGACAGTGTGTCAGATTTTAAAAAGTTAGAATAATATCAGTTTATAGCAAGATCTAACAGATTGTTACATTTTATTGCAATGAGCAAAGTTTTTAAGTTCCTTCTTTGGTTCTTTGGGGGGAGGCTGTTTCATTTTAAAGCTATAGCTCAATTTAATATATTAGTTTAGAGTACTACTTTCCTTCTTTTTTTTTTTTTTGAACAAAAAACATTTTCTGATTTTAGTGCCACCATGAGCTAAAATAAGTAGATCTTGTTCAAGTGACAGATACTTTGAGTGCTCACAGAAGGACAGGTCCTTTAATCTGAGCTAGAGTTTAATCTGAGTTAGAAGAATGCCTGAATGGATTCTACTTTCTGCACAGGGAGGTAGAAGGACCCCAGATAAACACTGTGTATCACAAAGTGTGTCTACAACTGAAACAAGATACATCAGAAAGAAACATCACAGACATTTGTTACATTTGACAGAACAAAATGCAACTGTTATGGGTGTCATACGCTGTTGTAAAACATCAAAAACGTAAATCCTCAGACTTCATGCAAATTTTGGAGTAAGTTTATACAGTAGAAGGCACCACTGGCCTAAAAGAGCGCCACAGTATTTCTTCAGTTGCCAATGCAACAGACTTTAAAAATCAGCCAAAATCATGAACCTGAGCAAGAATTCAGTTATAATTCAGTTACAGAATACAGCCCAAAAGCTCTCACTAGAGGTCTATGGCTGCCAGTTGTGACAAGCTATACATGGCTACAGTACTGTGGTGACTGAATTAAGTACCAGGAATATGGCGAGGATGTAACTGATGTATACATAGAGAGTATCAAAATAGTATTAGAAGTTTCGTATGTATGTATGTATGTTTGGCTTTCATTTATATGTTTATATAGTGAGTTTCATATAAGAATAATTAATTTTGGTTTATACACACAGACTTTTATAATTATTATGCAATAACAAAGACATATAGGTGCAATATGTAATAAACAGGTGCATAATAATTATTTTTAATGATCTTCATGATCACTGGCTATGTGGTTATGTCCCACTAAGCTGGTATCAGTGGGAGAAAAGACAAGATTCACATGTCTATGTAGACTTCACAACCATTTTAAGTGATTGCTGAAGTTAGACAAGAAGTTATTAGTGACAGAAACTGAAAGGCAGAAGCCAAAGCTCAGTCTTTCCAACTCCAAAGTCTTCATGTGAAAGATCCTCCTATTCTACTGCTGTTTACCTCTCTATTAAATGTAGAAGCCCCCTCTTCTCCTTGGGTGGGGTTTGCACTGAGCAGCCCCCTGGAACAAACCCATGTTCCCTCTCAGCAGCATGTTAACCCTGGGAAGATGTGTACGCTGCTGAGGCAGATGTTTAGGCAAGATGGCAGGGAGGAACATTCATCACCACAAATCAGAGCTGTAGAAAAATTACAAAGAAAGGCATACCACTTTTAAAGCCTTTCCTCAGCTGTCCACCTTGAGCTTTTTAAAAAAATAAACTCTCTGAAACCCTAAGTATTTCATGTACCTGTTATTTATAGAGGATGAAACTCAATTCAACCTTTTAAAGACAGAGGAACAAGCATTTATTCAGAAGGACCATCTGGTAAAATGAAACTCAATCCAACTGTCAGGCTGCCTGAAAATTTTATTCAGAATCTTCTACTGCAGCCTAAAGTAAAATAGAAGTTGAAGCCTCTGCTTTTTCTTGTGGTGTTGCTGCATACATTCATTCCTTACGGGAGCTTTCCACATCCAGACATGCACACCTATACCAGAAAAAAACATCTCCTGGCAGAGAACATAGCACAGAAAGGGCAGGAAGGCCAGACTGTGGCCGTGTATGTAATGGGAACTTTTAGCAGTTCTCTTTGAAATAGAATAGAGTGACTATGAAAGAAAGGTAGGTACTCAACGAGCATTTGCATTTTTCAAAATTTCTTGCTCTCTTCCCTTGCATGTCTAATGTATACATTTCATTTCAAATAAATTTTTGCCTGTGATTATTTAGATTCTGATTACCTGTTGCACAACTATGCCCTGTAGGTGTTAGAGAGACACTACAATTGTATGTATTTAGACACTTCACATGGGTGTTCTGGCTTGTTAAATCTAGGGAGGGAGTGCATGAATATCAGGGCAAAGGAGAATAAAAGAGTAACTTCCAGAATACCCTTAAAGAATAATATGACCTTGTACAAGTATCCATGAATGCAAGGTACTCAGAACCAGCATTGCACAGAGAAGTCAAGCGGAAGCCCAGAGTCTGTGACTTGCCCAAGGTCACCCAGCAGTCAGTGACAGGAATGGGAACAGGCCAAGGTCTCTCGATTCCCATAAACATGCTTTTTTTTTTTTTTTTAATATAAACTGCAACACTGACATGCAATGACATGTCTCACAGCAAATACTTAGTATACATATGCTTCAAACTAGTCTTACTGATATCCACAGGTAGATCAGGCTAAAAAATATGCTTAAAATACAAAAACTAAAAAGTAAAAGGCAAAATGTTAAGATTTCTTGGGAAAGTTATGAAGAACTCTGTGGCACAGTTCTGTATCTCCTATTCCAGGTCTAAAGGTAAATATTTCTTGTTTGTTGATTATGTTTTAAGAACCAAAGGCTTGATACCAGAAGTCATACATGTTTGGTTTAGACAGGAATATTTTGATTTTGAAGAGGTAGGTGTTGGTAGTCTCTGTTAATTGTTCAGAAACAGATACACTGTAAAGTCAGCAGAGAATAAAAACAAAGAAAATTTTCTTCTCTGAAGAAAGTATTCTTTATTTTCTACTTCTTTTGCTCCCTGCAAATGAGAGGATTTATAATAGGTTTTCTTTTCTTGCTTGGCTGTGTCTTGATCAGCAATAGCTGTCTGGATAATAAATTTTGTATAAAATAATAATAAAAAATGACTTTAAGAAGACTCCTATTTTATTTCTAAAACAGAGAATTTTTGCTTGTGTTTGTGGAGTAAGAATTTGAATATATTTCCTTAGACATTTTCCTCATAATTTATAAAGAACAAAAATTGCCAAAAAACAAATACAGAAGAAAAAAAAAAAAAAAGAGAGGAAACCTAATCCTGGAATCTCTAATCAAAGAATAACTTAATTTTTACATAGTGACACTTTGGCTTCAGGGAAATAATAATTTATGTTTTGTCAATTACTGCGTTTTCCCCACATTTGTTTTTTTAATGGTTGAAATTAAATTAGTCAAATTAGACATCATGTTACTCCATAAGCAACAAGGTAGAAATCGGTCTAGTTTCAGTTACAAAATACACAACCAAATCTACTTGTTCTGCTTCATGTCATAAATGGCCACAGGGTATTTCTAACAGGCTATGTGTTAAAAAGAAATAAAATAGTAGAAATGATGTAAAATACTAGTCTGAAAAAATAATAATATTCATGTTCCTTCTGAATGGGACATTAGTTGAAGTAAAACCTGCAAACCTGGGTCTTTGGTTCAGTCCTGCAGCATATGAACATTCAGAGGAAACCGTGAAACTCTGATCCAAAATATTAATTTGGAGAAAACCAAAATCACATTTAAAAGGAGAAAAAAAACTAGACAGCAGCATGTACAAGCTTTTTTTTTTTTTTATAGAGCTCTGTTCCCAGTTTACTGAGACTTTAATATTAGGTTGCAACAACTACAGCAAGACTTTCTTACCACTAGCCTCTTCCCCACTCCAACCCAGTAGCTGAACAAAAGCTCAGTTATTTCTGATGGAGAACCCTAATAAAAGCCTCAGACAAACACTTTTCCTCAAAATACATCTACTGTGTGTATGCCAAAATGGTAGCAAACGAGGACAATGGGACTTCAGGTATGGTTAATGTTAATTCAGGCCAAACCTATAAAAGACATCTGCAGTCTACATCAATTGTTTCAAAAGCATTTCAGAGCTGGGTGATAAAGTGTGTGCTTCTCATAAAATACTTAAACAGTATTGTCTCCATCAAGACTTTCTTGTCAGTGCCACGCTTAGGCATAGACAAGGTAGCAGATGTATCTGGGCTGGGCAAGAACTGGTCTTGAGCTCTGATCCCAGCTCTGCTACTGATAAAAGGCATAGCCTCAGGCAGCTCACCTGGTCTGCTTTCCCCTCCTCCTCTGCAAATGCTCCTATCCATGGCCAGAGAAGAGAAATTTTGTTTCACAGTAAATGATGCAGTCATCACAACACAGCATGAGAAATACTACTAGATACAACCCTCTGAAGATGGGCATTATGGCTAATGAGTAGTTGCACTCTCCTTTTAGAAAACACCACCACCACAGTACCAGCATAATTCAAAAAAGAGGACCATTTCCATCAGAAAATTTGCCAGGAAGCAAGAAGCAAGCAGCATTTTAAGAAACTTAACACCATTTCCCAATGATTGGCAGGAATCACCTTTTGGAGAAAGACAGGAGTAGATAATAAAATATCTGCTTCTGAAAAAATAAATCAAAATTTGCAAAAGCTCATTGCCTAGAACTGAGGCTAGGGATAGCTCAAGTGCTTTGTCATGCACCATCTAAGGGCTAAGACTTACGTGTAGGCTGGGCAATGGCTGTAATCATTTCACTGGGAACTGCTGAATGCTGAACTCTCCTGAAAATTTGTCTCACTGTGTAGACTTTTATTACAAGAAGCACTAAATCGTTTCTGACTGATCCAATTTAAAGCATTTATGCAGACTCTTGCATGTACGTTATATGCAACATGAATACATTGCATGGTAGAATGTATATTTTTGCCAAATACAGTACCTTCCTGCCAAAACCTCTTAACCAGCAGTGGCAGAATGGAAACATATAAACAAGGTGCTGGAGAAAATGATCAATTTATGTGCTGCAGCTTCACTTCCAATCCAAATTGACTGAGTTCTGGCAGACAGATAGCTGAAGTTTAGCTCTATTCCAGAAAGCCAACGTACAATGAACAGTAATCCAATCATAATTGCCTAGGGATATCCCAAATACGCAGTCAAATTTGTTTTGCAATGATTACATCCATGCCAATGCTGAACTGAAGAGATTGGTCTTAATTTCAGCATTGTAAATTCCCTGTTTTTTACTCTGAGTTGCACAATGTTTGATATTTCTAGCTTATGAAGTCCTATACTCTAAGAAAATCACTTCCCCACACAGCTGTGGGAAAAATCTTAATGATACAACCCCTAAGCACCCAAGCAATTCAAAACCAGAAGTCAAATAAATGCAAAATACCACTTTTTAAACTCCTTCAATGGTTAAGCCTCTGATTTTTTGAGGACCTGAACTCAGGACTTCTAAATGCTGGGACTTTGCAATACTGTTAACAAGCCTTTCTGTTTAAAGTTAAGGCCCTTGCCTGTCTCAGAGGTTCTTGCATCACTTGACTTTCCAAATCATATACATGTCATAAGAAAAACTAATAGATCTCTAAAGATTTTGGAACAAAGGACTGTAAAAGCACAAAGAAATCAGCATGGGAAAACTGTGCACTGCCTTGCCCAAAGGCAACAAAATGGAGTGAAAACTTGACTAGACTGAGATCAGAGTGTAAGCCTATTCTTAAGAGCCTGCTGTTTAAATAATTTTTGCTTCCTTCATAGAATCGCAGAAATAAGAGGAAAACACATTTTGGGACTTGTCCTTCACAGATCAGCTATTTGCAAGCTACATTTGCATCCTTCAGCAACATGACAGAAGTTTACAGGGAGTCCTCAGTTAAAGGAGCAGAATACTTGTTGCTTGAAGAAGGATGGCAGTCTGAATGTATTCACAAGGTTTGGCATCTTACAAGGCAAAAGAAGACTGTGTGACTTCTTTGCTAATGTGGCAGTTGCGGTTCTGTTAAACTACACAATATCAAGGTACTGATGCTGCAAAAGGCTCATAGGCTGCAAATGTGCTACAGGGCCACGTCTAAGTTACAAGGGTTGCTGAGATGCTGTAGAATAAGGGATGCTACACATCTTTTTTCAGAGTGCATGCACCTACCCCAAAAGATTTTTTTTTTATTATCATGTCTGCAGTAGCTGCTCAG
>NW_009258754.1:4038766-4061798 GCF_000687185.1 Egretta garzetta | reverse complement strand
AGCTAAAAAGTATTCAAAAGAGAGAATAATATTCCCGCCTGTGCAGTGCAGTAACTGTACAAGCTAAGAAAAGCCACACTTCAACACCACAGTACCCAGCCTCCAAGAATCATTATTTTGTTTCCTTCGATTCAGTCAAAGTCTTATACAACGAAGTCCAGGGGTCTCTCTACTGTCTCCCATTTCACAGTCAGGGAGGTCCTTTCAATCTCTTGTATGAGCTGAGTGCCAAGGAAGGGGTCAGCCATTTGCTAAAATGTTTGGCTCAGTCATCACCCGCTGCTTTTTACTTGCCGAAAAGGAATTAGGAGAAAGGAGGGCAAGGGAATAAGAACAGATCAGAAAAGGAAGCAAGATGAGAATGGGAGCATGATCATTGAGCAGTCTGAGCTGGAAAATATTTCAGGGGATGGAACACCTGATGTATATCAGTCTCTGAAACAAATCATATGAGGGCTTTTTTTAACTGTATTTGTGGTGAAGGAGATAAAAGATGATGATGAAAAGCTGTCTGTTAATGGACCCATGCTGTTTCCTATAGCGCAGAGGCTACCTTCTCCGCTGGGTGGACATGGCGCCAAACTTCTGGAACGCTTGATATCAAAGTCCTCATTAGGACAACTCGATCACTCTGCCTTCTAAGACGTTAGAGCCTTTTCCAAGCCTGCGCTGAAAATCCTCAGGTATTGATGTACAACACAGAAGTAGTAAGTGCAGAGGGCAGCATTTTCAACTGTCAAATTACCCTGCCCAATCGTGGTAAATGTATGTTGTCAGTTCTAAAGCAGATTACAACAATGTCTTTTTAACAACTACAAAAATATATTTATTATTAGTTATAGCCATAAAGAAACATTGCAAATATTTTCCATGCACCTGTATTACATTTTACATTTATTGAATTTTATTTTGCATTTAAGGCTTTGTTACTATTTTATGGTAGCTAACTGTATATTTTTCTTTTTAAAATGAGCGCCACACTAAACAGAGTCACACTGACCCTCAAAGACAATTTGCACATGCTATCAAAAAGCAAAAATGGTTATTATTGATTAATCATAAACTTAATATAGGTTTCCGACTAAAAACCTTCATGCAGCTCAACATACTCAGAGATCAGAAAAAAAAAATCTGAAAAAAGAGAATATGGAAAAGACACACATATCTATGTACCTCCCCATAACCAGTTAGGAAACACAGGTGGCATTCAAAGCCAATTGTCTACTAGAAAGGCACAGATTTATAATTCAGTAGAAAAGCCCAGAGTATCTACTTTTACGGGTCCATACAACAGTATGTGATCAACTGTACGATCTCTAATCGCGCCATCTTGAAACTTTTTAAAGAACATTTATCTGTTCATTAATGTTATAGGTAAAGTTCTGTGAAAGTGCTAGGTTACTAAAGGACTCATCCCATTCCAACATCAAGAAAATCTTGTAACTTGAGATATACTCCTGATTAATTCCATAACAGTAACATTTTTCATGAAATACCCAAAGTGGATCTGCTGAGCACATCATGCCACCTCATCTGTTATTAGATCTTGAAACATATTTTCTAAGGACTCCATACTGATCGACAATGTCTCTCACTCATGTTTTCATATATCTCCAACTATTGTGCTTATGTTTTACACTTTAACTGTGAGCCCTATGGGACCAGGACCATCTTTTGTTTTGTTTGTAGAATGCTTTACTCACAATGGTCCTGATTAATGGATCATGAATGCTCTGATCATAAAAATAATCAGCATTTTTTGTAATAAATTAGAGGTTTTCTATTGACTTCAACAAAGACTCTCTCTGCCTCTCTTCAGTCTCTGTGCTTCTGTCTAAACATCCCATTGATTAATTCTCCACACTCCATTGATTAATTCTCAATACATCCCTCCCTACTGGTATTGTATAATATAAGAAAGAAACACAGATTTTCAGAATAAGAATATGCAAATGAGAACAGTTTTGCCTCAGTTGTCTCAGATTTCTTGGGCCTCCTTTATTGGGGCAGCCTGTATTTATATTTTTTTCTGGGGAGTGTAAAGCTGCAAAATCTCATTGCAGAACTATGGTAATAAAAACAAATAATGTGGCAATTGAGATACCAATTTTGGCAACAGTATCTCCTGCCCTGTTAAGTGCAGAATTAAGCCGTTTGTGATGCAAGCGGGACAAGCTTTCAAACAGGCAGATGGCACAGAACCAAAATTCTTCTTTCCTGCTTGACAAATTGTTTGCTTATGCAGGCATAAGATGTTATGCTAGAAGCTCTTCAACGGTGGTGTTGAACAACATTCTGCTGTTCATCAAAGGCTGTGTTCGGCTGCATTCCACACTGGTAAGGAAGCATTTTAATGTATTACTTAGTAGAAGGAATATGAACATTTCAAGTTCTTTAAGCTTTGATCCTGCAAAAGGATTTACCTACAAAGAATCCCACTGTATTTAGGAGGACCTCTGGGTAACAAACCGGTCTATTCAAATATACTGAATTGCACTTACACTTTCAGCTTGTGAACGTTTTCACTCATGGCGGTTGACAGTATACAGATTCTCTGATAATCTCTTCCCATACTATTTTCAGTTAAGCTTTGTGTATAATCTAAGCATGTCCTAGCAGAAACCAATATAACAAATGAAACTACAGATCTATTTCCACCTAGGCGATACTTATTTCAGCTCTTATAGACCTGATCAAAGTCATAACTATTTACTGTATTTACCCTATACATTTTTTTAGTGAGGCAGTCAATATTTATAGCATTGTTGAATTAGTATGCACATCAGTCACATGTTTCCACAAACTCGTATATCAGATGACCTAGTACCTGCATTTCCAGTGCCAGAAGAGTCATAGAATTTCACTTAAGAAATTAAACATAAGCGTAAAAGGCTTTCTTTGAATTTAGGCTTATGTATCTAAATGAATCTTCTACAGAACTGCTCCTGTGGTTAAAATTAAGCATACACAGCATTAGAAGGTGTTTACATACTTAGTAAATTGTTGATATGTTTATTTGGGGATGGAATTCTAGACTGCACAGTTCAGAAGACAGAGAAGAATAGGATGAAAAGGGTGCTTATATCCTCTGTTTCCTCAGTTTAATTAGTAAACAAGTTTAGTTGTAGAGAACTTAGCTTACAACAGACATGCTTAAAAATCTTTGTAATTATTAAAATAAATTCTGCTATAAAAACTTAATTTGCATCATTATTGAAAGTAACCTCAGTGAGTGTAGAGTTTAATTAAAAGTACATGGCTATCATTTCAATATTCACTTAAATCATCAGTGTGAGCTGGGGCAAGAAAACTCGTTATGTCACATCTATGAAGACACTGTGTGTCTGTATGGATGGAAAGTGACTTTAATCACCGACTCCCAAATGTAGTTCAGTAAGATCTAACTGTTGAGGAGCAGCTAGTTGTGTTTGGCTGAATCAAAGTTTATGAGTGAAATCTAAGTACTTCATTTGGAAAATGCTCCTTAGAAAAGGACAAACTTTTATGAGGGCTTGGTAAACAGCAAAATTAAGTCTATCTGGTCAGAGATAGCCACAAGTCTGATAATTTAAACTTTTGATTGTTTGCTATACAGAATGCATGGGAGGCCTAAGTAGAAGAAAAGAATCTAAACTCCTCTCTGGAAATCCCACATTGACATCCTACCCTGTGGACAAGGAAAGAAAGCCGCTAATCTTCACTACACCCCATGAAGATGAGGAAGTTGAGGTGTACCTAGGCTTCATTAAGTCAGTAAGAAAGGATTACAAAAGAATTGTTTTCTCGCTTTAAAAGGACATTAGAAAACCTCACACCAAAGAAGGCTGGCAGGAAAAAGCATATCCAGAAATGCACATACTTTCCTAGTTTTCTCAAGCCAAGAAGTAATGGTGTATTTCCTGACACAGCCCCTACACAGCACACAAACCTTTCAAAAAGGTTGTTTGAGTCCAATAAACATGAAAGTGACAATTTACTTCATGACAACAGAACAGTGCATTATATATTCTCTTAAATGCAGACATCGTATAAATTCCAGAGAACATAAAAATGGAATTGTCTGTGCACTGTTATGAAATGTGAGAATCGCAATAGTAAAGTGTTACATTTTTGTTGTGCAGCGGTTAAGTGAATGCTTATAAAATAAACCCCTATGGTTACTAGCATCACATGTCTCTATATGAGCTTGTAGTTTTCCTAAGATTTCTTGCCTGAAGTTTGTGGCAAACTATGCCTCTGATGCCATTTTAGCATAAAAATGAATGTTTTTACTAAAGTTTTCACTGCTTCCTCCCACACTTGTTGGAATATTGTTATGGACGCATAGTAATGAAAGGTCTTAAAGTTCAGTTATATTGCTTTTAACACTTATGCTGTCAACATGATTTTATTACCACGCTTGCATACCTGTGCAGCATTCATTGTTGGATTAGGGAGTACTTTACATCCATTCATTGAGTTACGTTTCTTTGTCAGAAATGCAGGGTTTTTTCCCAGTTTCCTTTTCACTTTGATATTTCTTTAAAAGACAGAAAAATACCCTTCCGCCACAAATATCCCAAGCTTACTCCTCAGAAAGAAAATGTTTGGAAACAAAGCCAATATAATCATATATTTTTAGGCTACATTTCCTCTCACCCTCAGGTAGACATGTGAAACAGATGAACTGCTCTGCCTATTTTTCCCCACTGACTGTAAGAAAAACATAGATGTAAAGGAAATGCGGCTGAACGGCTCAGACATCCATGTCCCCATGTCCTACATTCAAACACAGATCAGATGAATCCCACTTTGCACAGACACTAACTCCACCTTTCTTTAAGGTGGCTAACTCTGCAGTAAGATGTATCTGGAGCTCAGCAAGTGCTTACAGCTCACAGAAAGGGGAAAGCAACCTGCAGTGTACATTTACACATTATCGTAAACCAAACCCTTTGGGATTCCCAAAATTTTACACTGGATATAGAATACTTGTCTTGACTTAGGCAGAGGCTGTGCGGCATCTCCTACACTGCAGTGAAGTCTGAGATTATTCCGAATATTAATAATTTGCTAAGTGCTACCAGTCCTTATCCCTGAAGAATCTACAGATTCAGTCCTGCTGACATTTTTTGGAGTCTTTGCATTAATTTCCGTAGGATTTGGGGGGGTGGGGCACCAGAAAAACCATCCAAGATGTTTCAGAACTGCTTTTGTACTTTTTACATACTAACATGTACAGATAGAAAATCCATGGCTGTAAGAGCTTTAAGTAATTTTAAAATCCATGCTCTCTGCAGTCCTTCCAATCTTACACTTGTTTACACTAGGTATAGCACAGGTTTAGAAATAAGACCTATAATATCATTCAAAAGAAAAATAAAAGAAAGAAAAAAATCTAGAGAGAATGGCTCCATATGCCAAAGTGGTCAGTGTGGCCTTTGCTCATCAGGGAAGGTACTGCAGAGACAAACCTGCAGCCCACAGCATTTTTGAATAGCATGTTCTTGTGAAGGCATTTTAAAAATATATATTAAAAAGCCACCCAAAATGATTCTCGTTCACAATAAAAATAATTTTGCACACAAGGGGAAAAAAGTATTCATGACCAATTTTATTGCTAATTGTTAAGTGTCCAGCTGTTTATCTTTATTGCCTTTTGTTTAAGATCTAGTTAACTGCATATTTTGCAAATGAGTGGGTGGATTGGATTCAAGCAAATATTTTTCTAATGTCTTGTCACAGGCCACTACTGATCTCTCTTTTTTAAACCTGCATCTATTACTTTCCGTTAGAAAGTCTTAATAGAAAGAGGAACTTCCTTATAGTTAAAAAGATTTCTTTTATTTACTACTTATTATTTTATTCTACATGGCAAGAACAGAAGATTTTTGTTCCCTAAGTAAGCCAATTTGAGTTGTACATTCCAGTTCATGAGGCAATTACGGCTAAGTTAAGAGGAAGTTAACAGCAATGTTGTATTTGGTGTGTCTCCAAGCATGCTTTCACAGTTTTGATAGCTGACAAGAAATGGTCGTTTTATGCAAGACAAAATCCACTTACCACTGAAGTTACTCTGCCAGATTTTTCACACTGTCTCCAGCAATAACCAAACGTATAAATGAATCCCATTACTACACAATAAGCCTTGATTAAATTTGCTATTTAGTATCTCCGTTCTCCAACAGAAAGCACACTATTATTGTACCATACTGGTGCCTACAAGACAATGTCCCACACGATGTGATAAGTTTCATGGCAACTCTCAAGCAAAGCAGCTGACAGGGCAATGCTGCTCATTCCCACACGGCCCCGCACTTGCCTGCGCTCTAGCACTGCAGCCTATATACTACCCAGCCAAGTATGTGGAACAGTTCTGGAGCTGCTGCTTCCAGGGGAATCTTCCCTCAAGCCACTCTTATCAAATGCACCAATTTCAGTAAAATAGGGCAGACTTTGAATTACAAACATAGCGGGATCAAAAAGCTTTGTTAGTTATAATACCTGAAAGAGTTGAGAGGCAATAGTCCAAGCACTGGTTCCAGAGTAATTTTTATTAGGATGAAATCTCTTACTGGAATGAATCATTACATATGGTTGCCTTTACTGCTTCTACTGATCCTCTTTCCCATGCACTCGCTGACCTCTCTGACTTTCTGAATAAATCTAATAGTGGAGCTATCCAAAGATATCCTTGGAAACTTGCAATCTAGTGACACAAGAGGGATATGTTTCCAAATATTGAGACAGTTATCCCCAAGGATATTTCCTATGGCAGGCCTGGCAAGTATGGAAGCTGCTATAGTCTTATTTTATGCTCAAAAAATGTCCAAGAAGTAAAGGAACTGGTGCCAAAATTATGCCCTAAAATATTAGAGGATGACAGAGCTAATTGTAAGTTTTTAAGCTGGTGAAAAAACAGCTAAGATTCTATTGCTCAGTGTGGTAGCTGGAATGCAGGTTGTGTTGATCAGGAGAAAATTTGAAAACACACCTTTTCAGCATCCACCTAAACACAGACTCTTAGTCACTAACAGAACTAAGGTTGACACACAAGACCTGCGAATCTCTCATTTTCTACATAACTCTAGAAAAACTTAATTTTAACTGATATGTATGCACTCAATGTAAACCAATTTTGCTCTTCTATTTCTAAGTTTCTAAACTTGCCTTAAACACAAGATTTGGTATAATCAGTACATGGAGATGCGAAGGGAAACTGAGGCACATAGCAGCAATGTGATTTCTCATGATGTCAGATGGAACCAGTGGCCAAGTGTTTGAACCCACCAGTTATTCAAGTTATCATTCACAATGTAGGAAAAATAACCAGGATCATAATTCAAACTGGTTTATCATGGAAAATTATTTTTCAAAGTTAACATCCATAGACTTGTATGACTTTTAACACCAATAGGGCAAAAACTGTCAAACAAACTTGCAGCAAAATGTTGCAAGTTTAATGATGAGCACTGAAAAGTGACACAGTCCACAATGTCTAATCTGATTTTTCAGGCAACTTAAAAAAAACTTGCAACAACACACAGCATTTGTCTCTGAATTCCTGCCCTATTCCATAGCACATTGGAGCCAGGAATATTAAATAATTCCTAAGAACATGTCAAAAAGGATTGAGTTCTTGAGCAAGGATATTTCTGTAATTTGCAAGAACAGGAAGACAATGAATCACTTTCTGAACAAAAATCAAGCTGAAGCTTTCCTAGATTTCCATTTCTAAGAAAACTGACTTGTGTGTGGGTGCAGTCTAGGATCTCTTGGGACTGTCCAAGTGGCACTTATCCTTCCCAGGTGTTCACCACTGAGCCAATACATCTGTTTTTTTATCCCAAAGTTATCTGTATACAAGGATGGTGTCCTCTCACTGTGATGGGGAAATTGTTAACAATTAGAAAATACTGTACAACTGTGAATACTGAAGACAATGACATTCAAAATGCATCTACCACACAGTGCATCCCAAATGCCTGCTCCAGTGGCAAGCTAACAAAAAAGTCTGCATTTGGATACAGTATTCCCCTTGAATACAGTTTAAGTTGCTTTGTTGCAGATCAGGGACCTTATACATCATCTGATACTGAAGACATGAAAACCTTCATTTTAATTATATTGCCATGATACTTTAAATTATTATTGTTTGCAGTTTACTGGCAATGACAGAGTCAGCAATATCATGAATCTGTTCCAATCCCTGGTGCTTATTCAAACCTGAAGGTTCCTAGAACCATTCATAAACTGTGGTCAAGGGAAACACCTTGTAATAGACAGGGGCATTTTACTAGATGTTTACACTCAAACATGGCAAGCAAAATTGCTTCGGGGTAGAAGCTTCTAATTGACTTTAGTCATTGACGTATTGACTCTTAGCTTTCTTATTTTGACATCAGAAGATCATTCTAAGCCCTTGGGGGAAAAGCAGCAGGAAGAATGGAAGCAATACACAGGCTGAATCTGAGGCTTGTGCCACCAGTTGGACAACACGGAACTTGTCAAGCTTTCTGCATGTCTTTTCTCAGCTTGTACAAAGCCAAGGAAAGACTGTGGTTTTGGAGCAGCTGAGTGTATCATCCCAAGGTATTACTGACTTGGGAACATTTCAATTATTGAATGCCCAAACTCTGAATGATTCTCAGTTTTAAAGTGTAGTTAAGTACTACTACCTGAAAACAGTCTTTAGGCAAATGGAGATCAAACATCAAGGCATAAATAGATCAAAATCAGCATTTGTTTCAGGAAACATCAGCCCATGTGATCTTTGCAGAAAGGACTTCTGCATTTGCCAATATAATTTTTTCTTTCATAGACAGGTGCTGCAAAACCCTTGAAGGAGTTCAAAGGCACAGCTCACAACAGCTTCTTCCACTTAGTTCTTCCCCTTATGTGTTTAACTGTTTTGCGCTCCCACAATGCTGACTTTGTATTTCTCTATCAGAAAATCATAGTCTGCCTTAAAAATCAAGGGGGAAAGGGAGCATCTATGATTTTCCCAAAACATTAGTGAATTAAAGTAACGATTAAAAAGACTAAAGAGCTGCTGTTTGTTAATCTACCCTGCCTGCAAAATATACAAGGATGAGCATTAGCCATAAGCAATACAATATAACCTGTTTGAAGTACTGCACTTAAGAAAAAGTGCAAAAATTTCACAAGATGTTTTCCAAGACATCTCAACGTGTCAGAGACATGCTTTTCCCTTTCTAATCAAAGCTCCTCAGACCTTCCATTTCTCATAACCTCTAGCAAACACACACCAACTTTAGCCAGAGCCTGAGTTATGTTATCTAAGTTCACAACACCACTTTTTTCTTGTGACTGAGCGTGCTTGGAACCTGGTCCGTGCTTAGATAGGTATTCAGACTGAATCAGAGCTCTAGGCTTTACCAAATTAGAACACTTAATAAATAACAATAAAAGGAGAAATTTGATCAAAAAAAAGGAAGAAAAAAATCGATCACTGTGATGTCCGTAGTACAAGAAAACATATTTAAGGAATATCCAGCATGTATTTTTAGTAATTTGACATACATAGTTTGGTCTAATAAGCCAACACTTAAATGGGAAAGATATGCTTCCTCTAAAAATCAGAAAATTGAAACTACCTTGCAGAAGTTTATGAAAAATGGAAACTGTTTTGACTCTGTTTCACAAGAAAAGAATTCATTGCATGAAGCTGTCAGTCACTAACATCGAGACACTCAATTTTCCTACAAAAAAATGCACAAATGGCTTTCATTATATTTAGCTGCAGCTTTAAGAAAATTTAATCAACTTAAACTGTTTTGTCTTTTTCCCTCATGAAAATCATAAAGTCAAATTCACATTTAAACCTGTTTAAACTGAAGCTCCTGTCAGCACCTCTATTTATATTAAATCTATAGGCATGAAATGCACTAAAATAAGAATAATGATTTAATGTCTTAAGTGTATAATGTTAACATAGGTCCCAGACAGAAAAGT
The DNA here is from genome assembly GCF_000687185.1 of Egretta garzetta. Lineage (NCBI taxonomy): Eukaryota > Metazoa > Chordata > Aves > Pelecaniformes > Ardeidae > Egretta > Egretta garzetta. The sequence goes on along the minus strand of NW_009258754.1, from coordinate 4,051,844 downwards.
GGGACAGACAGGCTGAACATTGAAAATTAATTTTCAATGTGTTATATTTATAGCTGTCATCTTTTCCAAATAGTTACTCTTGTAGCTTTTACACATTCTACTTATCCATCTGTCTCTGTTAGTCAATGTCTATCCACTAACATTGGTATTTCAGCAGAAAATTGCTACCTCCAGATTTCCAGAATGGGTTGGCACACTGGATATCAAGTTCCCCTGGTAGTAGCTTTCAGGAACAGCAGTAACAGTTACTGATTACTCAGTACACCTGAGATATCCCAGCCCCTATGCCTGTGGTGTGCTGTCCCTAAAAAGCCAGTGCTCCTCCATCTCTTCAATAACTATGGAATCTATAAAAAAATAGGGTAATAACAAGGGAAAAAACTGCCAGAAAAATACTGGAATTTGTGGATAACAAATCTTAGAGAAACAGGTACATAAGAAGTTCCATCTGATCAGAAATAAACTACCAAAGAGGTCTCAAAAACTCACCTAAGGCCTGGGTTTGTTTCCATGTTTCATATTTTATTAAAATACTGTAAGATTAGAAAATAAATCCCAGGAAAACCCAACAACTATAGCTTCCCAAACTCACACTGTTAATATTAGGGCCCTTTTCCTGGGCATTACAATCACATCTTTCAATTCCTGAGTCAGTGGCTGAAATTATACAGAAAGCAGCAAATCTTTCAGATATGATGGCTCTGCCAAATGGGTCATAGGATTAATACAATTTCTCCTGGTGTAGATATAGGACAATGCTGCTTCTTGGCATTTGCTCAGAACTGTGTTTAATATATCTTAAATTATGCAACCAAAAGGACTAGTCATGCTTGAAAAATGAGGACAGTACCATGGAAATAAATTGGCCAATTATCGCATTCCAGATACGTCCAACTTTCATAGTGACTTTACAAAAATTTTTTTGAAAGACGAGCAACCCAGTTTTATATTTATACTTACAGGATTACAGCAATACTTTCTGGAATTTATAGCTCTGAATGCTACTAAACCTCTATATTTTATAAAGATGTGATAAATGAGACTGTAGAGAATTCAAATCAGTAGAGGTTCCCTGAAATCACCTTAAAGAAACCAAAGGCAAAACTCAAGTACCCTGGGAGTGGGACCACACTGTACAGATTATAAATACGTAAATAGCTCATACCCTGTACAATCTGATATAGGATTCTAGAAACAGACAAATTATATAAAAGAAAAAAATTTTCTAATACAATTTTTTAAAAAAATTGTTATTACTTGGCATTCTTCATGGAGTTCTTTTATTTATAAAAAAGCACTGAAAAAAGATCAGAAATTAGCTTTAGTTTGTACATCTTTCAAGGCATTTTCCTATTGAGAACTGTTGCAGCAACTGCATTTCCTTCTTATGCTTATCTGCTTGTTATTGTTCTTAGGGTACTATTTCCTCACTAGCTATACATAACAAGAATGGTAAAATATCAGGATAATTGAGATAAAAGTTCATGATTGTCACATAGTCAATTTGTGGGAGCAAAAGATGCAACCAGTCAATCTATTTCCTTTTCAAATTAGTCTAGCACTAGTCACAGTGTCTTTTCTGTATTCTAATGACTGGATTAGTCTGAATAGGGGTTTGCATTTTTTTACGCAGAAGATAAAATATATTGGCTGGTAGTAAAAGGGCCTCTGTTCAGAAGTTGATAATATAAAGGAGCAATTCATAAACATTATTTCTGGTATCTTAATTTTGTTTTCAGGTACATTACTGGAAGGTGCACTTGGAACTCAGTATAGCGATACTTAACATATCATGGATGTTATGCCGTTCAGTGAGGCTTACATTTAAGGGACTTACCTCCCTTAACATTGAAATTAAAGGAATTTTTGTGAAAGTACTCCTAGCATAGCCAATCAGGGCAACACTTCACACTATATTTAATAATTTAAAAATGGACACCAAAGGTAGGTGGGAAACTGTCTTTTGTCATACGAATATGCTTGAGATTTCAGAAGTTCTCCCCCTGTGACATTGGGATAGACATTTGAGCGATTCTGTGCAGCTTTTAAATAATTTAAATTGAATCATTAGCTATGACAGCAATTTCAAACTAAAAAGAATGTTATTTGTTTTAGAAAATATCAAAATAGGCTATTAAATTTTTTTTTATTGAAAAGCAAACCTGCTTGCAGTGGAAAATATATTCTGTATTGATGATTTTTTTATTTAAGAAAACGTCAAACCATTTGGCCAGCTCTGTATATCAAAATTACTCTCATAAAATTGCTGGAAGCCTGCAAATTCTCAATTCACTATTTTTGACAGAAGTGTATGTAGGCAGACACATGTGAATGTTGGTGTGTACATGCCAATTCTGGTTTGAACATGGAAATTCACCCAGATTTCAAATCAAACACATGAACCTCTCCATGAATGAAAAGCAAAATTAACTGTTTTTTTTTCTGGATGTACAATGTTCATTATCAATGTCTGGGAAGCTACATATTTTGTAATGGAGATTACAATACCTTTCATATAAGATACACTGTGCTTAAAGTGAAACTCCCCTGGCTTTACTTTTTGTTAAAATGCTTCCCATAAACTTCCAACTGAAAATCAAAAGTTAGATCTCTGAGGCTACATAAACAAAGAGTGGTCAAAGAATAGATCCCAAAGAACCTTACCATTGATGTTAAAGGTATGCATTTATTTCTCTAAGCTTTTGCACTTGTTTACAAACGAGTCATTATGATTGGAGCCAACTAAAATTTCATTTTGTATTCTCTGAATAACTTCTGTTAGGGTTTATTAACATCTTAAATTAAGTAGAAGTAAAGCAAAAGTAAATTACACATCTGACTACCGTTATACAGCCAACTTAAATACACCAATAACTGCTAAAGGCTTTATTAGTACTGTATTGTGTCACTATCTTCATAGCTATTGAATCAGTCACCACACATGCATTTGATTGATAGCATTATTACGCTGATGGTTTTCTCTGCTACATGCACTATATTTTTGTAACATTCTTTGTCTTTTTCTCCAAGGAGTCTTTCTATTTTGGCATTTATATTAGGAACTGGATTTGTCTCCTAGCCCATGCTACCTTCTCCTCTCTCTTGACAGAATATTCTCTGGAAAATTCACGTTTTTCTTACACAGCCTGCCAATCTGACCTCTAATGTGGTTAAACTTTTTCACTGGTCTTCCAGTAATAATTTTTGTGCATATTAAATTCCCTTCTCAAGGGTACCAGATGTAATTCTTCAGTCAACTACTCTTGAAATGCAATATACCATATCTTCCATGTTCCTTCCCACCTTTCTCTTTCCTTAGCCCCTGTGAATCTTTGAGTATTCTCCTGCATCCTTCAGTGTCTATCATCTTAGTGGACCAGGCCCTCAACCAACATAAAAACCAGTGTAGCTCTGTGGAAGTCACTGGAGCATAACAGTGATTTATATCAATGTCCCCATCTTTACAGTTCAATCTATGTGGAACCTTATCACAGCAAAACTACAGTGAAGAGAGAGAGAGGAAGATGAAGCAGAACCTTATAATACTGATTATTGTGACACAGCCACATAATCAGTAATCAGCTGCAGTAATCAGCTGCAGTTTGTGAAGCGATTTCACAAACTTCTAAGATGTCAGCAAGTTCAATGAAGGATTTAAAAGACAGTAAAAAGGCACAATATTGAGGAAGCTGCTTTCTCCTTTTGAACCCACTGCCTATTTACAAAGGAATTAAATAGTGCACACACTCTACTAACTCAAACAGCACATCCTCCACATTCCGCCACATCATTTGCAATACAATTCTCAAGTCTGTTTTGTTCTCCCTTGCCTTCAATAAACAGAAAAGGGAAAATGATAGCAAAGCAGTTAAGCTTTCTGGAAGAGACAAGGAGGCGAGCCCATGCCACATCAATGGGATCAAAATTCCACAGCGGAAGGTTGTGTCCCTTTTTTACTACATTATCAGTTGCCAGCTCATCCCTTTTAGATTCACATGGGACTTTGGCCCAGGTTTCATGCTGTGAATCTGACCTGCCCCAGCTGCAATTTAGTTATCTGCATTTAATTTTTGTCTTTCTTTTATTTTTTGCTTTTTTTTTTTTTTTTTTTTTAATACAGCCTAATCTTCATCGCTTGCATTTTAATTGCTTGGAAATGCCAAGTTGTTTTGGTTCAGTCAAACCACAGAGGCGACGTTTATCACAATTGTTATACTGCAAACCAGTTCAGTTCTCACTAAAAAGAACTGTTATTCCCATCAGTGACATTTTGTTCTGAAAACAAGGCTACTGATTTGGCTAAAGGAAACAAAACAGCCTTTCCCACTCTGAGATAGCTACAAGACTCTCATCTCAACCATGAAACAGAGGGAAGGTGCCACAGAACCAAGGATATTGTAGTTTCTGGAGGACTTTTTACTGGTATAGAGGCTAAATCATAGTGAAAGGAAGATGCTTCATTTTTCCTGCACTCCTTGTGGATCAAAAATTCAAAGTAATTCTTTTAAAAAGAAGAGCTATTATAAAATTCTAGTTAGGGTTAATAAGACCACTCTTCAAAATACATTTGTTATTAGTGTGGTAAGAAGATATAATTTCATGTGTTGGCCAGACTAAGCAAGGATGAGAGAGATACTGGTATTTTTGAGTAGGCAAAATAAATCAGTTCTCTGATCACACTGTATTACCTGTCCTGGGTCAACGACATTGTGAGCCATCAGCAGTTTGTCTTGCTTCTTGGACAGCACATTCAGGCAAAAGCAGGCTCACAGGTCTTCAGCTTAGAAAAAGTCACCACAGCTAATGAATAAAATATCTGAATTGCTTCAGTAAACATTAACAATCATAAACAACTATATGATGATCCTTATGGGTCCCTTCCAACTGGAGATATTCTATGATTCCATATGTGAAGAGCTAGAGTAGGATTTGCTCTGGATCAGTTGTAGTCTGCCTGAAGGAATGTAGACCAAAACTGAGCAATTTTGGAACTCCAGGACTCCTTGAATAACATAATGATATACAAAGACTGTGTCAGTCAGCAAAGAACCATACCCATCTCTGAAAGGAAGAGTGGCTTCTATTGATCAGCAGTGAACAACAGTTTAAAGACAACAGCTAAGGAACATCATAAGGAGCAATGTTGGAGGGGGATTAAAGGGAGGTAACACATAATTATTCCAGTTGGAACTCAGCCTAGAGTAGCATTTCAAACTGTTTTTCCTTTTTCAAGAATAATTACTATGAAAACACTCAACCAAGACTGTCAAAGCAGATGTCAATATTCCATTCAAAATATGTGAAAGCCTTTAATTATTAAAAGGGAATCTGTAATTCAGAACATCAGAAGTTAAGATACAGAGTTTTTACATATCTGTTAGCAGTTTGTCAACTGCAAAAATAAAGGTAGTATTCCAGATCCAGATGTCTAGAAAGAAGAGGCTAAAGTCAGATGGGGATTCAATAGTCATTTTTTAAAAGCAGAGTAATTCCTCTTTATTCCTCAACACAGTTCTTGGCACCATTCATGGCCTGGCCGTGCCCTTTTTATGACAACTGAGGGACCAGTGATTGTGGCATAGAGCAAACTGCTGGAATAGAAAAGGTACAAGTACCCTTCACCAGTATCACTGAGAAAAGAAGTGCTTAACTGAACTGCTGCTATAGACTGTTAAATCCCTGATTATGCTAAAAAAAAAAAAAAAAAAAAGATAGTGGGTTAAAAGTGAGATGCTAAGTGTCTTTCAGCTTGTGAGTCAATGATGATGCATACCTATATTACAAACAGGAGGACTTTTCCAAGAAGCTAGTGTCCTCTAAGAGTTTAATATGAACACTACAAAAGGTTTTTCATGTTCCTTTGAAGTAAAAGAGCAGTTCTGATAGTATCTACTCCTATTGAACTTTTTATTCATTCCAAACTTTCTTTTGTTCTACAGGGTTGGTTTTCTTTCTTGGCAAACACAGGGAATTTATTTGGGTACAGCAGTACATCTTGACCAAATATTTATAAGTTAAAATATTTCTCTTTTTGTTGGACGGAATAAAAAAATGTGGCATTTCAGTTATCCTCAGATCATTTCTACGCTCTTGAAAGTTTTTCTATGCAAGGATAGTAAATAAAACATTATGGATTTAGGGCATAGAAGGGGAGATGTAGTTTATTTTTTTTGAAAAAGCAAATAACATCAGTTATTTGCAAATAACATCAGATAATCATCAGTCAGAGCAAGTAGGAAGCAAAACTTACCAGTGTCTAGGTGTCTAAAAAAATTAGTGCTTTTTATATTTGCAAGTAATCATATGAAAAGACCATTTTTGGGGTGTCTATCAGCAGTGAACCTGCTAGTGGGCTGGCATACACAAAGCTGTTTATAAAGGGACAGTTCAAAAGCTAGGTCAAATCTGCACCAGCGGAACTTTCTTGCCATCAGTGGAACTTGCCCAGTAAAAATTTGGCTTTAGAATTCTGAGTCTTTCCAGAACCAGTTTTCCAAACAGAACTAAATAAAGAGCTGGATGCATAGATTAGTCAATCTGGAAAGCTGTCTTGATTTTTAAAAGCTGAAAACAGAGAAACAACCTCTACAGATAATGTAGTACTGATCCAACAGCAGTTAATTTTAACTTTGGATGAATGAGGACTAAATCTGCCAGACTTTAAAAGCTTGCTTTTTCCCATACTGTCTGCTTTCCTCTATGTAACTGACACCATGCAATTTGTCTCATACTGAAGCTTGGATGGATATTGTTGCACGTTAGAGGAAGTTATACAGTTTGCTCTCTGTGAGAGAAAAGATAATAGATCTTCTCTGGACTACTGTGAATGAAATACATCTGTACTCAACTGCTGGATTCTGAGTTCAGTGACTCAGGAATAGAGAGCTCATTTTAATGCTTACACTTCTCGTCCATGATGAATGGATTTTTAAAACTAAAATTTCCCTAATATGTCATTAGAAAGTATATTTAAAATTTCCAGGTGACTCAGGTATGAATTCTACATGCAAATTAAATAGTTGCCTTGCTAAAAGGAACTGGCAGGGAGCAGCAGGACCAGCTGCCATGCAGTGGGTAGGGAGCAGAGCACAGTAATGCAGCTGTCAGGGCACAGATCTCACCAGCCCCACAGTACCTGAACATGGCAAACTGGGCAGAGCCAGAGATGGCAGCCAGCTTCAACAAAAAGTTCAGATCACCAAGAAAGATTGTAGCAATAGGCAGGTCTGATGCTTAGCCAGCAACACAAGTCAACAAATCAGGATCAGACCTGGTGCTGGTAACCAGGGTCAGACACAGCTCAGTGACTGCTGGGCTGGCCAAACTGATGAGACAGGGCCAAGGTCAGGCCAAGAAATTAGTCTCCACATCAGAGTTGGGATCAGTGAGGTCCATGGCTGGACAAAGGCACGGGCAAGACAGAGCTGCAGACAGGCACTTCTACAACATAGTCAGGCATGGAGGAAAAACACTCAGTTGAATTCTTGAAGCTAAGTATGTGCATTAAAGCAACCCTAAACTAGATTTCAGTTAGGAGGTATATTCTAGTAGCCTAAGCATAGGCTTTATTTTATACAAAAGAAAGTAAGTAATGATTAAATCACAGTAATTTCCCTCACCTCTGCTCCAAAAGCAAGATTAGCTCCACATATTAAGGTGCGTTCGTTTAGCAGGCAGAAAAGTCCCTATCAACCTTAACTCTGGCCTGTTCTGAAAAAAGGGGAAAATAATCTAATATGTATTTGAGAAGCAATTTTAGCAAACCACCAAGCAACATTACACATGAGCATGTCAGTGAATGTATTTGGATATATTCTTAAATTGTCCTGAGCATGTCTGAACACTCCCTAAAATTTTTACTACTAAAAATATAATAATCAATAACCACTTCCTTCCACTTCCAGATTAAAACACTCAGCAACAACCTTAATTTCTTTTAGTTCAATTCTAAGCCAGTACAATTCAGCTATTCCGGTAAATCTTAAATTTGCTAGCTTACAGCCTTGCAATTTTCAAAATCAGGCACAGCTGGAGGCCAGGTAGGTCCCAGTTCTTGGAACATTGGCACAATTCTCTTGTTTTATCAAATGAGATAATGCAAATCGATATGTAGGATGAGTAAAAACTAGTGTTGTTAAAGTTCTTTTGGGTCTTTGTTTTACTTAAGGGTTGCAGCTATAAGAGGTAAGTATAATGCTTGTTATGCAACCTGACTTATGTATGATTTTTATAAAAAATTATTTTCCCTTATATAGAATATAAAAAGAAGAGATATTATTGCATTCAACTCATATAAGATAAAATTTTTACATCATCATTCTCTTAAACAATTGATCATCATTCTTTTCTTTTAAAACTGTTAGTTTTTCAACTCAGTGAGAATAGGATTTAAATGACATTAAAGTGAAAAATTGTGTGTGGAAGAATATTATAGGCCAGGTTAAATACTCAGTGCTACTGTTTTTCTGCTGTAGTTCATCAGTTAGGACAAACTACATTGGCTTCTCTCTTCTTATTATTATTCATGTGACTTTCAATTTTAGCTTGTAAGAAATATTAAGACTTCTGCATCTGAACACCAAATACTACAGAACTAATCCTGAAAAGTTTTTCCTCTAGTATAGCTTGATATATTTGGCTTTATATGGTCTGGTAAAGTCTGGAGAGTTGGTCTTGAATCATTCTCAAGAGCAGAAGGCCCATTAAGACCACTGGCCATCAGAACTAAATAAACTGTGAAGAATCCTAAAGTTGGCCACTCTTTTACCTTACACTAAAAAAAAGAAAAGAAGTATGGCTACAGTTTAAAAGCCTAGGACAGGAAATAAAAAAAATATCATCACCAGCGGAAACTGCAATGGAAGTTAATATTGGCAAATTATATTTAACCAAGATTGGTTCTGGTCAGGACACTAGGGTTAACACTCTTATGCTTTTAAAAAGGTGCCGGGGCTATAAAATGATGACATACAGTCAGATCCTTGGTTCCTTCCTCACAGAAAACAAATGCTTTAAAATATGTGTCTCTTTATTCTTCTCTCTCACTTGGACACTAACTACTCTACCTTTTTCTAGTATCAGGCTTGCTCTCAGTGAAGTGTGTTGCACACTGTCTTTAAAAGCCCACTCAGGACACAGGATAGAGTACTTAAATTGAATCCAGTCTAAAAATATGGAATTCAGTTATTTAATTTAATTACAGCATAAGTTCTTCCTTGTTTAATCCCATTTACCAATTGCCAAACTAAGTAAAACTAAACATAGTGAAAATAGAAGAATTGATCAAGTAACACAGAGACAAATTCAGTTACTAAATACTGGATTTTAAGGGAATGTTATAGGGAGTAAATGTTAGGCATGAATTCACTCTTCTCAGTTATCTGCAAAAGTCCATTCTCAGTACATTTGGTTCTCTAGCTGGCTCCTCTGCAATCACAGAGATAGCACTTAATTGCTTCAGTTGATTAGAATTCACAGCTGCATCTGCAGCAAGGCTACTTTTGAAATTAACTGAGCTATCAATCAACAGAATAATTTGCTAGAGTAAAAAGCAACTGGTCAGCTGTACACTTATCAACAAAACCAGCAAAGTTTCTCTGGGAAAACTGCTAATGTTCGAAAAACAATCATGTGCTTCTCTCCAGCCTTAAACATCGATACAAATTATAGCCTACAGTATTTTAACTATTCTCAACACTTTTGCTAGCTTTCTTTTACATAAGCTACCGTGTTTACTGAAGAAATCTTTACAGGTTTCTCTAACTTATTTTACCATGCGGCATCAACCACATGCAAGGCTTACAGGTGCATGGTTCACCCACATGAAACTTTATGATCCCATGTTCTGAATTACTCTACTCAATATAATGTTATCCATGCTGTTGTTCTATTTGGTAATTAGGCAAACCTGAAGATAATAAGGATCTTGCTAAAATGTCTGATAGTAACTACTATTACAGTCCAGATTCCTAAGAAAGCAAGCATGAAAACCTACCTGCTCTGAATATGTTGGAAGAAACACTTACAAGAAACAACTTCCTACACTAATTTTTTTACCTATTGCAACCCATAGTGTACTCTGAGATTTTGGTATCACCTGCCAGGCAGCGTACTTAGTTATTGAGAGACAATTTTTTTTTTAAGAAGAAAATCAAGCTAAATGCTATTATAACAAGACTTTAATCTAACTACATAGAATACAGTAACTCTTACAGTCGGATTCACAGCCTTCAGATATATTTTGACCAATTCTGCCTAGTTTCCCACAGGGATTTTGTATTTGCTAATTCTGAAATAAGCATGTTCACGCAGATAACAGGCTTTATTTCTATTATGATCACTGATAGTCTCTTCTCCCCCCGCAACTTGTGGACAGCAAAAATTAGTAGAACTCTTCTATAACTAAGCACTTATTGCCTCTTATGTAGCTCTCTGACCTTGGTGTTGTAAGAACATTTGCAATAACATTTGTTATGCTTGTGTTTCTGCTTATCGTCTAAAAACCAAACTTGTCATGGCTATTGTTCTCTAGACTATGCTCAGCAAGTAAGTATATAATATTGTTTTATACCATGTCTCAATGTGATAACCAATGTTAATTTTCCTTTATGTGCTTTGAATGTATCCATACACAGGAAAAATGCTGATATTCAAACATCTTATAAGGACTGAGTTGTACAGTGCAATAATACATGAAGAATTTCTCCATGTGTAACTGCATAAGTATTGGGCTTGAGTTCAGTTTTTTGTACAATTTATCATCAGTGGAGAAGGCGGCATCACAAATCCTATATAAATATTTATCAGAAAATCCAGAAGACAACTCATCAGAATATTGACTTGTCTTTGAATGTATAAGGGTCAATGTTTAGATGGTTTATTAATGTCAAGTTAGTAAATAGAAACATCAGTCTCTCTGACAATAAGACCAGCATCAAGTTATCTCCCAGTGACTGAGTACATTGTTTCACAGTTTCATACTTTTGCAGTGACTGCTTAAATGGGTTAGGGAATCCCCAAACTCTGTTGCATCAGAGCAGGAGTTTGTCTAATGCAATGTAGTGACACTCTAGTGTCTAGTATGTGGTTGGCAAATGGACAAACATGCCAGACAGAATTCCTACAACAGAGAAACAAACAAAATTTTCACTGCTGGACAGTATAATACCTAGCTCTCGGGAGCTAGTAGTTCAGCTACAACTTACTCAGCAAGAACATTATTGCCCCTCAAACTTTGGGAAGGGCAGGTATTTTATTAACTGCAATTAGAAAAGAGTTAAGCCAGAGAGGAGTACATTATCAACCTCCCAAGTGTCTTTATGTAAATAACTTAGACATTTTACATCCTAGTCATATTTTATACATTATTTCTTAAAGATACACAGCACTTCCTGCCCACACCTATGAATGTGTACAATGTCATGATGAGTGTTGGTTACAAGTTATCATTATCGATTAAGAATGAAAGACCAGTCAGTTGATTAACTGGTTTTAGTAATTACAACTTTTGGTGTGTTAGAAGCTGTTTTCTACAGCAGTGACCTTTCTTCAAGGACTTCATGATGAAATTTCGAGTTCACAAAAAAGGCATTGCTAGAACACTTAAATGCTGAAGTGCCTATGCTTTGTGGAAATGGGAAAATGGAAGTGTAATTTCCTTTTTCATGAAAGATTAACACCATACTTTCAAAAGCTGGGTAGTGGAGCATCTTAAAGTCAAATTTCAATGTTATCAGCTGATTCAAACTTACAGGCAATAAAACTGGCCTACATTAAATGGGCTTAAGGTGGAGAATAAAGTCAGCCTCATAGTTAAGGTTATCAAGAAGCAGAACCAATCCAAGAGAAAACATAATTTCAGTCTACTTAATATTAATACTTTTATGTTTCAAAACAAGTCCATTAATTTCTTTGAACAAAGTCATTGGATGATGTTATGAAATACAAAGGTATTTTAAATTTTAGCTTTCTAAATTGCCTTCTAATATGCCTTTTCTGCCACAGGACAAAATGTTTTGGTGCTACTAGTCTTCTAAAATATTTCTATTTTTCAATTCAAGCAGACTTAGAATAACTTGATTCACGGCAGGTATTGTAATTAGACAGCTGCATCTACATAAGCCTACATATTTTAGGATTAAAAATATACAGCTTAATACTCTCAAAATATTTTTTTCAGAGGTAAGAGAATCAGAAGAAATAAAAGTATTCTATAACTCCAGCAACTGTCAACCGATTTTAATGTTACTGCAAACTCTGTGCTGTATGCTTCAATATGCCTTCTAAAGTTAGAAGTATTTCCAAGAAGATACCTGACAGAGGGGAAATATTGACAACAGCTGTGGGTTGACAGGACAGAAATTACTTCAGAAAACATGTTGTGCTATGAACTCCTTGTGATCAGATAGCCCACCAGGCTCATCATGTGCTTTGCTGCACTAGTGATACAAATTTTATTCCTAAGTATTTTTTAGAATTGGGGCTTTTAACTAAAATCAATTTAAAAAAAAAAACAAAAACATTGAATGAAAACCCAACTATTGTCACCTATAGCTCTATCTAGACATTCAGCAGGTTGAAAGCAGTTGTTTGGGGTTTTTAACTCTCATGGATCTGATTTGCATTCAATTTATCCTCCTGTCCCTTCACTAATTAAAGTTTTTAGAACACTTTTTTTGTGAGCTATGGTCCAGCATCTCTGAGTGCAGTACAGCTCTGCTTCCTGTATGGGTTCTGACCCATAACTGTGAACAGATGTGCTGCTTCGACACAGACAGAGGTTACAGATGTTCTGCTGCCAGAAAAAACGCTGTTATTTCAGTGAAGCAAGAGAAACTCAGAGCACCTTGACCCATCTAAGGAACACCTTACCCTTTGCTTTACTGTTCTGCCAGGTTTTTCGTCTTTTCATATAATGTCGTTGATGAAGCTTTAATGTGTGGGAGACAAGGCTATTGCTGTTTATCAAGCCCTTTGAAATGTCCAAAAGCTTTGCCAGGACTGGGAAGCTCAAGTTTTATTGAACTGACTCTGCAGTGAACTCTCTACGCCAGGGTATTTTTACTTCTCCCTCCCCCCC
>NW_009258754.1:4015678-4038596 GCF_000687185.1 Egretta garzetta | reverse complement strand
CTAGTTTTATAAAAAAGCAGCAGCTGACTCAGCAGATATGCCCTGCTCTTTTCATTACCATTTATGAAGCCTAGAGAAATGGGATGCTATGTAAAGCAGCCTTTTCTTTAGTAAAGAAGAGTGGTGGCTTCAGGGGGAAGAATGTCTTCAGAAATAACTTCTAAGTAGCTTTGAGTTGCCTTGCTTCTGATCTAGTTTCTCCTTCACACCGAGGAGATACTAAGGACATCACAAAGAGGGGCAAAAGGAGGATTAAGGGTTGGTCCTTTCAGTTAAGGGACAGTCTTTCAGAAGTTACTCATGCTTCTACTATGGCTGTTCCTTGTGAATATGGATTTCTAAGTTTGCAAAAATTCTGAACTCAATTCTAGATTGAGGAAAGTTTCAGGAAGATTTTTAAGAGGGGGGCAGTCTGACAGAAGCAACAAACCTTGCCAAAAGAAAACATCTACTTGAATGAAACTAAAAATGCTTTTTGTGATTCTAAAGCATCTAGTCAAGCAACACAGCATTTCTTTTAAAGCCTCAAAGTGGAAGGAAAAAATAATTATTTTTTCTTAGCTATTTCAAATATATGTAAGGGATACTGATTCTATACCTCTGAAGATTAAAAAGAGCTTAGGCCAAAAAGTTCTGCAAGGAAAGTGGTCTTCTGTTGTCTAAAGTATTTTGGGATACAGCTCATAATCTAAGCAGTTCTTCTTGATTATTTACTATTATTTTTACATTTATCTTTGCTGACCTTCTGGGAAAATAACTTAATTAAACTGTTTCCACAAAGTGGCGCAATAACAGATTATTCTAGGAAGACAGTGAGTTCTTCTCTTTTCTAAAGACTACTACACTAATGATTATCACCCTACATTAAAGCAGTGAATACATGTGGCTTAATGATAAATCCTTATAAAATCACTTAAGTTCTATGATTAAAAATTCACCTTTAAAAACAATTATTAGACAAAATAAAGAAAACCAATCAACACTTAAAGGACTTTACTACATGTTAGTATTTAATTGAGTAAAACATATTAATTTGAGGAAAAGAAATCCTACCTGATGGCTTTGGATGATTGCTTTACAGAGATCACAGAACTGCATGTATTATTTGGGGGGGAAATATCGCTGCAATTCCATACAGTTCATGCCGTTAAGGACTTAAGGAACCTTAAAGGGCAAGTGCTGACATATGAACAAATTCACAAACTAGTAAGCTCAAGCAATAGGTAGACTACCAAGTTTTTTGATAAAACACCAAAGCTGCACTGCCTCGACTCCTGCCTCCCTTCCTGCCACCAAATACACCATATTCATCAGCTCAGAGATTGCATCCACCTGCAGAAGACAGAACCTTTACCTAGTAAACTGGTGTTCTTCCGAAATAGTTCTGCATATAGGAAAAGTATGCTCTGACAATAAAGTGGAATGGTCTTACTAGAGGTGACTCTCCAGTCACCTGCCTTATTTGTAAAGCATATATGAGTTCAGTTATACAGCTCCTCAAGTGATCACTTGCTACAACTTATGAACGGATTCATGTTTACTGCAGAAACCTATTATCAATCCAGCTCCATCTTGCCTAGCAGAATTGGCTTTGCAAATCAGGAAGGTATTAAAACAAGGGTCTGTCTTCATCTCTGAAACAGGCATCCAGATGACTGAATGCACAAGAAGGACAAAGGGGTGTTGGGAGAAAAAGAGCCATTTTAGCCTGTAAATTGAGAATGGCTGTGATTGTGTGTGCTGACTAGGTGGTGTGGTACTTCTGGTTGCAACTATTATACACTCATTTAAGGTAGATGTCCTTCCTCACACATACAAAGTTGAACTCCTGAGCCTGTGTTAAATGTTGCTGATTACACTTTTATTGTTTTAATTGATACTAATTTATGATACGCATCATTAATGCTTTATGCCTATACACCTATATCCCTATACAAAGCAAATAATATTTGAGTTTTCCTTTACTTTGCAAAGTGCATATGGCTATATGATGGTTATATTTCTATCTTTAATCCTGAAAAGCATCTCAGTAAATTTTCATTTGGGAAATTAAATTGAAATTTTAAAAATCATTTGTACATCAGATCAATTTGGAAAGAAAATATGAAGGTTGAAACCAAAAACTGTAATGAGATGAAGAAAGGAAGTGTGGCTGTGTAATTCTCCAGATGCACCCAGCTGTTATAAGGGATATTTCTAACTCTGCAATGAGTAACAAGTCTCATAGAACTAAATGGTTTTCTGACTGCAGATCTATGAGGTTTGTTGATTATGTCTTTGAACTCAGATAGTCCAAGTACGTAACAGCTGTTCTTCACAAAGAAATGAGACTTACTAAAAACAACAGCATAAAAAGACCTAATGGTTTATAGTAACACCAATACTGCATGTACCAGGGGACATTGTCTAGTATCTGCACTAGACAAACTCCTCTCACACATGCAGACCTTGCTTTTGGGACTATTCTATCCTTTTCTGGGGCTACTATATCCTATTTTGTATATATTATAGTAAACATGGTCAGAAATCAGGGGTGAGTGATGAAGGAAAGTAAATAGAAGTGCTAAGGGAAGCATCTTTCCCTCTAAGTAGAAAGTACATAGTTTCTTAAACAGTTATCAGATAGCATATTATCATATGCCTCTCTCAACTGCATCCACCTTGAAGTTGTAGGTTGTAAGCTCCTCAGCATGCAGAACCACCTACTCAGCAGTTCTAAACCATGCCTCCATTCAGGACTGACTTCGTAGACACCCTAAGAAGAGTGACTGAAAGGCTAACATGGTTATTTCCATGCCCATTAGGATTTAGACTGGCAGATCTTGTAGCCTAGCATCCTCAGCTCCGAAATAAAGCAGCTGTGGAAAAATTAGCCTCCTTTATACACCATGAATAGCAAATACTGAGATCAGTATAAAGCACTGGTCAGGAAACAACAGGTAGGATATACCAACAGATTTCTCTTTCATAAAATGAAAAATTAATTAGGAATCACAGTGTGTCCTTTCTCAAAAGCATATTCAGGATAAAACTTTATCTTTTGTGTGATAACTCTCTTAATGCTTTGTTACAGTCTACTAATTTGATAACCACCTGGCTTAAGAGCCTTCCAGTTTACTCTGATTTAAGCTGGAATTCAATATCTGGATCTGTGCCATTTCACTTTCATGTTCATCAAAGCTCTGTGTGTGGGAAAAATGAACACCATCATCCTCCAAATCTTCATTATCCTTCTGCCTTTGTAATGGGCTCAAGTGAGCGCTGTCATTCCTTAATTTGTGATCTTCTGTTTATTTTACAAGGCAGTATGTTCAGAATCAGTACACGTTGCCACCAGTGGTGGCACCCATCCCAAAGAGTAACTCTTCCCACCACAAAATGTAACCAGTCTTACAGTAAAACAACTGTAATACAGCTGACTGTTATCCATTGAAATGGGAACTAGGACAGTAAAGGTCATGGAAAAAACATGGGTAAAATGATTACCAGACTGCGCAGTGCAGACACAGCTGTGTGGAGCCAGTCTAGATCCAACAGGCATAATGGTGAGCTGGAGGTGACTAGTCCCTCTGGGTTTGAAATGATTCCTGCAAGGGAAAGAATCTGCACAGCAGTGCTCACTGCTCCTGGTTATAAAAGGAACCAGGGGATGTGGCAGAGCATCAGCCCTCTTGTGATGTGATGGCATCAGCCATCAACCCAATTGGCTCTCTTTGGGTGTCTCTCTGGCTTAGCACTAGTTAGGTTGCCCTGAGTCAGTCTTTGTACTGTTTATCATGCTCTGGTGTAGCACTGCTAAGTTGGCAGTGCTGAATCCTTTTAGACCCCCGCTCCCCAGAAGGCTGCTCAGGTTTCTGTGGCATCACAAGCCAACTCAAGTCCAGGATGAGTGGGCATAAAAAACTGATGGTCCCTTAGGACTCCTGCAAAAACCACCAGAGTGTTTTTGCGTTTCACTCCACAGGGCTGACCATTCCAGAAAGAGTGATGAGACTTGCTCTGTACAAAGTCAGCTCCCGTCTGCACAGTTTGATAACTGTAAGTTGTGCAAGTACAGCTATACTGCTTCTGGACCCCTGATCACCATGGCATAGTTTGTGTGATCTGCAAAGGCCTAGCTAACTTTGCATTCTTCTGCTTCTCCAATTGCAGTAATCTGGAAAAAAAAAGGGCCTGCAGATTTTTACAGGAACAGACAAAAACTTCTAAGTTCAGATTTTCTGCCTAATATATTCACAATATTTGTTAATTTTTACTCTTAAGTGCGTTTAATGAATGACTTGGTAAGCTAGACTTAAAGAGTAGGATATTCAAGGATGCCTATAGGAATCAATTGCCAAACTGCAGCTCATTCTCAGATACACTCTGGCCTCTCTGAAAATCATATTCTAACTACCACTATTTTGTGTAATTTTTAGCCTATAGCAGCATGCAAGTGAAACCTTTGTTGAGCAGCCAGTTTTGCTGACATTACCACAACTTCATTGAAAAAGCGCATCTTCTACATCTCACATATCTGTCAAATCCAGCAGCTGTTCTCACCTGTACATTCTAAGTTTTATGTGCTAATATCATATCACTATGTTTCACAGTACAAAGAGACTTAAAATCCTTAAAGAAAGGGAAAAAGATATTTTGTTAAAATAAACTGGTTTTAGAAGCTACAACTGTTTCATGTTTATATTTCATCTATCCTCAATGGTGTAAATTTTTTTCAGAATGTTTTTACGGCCTACTTTACGTTAAGTACCTGTTGTTTGGCACCTGGATTCATGTGCAACTTTTATCTTGTGTACAGTGGACTACACATATGCTGCAAGTTCGCTGCATACCTAAGGACCTTACTAAGATAGAGCCCCTAAGACCCAGTCTTCCTCTCATCAAAATCAATAGCAAAACTGACCTTGACATCACTGGGCAGAAAGAGAATTTTAAATCCTTATTCTACTTCTAAAAACAGATACAGCTTGTGACAATGGCTGACATGGGATGATTTGTTTTTTTTTTTTGAGAAAGAAAGAGATAATGCTTACACCTAGAAATATTTGGAAGTTACTTTTCACTTTTAAACATCTGTAAAGCAAGAACCTTGAGCTTACTGCTTGTGGAATTTCCCACTGAAGACCACAAAGGTTTTGCATTCACAACAATTACGCATTTAGTAAGTGCTCTAAATGTCATCCTTTAAATTAAGAAGAGGGTGTTTAGCAAAGCTCATTTGTTCCCATGTTTCTGTTCAGTTATTTAGATATGATTTAGCAAACAAGAAGATAGATAGAATGAAATTCCATAGCTGCACTGCATTATAAATGCTGTCAAGACTGGCTGAAGATTACTGATTCTGCTTCAGTTGGAATTTGTACAAGTAATGTTATCTAAAGAAGAACCATATGAGGTCAAATTGAGCAGCATAGAATGAAAACTATTAAAGTTTAACCTAGCGGCAAAATATCTAAAAAAATTAGACATTCAGCAATACATCTGAATACATGAACATCTAAGATACCTAATAAGTACACCAAACTCCTCTAATTTACATTTATCAAGCCATAGTAAAATTCATAAAGTCTTAAGAGCATCTCATTCAGTTATAGATCCACAATTAATTACTTTCTCTTGATAATGCTGCATCTATTAATTTAAAATTCATTAAAGAGCACTGATGCTTAAGCATGACAGAATGCATCAGCTTTCCAAAGTACAAAGCGGCACATGCAAAAATAAAAATTACTTTATTCAAATAATTTAATTCTATAAAAATGTATTATTTTAGTGCAGACAGCTATCATTTGATACATACCAAAACTACTTCTCTGAATGCTATTTAGATTAGAAGTATGAGCAGTTTATTTTAAAGAGGAAATCAGACAATAAATTGTCTATACTTGCAAATACTCCACAGGTAACTCGTAATACTATTGAGTTTTATTTGCTTAAATGCTGAACAGTACTGGTACTCAGCATTAATACTGTTCACTGTACAATACGCATGCATATCCCACAAAATACAACAAAGAAAGAGTCAAAGGGATGAGCTGCCACAGCATAACATATGGCAGCAACTACTGTAGTAAACTGAAGCAATAGTATACCAGAAAAAGAAAGATAATACTAGACAACACTGGCTAAGAAATTATGGGCCCTGTAGTTACAGCACAAGTGGAGGAGACAGGAAATCTGGGATTTATTCTGGGATCTGTCACAGATTTCCTGTGTGGCTTTGAGAAACTCCTGTGGGGTTAACTTCAGCCATGAGGCTTGCTTTCCTCTGAGAGCAGCTTGTACCCATATCTCGACAACAACTCTGTAGCATGAGCTAACTAACACAAAAGGTAAGGTGCTACTAGTCCAACAAGTACATAAGCAACAGCAAAGTCAGGATTTAATACAGGTGAAACAATACAATCAAAAGCAGGCTAGGCAATAAAAGCACAAATACTAAGGCAGGCAACATACCCCTTCCCAGGAGCTAGTGAGGAGGGAATAAAAGGAACATACACTCCAGCCATTGACTGGCACAGTTGTTACACAGGTGGAATCGGCAATTTATTTTCACTGGAAGCCAACACTCCATTTCCCCGCTTCCTTCCAAGAAGAAAATCTAAGGGGAAACTACACCTCCTTTGCAGTTTTCACACAGCGTACATTCTCCTCATGAAATCTAGCCTCCAGTGATGGGAATCTAAGATACTCTTCTTCTGTAAGATATCTTCACATACAAAATTAGCACAGAGTTTTCAGTTACACAAAGTATTATGCTAATTTCAACAGGCCAGTTTCATGTATGAGGCCTGAGTGGCTTAATGTCTCAGATTTGAGCAAAATAGAGTAAATCCCACATGTTCCTGTTGTGAGCTCATATCCTTTTGGGATCTTCTGGCTGGAGAGAGGGTTCCACCCATTCTCTGAGGACTAGCCCAACATTAAAACAACTAACCCACAACAATAAACCATCTTGTGTTTTAGGTCACTTGCACAGTGCTCTCAGATGATCCATTTTCATCCCCTATGTTCTGAGCTATTTTGTTTCCACTCAATGTTGCTACCTACAAAGGAAAAAGAACCCTCAAGAATATGGCTCAGTGCTGTTCTCAACTTCAGTGGACCATATCTTGAACAAGGCGTTACTCAATTGAATTTCCTAGCCAATCTGGTTATTAAATCACAGCAGGTATTTCTACTTGTTTCAGTGATGCTACTAGATGCTCGGAAGCCAACAGAGCACTTAATGCATTTATAACTTTTATTATTTATAGTCGATAAACAAATAAAAAACAGTATTTTGGGCAATGGAAAATGCAGTGTGGAAAAGCCTTATTTTGAATTTGATCTGTATGAAGGAGAATTTATCAAACTTCTGAAGTAAACTGATTTATTTTAGTATCGGAACCAAATCTTAAAATGAAGAATGACTTGTTCAAACTTTTATTTTCAGGGAAAGGAAAGACTGGAATCAGATTCTAGGGTCATAATAGAATGTGACTTCCCAATCTCCTAAATCATACTAAAAAATGCAAGATGTGACAACATATGGCTGCATCAATATAACCCTAAATCATAACTTCCGTTAACAAACTCTCTTTATAGACTATGATTAAATTTCTAGGAGACCTGAAACCACATTTAACCACTGAAAAAAAGGCACCTAGTTTCTCAGAAATAGCCAGTTGCTATTCTTCCAACATTGCTCTCAGTTGGATCTGCTGGGCAATTGTGAGAAACCAGTCATTTCACTGAAAGTCCTAACTGGAAACAAGTGAATGCTTGTTCTATTCTGGCCCATAAGAAGCACAACTCTAGGAACAGCACAACAGGAAGCAAGATAAGAGCTTGTGTCCTGAGCTTCAGGCTCAGGGTTGAAATCAGATTTGAATAGAGATGTAAATGCAAACCTCAAAATCAAAGCTTTATAACATAGCAGGAAGCTCAGGATATAGGGCCAACACATTCCTTTTGTCCACTGTAAGTCTCATTCTGGTGTGGAAGCAAAATACATACCTACAAACTCCTACAGCTCCAATGTATACCTACAGGGACATTCCCAGTAACAAGTCAGGCCTAATTATCCATCAGAAGGATGTACAGCATTAAAACACAACAAAATAACTGACAATGCACTTTTGTCTTCCTAAGGGCTCTAAGGACACTAGGATAAAAATGTCTTGGTCATAATTTTTCTGTTTAAATCCATAGTGACTCTAAAGAGGCCAACAATAAACAGATTTCAGACCCAACGTATAAAACCAACATCTTCCTCATGTCTTCAGTTTAAGTTCTATTGCTCTTGGACATAGCATAGATCATTAAAGAATCTGTCCCAGTAAAGTTTATCTGACTGCCATTTATTGTTCCAATTAATTTTTTCCTCTGGTGTTGTATCAGAATCTTTATGAATCTTCTCAGACAGTTGGAAATTTAAGTTTGTGGTAAAAAACCCTTGTTTTGCAGAGTGTAAGATGCAAATCTCTACAAAGTCAAATCTCTACAAAATTAATTCATGAGTAAAAGATTATGAAATATTTCTTCTGTTTGATATGCATTTTGTTTAAGCTTTTGTCTTCTGTTTTTAAGAATTCAACTCCACCTATATTTACACAAACCTCGTTCACATATATCTATGTTTTCTAGCACTAGCACTGCAACTTCTTCTCCCTATTATTTTATATCATTGTGTGTTAAATACAATTGTAACCTACCCGGGGCTGGTCTTACTGACCTACAATAAGTGGAATTTACACAGTTTTATACCTTCAGGGCTTAGGGATTCCAACTGATGTGACACAACACAGCATTTCTCCTCAACAGCAAGCACTTCCTGCCCACGTTCCATTGTCTCCCAGGAAAATCAAAACCAGGTTCCAGTTTGCAAATACAAAATGAGAAAGACTTTTTACATCTTCATTTAAGAGAAGAAGAACAAAAAGTCTTTACCTTATTGTAGTTTCAGTAATGACACAAAATTTCGAAACCAAACATTCCTTTCAGTGCTGTTCTTTTTTAGCCTTGGCCATCCTGTTTAAAGCATCTTAGGAAGGCTTCTATATACTGTGATAATAGGAACAATAGAAAAGCCTCTAAGTTACCATAGTATCAAATTTGGGGCAAGTCTTTTTTTACTGTATGTTTGCATAATATAACAGTACAATGGGCCTCTAATTCTGACACAGACTTCTGGGAATACAGTACAACAAAAACCAAAACCAGAAGAGAAGGTGAAGGTGCCACTGCGGTTATGACCAGGGTATTCTAAGCATGGGCATGAATCTGAACTCATCCAGAAGGGATTAGAAGACGAGATTGTTTACCATATAAGACAAAAATGCAAAGAGTTTTTAATAAATATTTTTTCATGCTGTTACTAGATTTTGACAACAATGCCATTTTGTTAAAATATCATAAGAATAGTTTATTATCTCACAGCATTCCTTGAAAATCTAAACTCTCTTGAGTTCCACAGAGCTATACCAGATAATTTATGTCAGAACAGCGTCCATCTGTTGTCCTTCCTAGAAAACTGGCACCTCAGAAATGAACTAAAGTTAACACACACAAACATTAAAAAAAAATCTCCTCCAAAACATGCTATTGCTCTACACGCAAATCTGATTCCCAGAATCCGGAGGGATTCTACTTAGGGGTGTCTGTGTCTCAGATGGTATGTTCAACTCACAGTCTTGGCTTTTATATTGATTCAAGGTTGGTATGACTACAGAATGCTCTTAATTAATGCAAGGAAATAAGGTCTAATCACAGGGTGGTAGGTTCTGGCCAAATTCCAGTTGGAGTAATTACACTTTGCTTTCCTGAATTCTCTTAATTGCTGTTTAACATAGGATTCTCTAATAAGATTGTGTGCTTGTTCTAAGCTACAAAGAGAGGAAAGTAATTCCCAGAAGTCTACATGCTAAACAGGAGAGAGTTTATATATATTTATAAGATACTCTTAAATATCACTAGGTAAAATAAAATAATTATACTTACTCTAAAGGGAAGAAAATACTTTCATCACAAATCAGCCTACTATTTATTAACAAAAATGCAAAATGAAAAAAAACCCACCACGTATTGATCTCTTCAATATAATTTTTTTATTGGGGTTTCATTACCTGACTACTGAAAAGATGCCAGGCCTGGGTAGGGCACTGTCAGTTTAATTTTGTTCCAGTAAGTACTGACATGTAACAAGCACACGTGTGGGTTGATGCCCTAACATTTAAACATACATTCTATATGACCTGATCTTAAAAAGGGTTTTAATTTCTTTAGTATTCATCTCCATCAGTTCTGCAAAACTTTATCCAGAGATGAAACAACATGAAATTCCTCTCAACCAAAGTTGAGTTACAGCAAAAGAACATGCACAAGGACACAGCAGCCAACCACTTTGTCTGCCTCAGAGCCAGGTCAATAACCAACAGCCACACTCAGTCAGAAGTGCTGACCATAGAGGTTGCTGCTAAAGATACCGGATTTGAACTATGACTACTTCACACAAAACATGACAAGGTCAAATTATCTGGAACTGGGTGAAGGATGGAATAAAACAAACCTTTTTTTTTTAATGATCTCTAAATACTTTTAAGCTTCAACAATTACTAAAGAGTCCTCTTTCTTATAAGCATTTACCTTGCATTTAAATGTGGTATGTATTGCTCTTGACGTATTGCTATCATTTACAATTATTCACCTATTTGTATTATTTGTTTGATGAAAAAAAAGCAGTGAGAGCTGAGGAAAGATAAGCACCAGCTTGATCATTTTGTGACACAAGCCCAGATGCTCAGATGCTCTGTTTGTGTCAGAAGCCATATTTTTGCTGCAATAGCTGAGTAAATGGCCCAGGAAAGCTTGGTGCGGGCTTTCTGGCCTTCTGTAGCAAAGAAGCCCAAGCACAGGTAATTAATGATGCCTGAGCTGGAACCCAGGTATAGAATGCAAATAAAAACTTTTGAAAAATAGTATTCATATACCATCTTTCCCCCTTGCATTTTGCAATACATTGTCTTTGTGTGACAAGCTATGAGCTAAAGACTTAATTAATAATTGCATAACATGCTTTACCACCATTCCTGTCTAAATTACAGTATAGTAACTGTTTTGCTTTATTAAATGTGACATTTCCAGATCTTTTTATATGTGATAGCAGATAAAACTTTAAAAATATTTTTTTTTCTTTTATTTTGCCTTTATTACCATGGAACAGGCCTTCAGCCAGAGTAGTATCTTGTATAACATAAACTTCAGCAGAGGTTTGTCATCTTTCACTAGCATCTTACAATACCTATTTTTGCTATATAATTAGGAAACGACAAAAAATCTTATCTACCTCTTCTAGGAAGCAGAGAAAGCACAATTTTCCCTTTCTAATTATTGCCCTTTAGCTTCCTCAGAATATTTATTTAGCATCAAGATCTGTTTAAATTCACTGATACATTGGTTAAGTTTACTCTTAGCTTATTTTAATTTTGTGTTCCAAGGATATTTTACTGAACACTCACTGTAAGACCTTCAACTGTGGCCACCCACACCCTGAAATTTCCTCTCTAGCTAATCCTGCCTTATGCCATAACAGAGTAAATTTTTTTTTTTTTACAAAATACATTTCTTCCAGTAAAACATACACATCCCATAGTATTTTCTATGGTTATTTTAAAAAGCCTGTGTAGCATTGCACAGTGCATGTGCACATAAGCGTGTACACATGCTAACCCTCCCCGAGCACATAACACAGAGCTATTGTTGAAAACCTTGATTAAAACTTTGTAAAGGAAGTCCATCTGCCACAGATCAGGATGTCCTGTTTCTGTGAGGGGCTTTGGGTATTGCTTGGCCATTTTCTCATTGAAAACATAAGTAGGAGACTTGAGAGCGTTTAGTTTTGCTATTAAAACAATCTGATTTGGAAAGGGTGTTTTGAAGGGTTTTTCCCCACCAGCTGGGAATCTTGAGGCATGGACACCTCCTCAGACACAGCGCACTTAGTTTAGTGTCCTCTGTTCTGGTGTTGTCAATGGGAAGGACGGGATACATTCTGGTCATCAAGATAATCTCAAAATACAGCTGTTGTTCTCAAGCAATATCTGTGTCCCTGGTTGTCTTTCAATCCAAACTATAACACAGCCTAGCCAGGCTTTGTGTGCTCCTGGCAGTGGTGTTCCAGCAGAGCAGGTGGGCTGGAGCTCCTCGCCTGACCTGGCCTGCTGCAGAAAGCAGCAGTGCCTGTGAGTGACCTGGTTGGTCAGAGCAGGTGGGCCTCATCACACTTCTAACCCAGCAAGGAATATGCGTGCTCCTCCCCTGCCAGGGGGAAGAAAGAGATCCTTGGCTTCTAAAGTATTGGGGACATAATTTGGGGTTAGCATCTACTCATAATATATGTTTGCTTGTTTTAAGAGACTGGTGGCTTTGTAAGAGGATGGAGGCAGCTCTGTGGCTAGTTTGGATTCTGATTTTTATTTTGAATTATTGAAGACAAACAATAAGTTCAAACCTCAGGAAAATTCTTTCATGATTGATTGTTGACATTTGTTTTACTTTAGTACCGCTCTCCAAAATGTTCAGTTTTAATTTTACAGTTGATCAGTTTGCAAACTGCAGAAAGTCCCAAATCTCATTTCCATTGAGCAAGGGCTTTCCTTGTTTGTGTTCCTCATCTGGAAATAAAGGATTGTAGCCACCAGAGGCAACAGTTTACACTTAGAGTGTATAAATGTACAGTTAGTTACGAGTACCCAAAAAAAAAAAAAAGTTCTCTGTATCAAACCCAAACAAACAAAACTAAATGCCATAGGGGTGTGCTCTTCTACCAGGAATCAGAGGAGAGAAAGGGACAACGGGTGGGAAAAAAAGAAAGTGCATGAGGGGTCAAAAATGTCAAAATAAAGCACCAGTGGGGAACACAGAGCAGGGAGCCCAACAGCAGAAAAAAAACTGGGGGTGGAGAGGATCATTAATAAAGGCCCTAAACATCTTATTCTTCCCATGCAGGCTTCCTCTTCCCCACATTCTCTCCCCCTCAGTTAGTCATGCTTCCAAAATGGAACAACTGCCAGTGGTTATCACAAGAGAGCATTGGTTGCTGCAGTAGGATGGAAAAGACAATGGGGGGGAACTGGAAATAAAATGGCTGCTCTATTATATGCCTCTCCTTTTGGCACAGAAAGCAGCATTGCCTATAATAAGTGAAAGAATAAGACAGTGCTACATTCATTCTATCACCACCAAGTCCTATGATCCAACAGGAACTACAAGCCATGGACAGTCCTTCAATCAGTTTCATTGAAGCAGAACATGAAACAGCCTTTTAATCCCCCTGTCCCAAGAGGCTGTATCCACACAGCCATCCTGCCCCACTGAGAACATACCAGCGGGCAGAGGGAATGTAACATTCTGTAGTCTCTTAGGCATAATGTCCATCTGTAATACTCTTAGTGGGTCCTCACCATTAAAAATCTCCCTCTTATTTGTACAGCAATAATACATGACATGAAAAATTGTACAGAGGCACATTAAAGTCATATAATCATCTCATTCTTCTAAAAATTATTTCTGCCTACATTTCTGTAAGGTGAGATAATTAACTTTGCCAAACATAGGACAGAATGAGACTTGCTGGATGTAGAGGCAGCATTTTAAAAAGTAGGTCTGTTTGGAAAAATTGAAAAGACATTGCACAATTAATGCAAAATTCTACTAGATATTAAAATAATACCTGGTCAAAAGCCCTCAAATTTACATGACAGCTACTCATGCAACACTTTAATATTTTTTAAAAATTAATATATTTCATTAGGCCTAATGAAAATGAAAGTAGGAATACATACAATAATACTTTATTTTTACTATCCGTCCAATCACTCTGTATTTTAAAACGAGGGGAATTAAGAAATGCAAAATGGGAAAGTGACTGACCCAGAGTCACCAAGAATTCTGTGGCAATTATTAACAGGACCCAGCTCCTAGCTAGGAATTGGTTTTACCTTGATGAAAAGTGACCCACACAGACTGGTGAAGAGAGATAGCCAAAGCAGTGAAACAGAGGTAGGATATGACATGGAAAAGTAACAACACACTACCTGTGATTTAACTACATTACCAAAACACACTCAATATTTTTCTTAAAGACCCTATGCAGGATCAGGCCTTTTTGAATAACATTTTAGCTATGTAAGATCAGTGGTTTTGAAATCACTTCTTTTGAAGTCATCCAAACCCAACCAAATACTGACAAAGTAATAACTGTTGCACTGATTGTCTTCAAGATGACTCTTCAGCTCAAAATAAGGGTATAAGGTTGCTGTTGCTACGTAAAACCTTTTGTTTTTACTTAATTTTTTAAAAGTCCATTCTCCTCAATGGCACTGAGGAGATAGAAGAGGGCAAGACACTAGCTGTCATTCCTTCCTTCTTGTTCTATGGTAAGGAGCTTGCTGATGATATCAGGAACTGAAAATTCTACATTAATCGATTGGAGAGCTTTACAGTAGAGCAAAAAAAATGAGCTAATGTACTCACCACTCCAACTCATTAAGAAATGTTTGCCATATAACCATAACACAGAAAAAAGAAGTTTTGCAATGCTTTTAGAGTGTAAAAATTGAGCATTTACACGTTTTAATTGTTTTCATAATAAAAAGGCAATATTACAAATATTTTTGAAAGATGAGGATTCTTTCACGTGTTGAGAGACTTCTGCTACTGTCATTCCTGTGTATGACACGCAGCCACACAGTGCCATCTAGTGTTCTGTGGCATACAGGGAATAACATCGAGAATTTTTAAAAGATATTCCAAGTTATTTCACAACAGTAATTTTTTTTGTTTTCAGAAATACAGTACTATGTGATAGAACAATTGCATCTAATATTTGACAAGGCAGATACTATTCTGAACTACCATTCTTTTTTTCTTTTTGGGTAGCACTGAGGAAATTATTAGGAGAAAGCAAAAGAATGTCTGACTATAAAGTAAGCATCATTTAACTGTTGTCAGTAGGAGATATAATCATATTTAGAGCATATACTATATCACACAGAATCACATATTGTAACAGCCCCCTTAGAAGAAGTTTGATTTGGTATACCATAAAAAAAGACATGAGAAGAGAGGGAGAAAGAGTGAACAACGGATTAAAATGAAACCTTGCTTTAAGGGCAAATATTTGCTCCTTAGGGCTGAAATAGGCACAGCAAATGACCAGTTTATTTCAGATACAGTTACCCAAAACAGTACAATACCGATGTCATATTGCCCTGTTGCTTACAGGATCAGACCTGGTTTTCTGCTGCCTCTAAACACTCAAAATTGTCCTTTTTGTTTTTGAATCTAAACTAGAACCCTCCAAGCAATAGCCTACTTAATCTGTAAGTATCAATCAAAAATTCCATGGCCTACTTACAAAGTAAAGGGTACTTGGGTCAGAAGTAATTCTGCTGCACTGGAGCACACAGGAAAAACAAAGTGATCTCAGTGCTGCAAAATTCTACTGTAAAATATCATGTGGATTGGCTGCATCTCAATAATACCTTGTAAGGTTTAGGAAATCTTTGCGCTGTTGCGGAGACACAAAGGGGACAGAATCTGATTTGCTTTTCCATGCAGCATATAAGCTCCCTTTCAGAGTCAGATCCTGAATTTGTGTGTGGCCCAAACTATTGTGCTTTTAATCAAAATTCAGAAGAAAATCACTGACTCTGTTTAGTGACTATCATGAAGCCCAAAATGTTTCCAGCAAGCAAAACAGCTCAAGGGAGGTCTTGACAGAGGGAGCAGGATGGTTTCAGATCAGTTTTGGCCAGTTATAAAACTGCATCTTGAGGCTATAGTTACCTGAAACACTGTGACACAATCTGAAGGCTTGCTGCTTACGAAATTAGAAGATCCTGCTTCCATTCTTTTTCTCTTAGAGGCTCCGGCATTCATTAGACCCCTCTGTGACTTGATTCAGCTCAATAACCTGAAAGAAAATTAATCATTGTTTCCACCTGGATAATAAGCTGAGACTGTTTATGAAAAGATATGATGTGTGTGTATGAAGTAGGTGTAAGGGAAGGACTCAGAATCAGGCAGACCAGAATACGGTGAATAAAAGGGAGGACCAAGACGTTCCCCTTTTGCTGTACAGTTAAAAAAAACCCCAACAAAACAAACCTTAACCAGATACAAACATTTGGACTTCTAGCACTTTTAGCTTTTCAACTAAATTTTCAGTCTACTTGCTTGCTGTAAGGTTGTTTTTCATCCCCTTCCCCAACAAGGAAAGAATTCCACACTTTGACTTTGTGTCTCATACACTCATCCCTCTGACAAATGGGGGCACGCTGCATACAGTGCATGGGGCAGAGTTAGGCCTGTGTTTTTTATGTTTCTGTCACTAATATTTCTCCTGGCATGCTGGGCCATCTGCTGTTTTTTTCCCCTTTAAACATTTTATAAAGCCACTCTCCAGCTGCCTAGCTAAGTTATTTATTTAGATATGTAATATGTACCTTCATAAAGATCCAAGCACTTATTCTAGTCCAAATGTACAAATATTGACATATGTTAATGATCATATCATGTATTGCAAAATGGCATGGCTAAGCATACAGGGATTATGGGTACACAAGAGAAAGAGCTGTCGTAACACAATGTACAGGTTTCTACCCATATACGTACCCTACAAAAAAAACAGAAGCATAAACACGATTACTCATTCAGTGCACAGTTTTAAAACAGTTTGCAAAGAAAATACATATGTATTTTGCACCAGATTAAGTAGGTATAGCACCAGCTGAATCATTTTTGACCACGCTGTTCTGGAAATCATCTAGTGACATCTTGTACTCTAGTCAGACAGTTCGTCCAAAAATGGATGGGAGTCTTCCTATTAACTCTAGTGAGCAACCTAATAAATGTCAAGAGGTTTCCTTGGAAATAAATGGGGAAAACAATCTGATAACTATTTGATCAAATTAATTCTATGTCTTTATTTGTTTGGATAGCAAGAAAGTCACAAGAATAAATACAACTGGAAACTGTTCTTGTGAGATACACTTTTCACTAAAGAGCTGAATAACCATTTAATCTCGGACCTAAAGACAACCTTGATATCAAACAGGCAAATAGAGTTGTTTGGCTAGAAAATAATTATACCTCTGCTTAAAACAAATGAAAAAAAGTTAGATTTTAACAGCCTAACAGAAATGGTTGAGATTTAAACTGACGCTAAATTCTTTGAGCTCTGCTTCTGTGAGATAAAAATATCTTTTACTTTCTGAGCCTTTTCTTTCATTTATTTGATCATGAAGAGAAGATACTGTAGATTTATGTGTTGTTTGTACTGGAGAGCACAGCTGTTTTAGCTTTTCTGTCAGACCCCCAGGATTCTGTCCTTATAATGACTTTTTAAAATTCACAGTGGGTTTGCCTAAGCAGATTTAATTTGTATTACATTCTGGATCCAAAGGAAAAATAAAAAAAAAAGCGCCAGAACAAATCCCCCCCAAAACCCTCTCCAGTGCCACCTTTAGAAGAAAGAGGATTTTATTTTAAATAGTGTAAAAAAGCCCTTTAGTCTGGTATGGGTAAGAGGTCAGTTAAAAAATGTTGACCCTGTCATGTAGGCTATTTAAGTATATTACAGCAAGCCAAAGGTACACATTGCCCTTATCAACAACAACAACAAAGTAAATAAAAAAATGCATATTGTTAAATAGCAAACTACAGGAACTTATTTCCATGAAAAATTAATTTGGGGAAAGAAGAAAGGGAAAACAAGGTGACAAAACAAATCCTAGTAAATGCAGATGAATTCAAAGCAATACAAGATGAAAACAGAAAAGCTCAGGACTAATATGAAGAACAATTAGGAGATTCAAAAAAAATGTAATTACATAAACCAGGAGAAGTGAACTTGGTAAAGAATCCTAGAAACAAATGGAGTACCAGAGGCAAAAAGACAATAATAAGGGAATGGCATGGAGTAAAGAGTGGTTTCGTAGCATCACTAAGTGACAAGATGGCCAGCTGTGAGGTAACTGCTCTTTAAACTGGAAAAAACATAAACAAATAAAATTATAATAGAGACTCTACCAGTCTGGGGAAAAATTAATCTATTTAGTCATCAGCAGAAAAATGTATTCACCTACTTCTGAAAGAATTGAAGAATGAAGATGTTGTGTCTGTTAATAAAATCAGCTATTATGAGACAAGGCTGGAAGAAACAAAATGTTGCAGTTACCATTCAATAGGTATTAGAACAGTTTACAACTAGGAGGATATGCTTTTGTGTCAATTAAATTAATTGATAAAATATTTAAATGAAAAAACGTGAAATGATACCACAGTGCTGATGAAATTTGGATTAAAAAAGCAGGAAAATCATATCTCCAGGCTACTTTGGGAGAGTGACAAAATATAGCAAAGTGTAACTAGTAGACATATCTGATTTGGATTCTTATGAAGCCTTTGACAACAGGCCAGGCAATACACATAATAGACATCTAGGTTTAATCTGGACAGTCTAGGTTTCAGAATATTCTGTCAGGTTTCAGTGAAAAACTGATAAAAATACAATTGTGAGAGAAAGGTATTGACTGCTTGTGTTAGCAACAGGAGAGAAGGGAAAAATTAGAATTAACCTTTGAATTGGAGGGTGCCATCTCCTCCAAACATTCCTGTTCCCAGGGAACGAAACAAACCAACAAATCTGCCAGGATCCTTGTTCTGTCTACTGTGGAAATAAAGGTAACAGATATGCCCCATCCTGCTCACACATAATAATTTGTGCTGGACACCAGATTTAGTTCACAACGCCCTGGCACGTGCTTGGATTCAGATGGACCGGACTTTTAATGGTGATAGAATGAAAGGGAGGTTAAAAAAAGATTAAGAAGGGGGAAAACAACAATTACTCAAATCCTACCTTACCTTGAATAATACTGAATATTTACTATTTTTTTCGCCTGACAATTAATTTTAAAAAGATAAGTATTACAAGAGCAGAAAGGAAGAATAAAATTTATTTGAAAAATATGGGCTCTTAATTAGGAGCTTGCTGAAGTCAGGGAAGGACTTCCAATGGCTTTAATGGGCTTTGGCTCAAGCCCTTATAGTGTAGCAAAGAAACCAATATAAACTGAAAGGGGATTTATATCCCTACTATAAATAATGTATGTAATCTCAATTACTGGAGAGAGCATTTGTATATATGTAATTTATCATTATTAAAGTGAGATTATGGCAGCTTTATGTGAAACAGAGGCAAATCTGGGTCATTAATGAAAACAGTTCATTTACATTAGCCACTATAACTACTCAGGCGCTTTCATTCTTCATGTTTAAAATCTCAATCTTGCCCCCCTGTGGCCCATAGGAATATAGCACACGTGCATAGTATAAATTCGTCTGAAACTAGACTGAAAATTATAAGTAAAGAGCATATATAATCCTTTTTGTTTTGTCATTTTTCCTTCAAATTTGAAATACAAATGTCAAATAGTCAAGGCACAAATAAAACCTAGAGGGACATTTGCTCTTCAACCTATGCTTACTATTAGCACTTGCTAAAACTGACAGCACCGAAGAAACAAACTTGAAAGACTTTTGCATCATGTTTCACTCATTCCCTCTCGCTAAAGATATTTACATAGGCAACAGAAGGCAGCTGTTCATGCAGGATGATCATGGATACAGTTGAGCTCAATTACTTTAGTTTCAGTGGCCATCTCAGTTATTATTTGTAAAAATGGGCTTTGTCCAGCAGACCTACCCATAACTCTGCCCTGGGAGGTAAGTTTGGCCCAGCAGCTTGGGACAGAGTTCTACAGCCACACTGATCTGTTCCCGCTGTCAAGGAGCAAAATGAAATTTGAAAATAAAACAGCTTCAGATATCTATATGGCCTTTAAGATAGAAAATAGCTACTTTGATGTATTAGCAAATGCTCATCCATCATCATTACCACCATCATCAAAATGATGATGACCAGGGCTCTGGACGGCAATGCAAATCCATGGCTACAGACCTTAAAAGACAATTCCAAAGAAAATAACACTCTCTCACTTAAACAAACTGGCAAGTAAGATGCTTAGAGGTAATATCCCGAAAGTAGACAATCATATTATAAATGACTACACCAATAATTTTAGCAAAAAAATACCCCACTCCATCTATGTAACTGGGGAAACAAAACCAACCGCTTGTAATATACTATCCCTTTAAAGAATAATTTGATCATATAATAAGGTTTGTCTGATCTCTCTCACTTCAGTACTCTCTGCCTTCTCTGAGAAAAAGAATTTCTCTTCAGACTAATCCATGCAGGTTTAGTAAAGAGAGCTTCCAACCTGGTCCACTGTGTCCCTCAGAAAAATGTTCCACAGGATTGCCAGATTCTTTACCATCAGGAACAAGAGAACCAGCCGTTAATTTTAAAAAGCTCATGTCTTCAGCTGCAGACATGTACACAGCCTGACTGGGCTCACTCTATTTCTTCTTACAGCAGCTGGATGCAGTCACCAAACATTACATTTTGTATTTGTCACTGTATTATTTCCAAGAAAGAATTCTTCCTTCCTAACAACTTCTTACTACTAATTTGACGTATTTATTATTCGGAAAGATGTAAACTACAGCCCCTTATTTTATCAATTAAATAGGCAAAGCAACAGTGCAAACTTCTAAGCTCCCCATTTGCCTTCTCTTTCTCTGAGATGTTAACCAAACTGGTTCACTCTCAGCAGCCATCTGATCCTTTTGCTCTCCTGAAACTACCAACAAAAAGGAAATTAATGCCAACTGTGGAGGTGATTTTGTATTGACACTTTTCCAATAGAATCCAGACTTAGACCACCAATGTGTTTCACAGGGGACATCCACCCGTCATCAGATGGTTGTAATTTTCCAACAGCAACTATCCTGGGGTGCATTCAAAATAGTAACAAATGCTAAGAAAGATTTTTTATTTCATCATCAATTTTTACACTGCTGATTCTTCAAGCTGGTGTTGTATTTTTAAGTACACCAATACCAAAAAATCCTATTTAAATTTGTTACTTCAGTACAAATATAAACCATAAATAAAATATAATCAACCTATCCAATACAAATTGATATTATTTTATAAATTATGTTAACCTGCTATACTTCTATCTACAGTATAGTTAGTCAATATTTCCTTTCATCCCACCAGCTAAAAGGCTAATCCTCACAGCAGCTGTTACTACTCCAGTACAGAATGAATGTGAATTTAACCTCTCCTGGATATAGCCTAATAAATTCTGTTGTTTTTCTAAGCACTTCTGTGAATTAAAATGGACGTTGGCTTGCCATCCAAATTCATGAACAGGTCTGAAGTGGCTTTTAGGCAAGTTGCCAAATAACTTCCCAATTCCCTTATAGGGTATAGCTCTCGCTTCGGAGGTCTTCCAAGCAAGAACTGAAAAACAACATCTTCTCCATTTCCTCAAAATTATTTTTCATTTTCTTACCATTAAAGAAATTATGCACAAAATTACATTAAAATACTATTAAGGGTTCATTTGCACTCTTCAATTCTCAGTGATTTCAACTTAATCGTACCAATACAAATATGAAAAGAATATGCCCTCCTGCAACCTTTCTGACAATGCAAAGAACAGGATTTTGAAAAGCTTGAATATAAAATTCAACCCAGCACATGTGTTTGGATATTGAATAAGGCTGAAGAAAATAGGAATACTCCCCAGTACAATGAAGATCTATTATTAAAATGAATATATCTTTCAGCTGATGCTTAACTTTACTCTAAAGAAAACCAATATAAACTATGAAGTCTTCTTTTCTCCAAGACTTCAATCTCCATTTTCAAAAGTAACATAATTTAGACTTTGATTTGGCAAAGCAATGAACAACCCACCAAACTTTAAAACAATTGGAAATCTACAGAATTTAAGCACATTACTTGTGTTTCCATATCTTCCCTCCTAGAGACGAAACATGTCCTGTTTCGACAGGAAGTCATCAGCCAGCTTCTATCAATGTGTGGCTTTGAACATCTTAAAATTCAAAGCATTCAAGGCCTCCGTACAGAGACTTGCCTGCTGATAATAGGTTTTCTTTCTGTTTCACACCCCCATAACCACAGGCTGTAAGACTGAAATTCACAATAGAAGATACAGACCAGCTAGAGAAAAATAAACTTCAAGTAACAATAAACTTTCAACCCCTTGAAATAGACTCAGTTACAAGAAGTCAGTTATTGTTCTAATGAAATAACATACCCGTTTCAACTGCACACCCCCTCTTCACAGCCATTCGATCTGATCTGCTGTATCTATTGGATATAAAATTTAATTTTGGTTTTATGCTTGAATACAGTTATTTATTTTCCCTCCTTTACAAAAACGCTAAAGCTTTCTGAAGATGAGAACACTAGACTCCTCACCACCAGCGGCAGCAACCCTTTTGCCAGGCTGAGGAAGCCAGTGCGCTATACAGGCACAGGTACTGCTGAGGCAGGAGTTTCAGGCATGAATACTTGCTCTGTCCTTTGCAGTTCCCCCAGATCATAGGCCAGACAGAAAACCTGCCACCTGACGATGAGACTGTCCTTTCAGTTGCCATGCAAGTGCCAAATCAGCAGATAGAGCCACGCGAGGTTTTAAATTTTGTATAAATTACCACAGTATTTCTCCCTCTCAGGCAGACTTCCCAAGAACCCGGGCAGGTGACCGACCGGAGGGGCATCAGACCGGGCAGCTGCCGACAAAGTGCACCCACCTACCGCTTCGCACTTTTCCTAATCTCTGAGCAACTTGCAGTTTAGCAGTGGTTTAATCGCGGCAGCGTGCGCGATAGCTTCAAGTCCCTCTTTTTCCCTACTACTTCGTCTCCCCACGAAGCAAGGAAACCTGCCACCCTGGAGCCCTGCTCCGTCCCCTTCCCGGCTGAGGCAGCC
>NW_009258754.1:3991537-4015046 GCF_000687185.1 Egretta garzetta | reverse complement strand
GGTTCAGAATCTGCTCTACAAAATGACAGGGCTCAACCTGCAGAAGGTTTTCAGGCCGGTGAAAAAGGAGCTCAAACCGCCCAAGTACAAGCTGATGACAGAAGCTCAGCTGGAAGAGGTAGGCTGCTCTGCTTCGTTTTGAATGAAATAAGTTTTGGATTTGGCAAAAAGTCTCTAACGGCCCCTATTTCTGCTTCCTTTAATGCTGCAGTTGAAAACATTTCGGTTTCTTTCCTTTGTTTCAGGTCATTTCCTAAGTTAGTGTAAATCGATGTTTCTTCACTTTAAATAGTTTTATTTACTAGATTTTTATGGACTGTGGAAGGAAATTGGATGCTTTTTTTCTTGACTGACAGGTTCTCTTTATTATCCTCGTTCCTTATGTTTCCTAATTCTGTTAAATGCCTTTATCTGATATTTAAATTGTAGCCCTGGGAATCCTTTGACTACTTTTTTTTTCCCTGTTGTTTGACCATGGTCCAGGATGACAAAGGGATCTGACTTAAGCTAGTTGTCCTGAAACCACCATCACAGTCAATTGTGGTTTATGCTTTGGGGAAAATTTACCATGGAAAAATACCTGAAATAAACTTAGTGTTTGCAGTAGTGTATGTAGATTTGTAGTATATGTAGTTTTGGAACTTCCTCCAGCAATTTGCCCAAGTTACAGTAGCAGTGTATCGTTCACAGGCAGTTCATCTACCTGGAGATCGAATTAGTGTCTCACTTCTTAACTAGGGAAGAAAAAAAAAAATTTTTAAAATTTCTTTCTAAAATACTTGTCCCAAAATTCTGTGTTAGCTTTCCAATAGGATGATTTTTTTAAACTGTAAAATTAAACTACTACTTTTTTTTCCCCCAAGGCCACAAGAAAAGCCATTGAGGAAGCTAAAAAAAAACTAATCATGCCCCCTGTTTTGAATGAACGAGAGCCAATTGATGATGTCTTAGCAGAAGACAAATTCCTTGAAGGAACTGAAACTACAAAATATGTGTTTACAGATTTAACTTACTCCATTCCACATCGTGTAAGTAACAATGTATTAATTTATTTTAAGAGCTTTTTATACTTAATTTCAAAATAAGCTTTAGGTTTTAATAAAACGTAGTTATAGCAGATTGCAGAAAGGCCGAGTTGTAGTAAATTCAGTCTGGTACAAGGCAAAACAAAGACATATTTCTAAGTGTTTGCTTCTAACTGATAATGATAAATTACCTTCCAGTGCTCAAAAGCAAGGCAATTAATTGTTTTAAAAGCAGATATTTATGATACGCTAGGAGCACTGGGTTCTTCCATGCTTCCTAGAAGCTTTCTGAGGAATTGGATTACTTAGCACTGTGCATAGACCAAAAGATGGAGCTACTTCACAGTTGCTAAGATCTGGTGGAAAGGTGAGTAAATGATAAATGAATTCACAGAAACGGTGTGAAGAAACAGTTGTCAGATAGAATTGTGGAGTACAGGGATAAAGATTTCTTTGTATAATGAAACGTCTAGATTGTCTTAAGTACCTGCAGTAAGAGGCTGGAAAAATTCTTAACAAATAGTTGATTTTAAGAAGTCTCTATGGGTCAAACATGAATATAGTGATGATCCTGTGAAATGAATTGTGAAGTCTTCCATCTGTTACTCGATCTGAAAGCTTTCTCCATGAACCTGCTATTTATTCTGCCCCAATGTACTGAAAACTTCCTTGTCCCAACAAACTTTCCTGTTGTCTACCCTAAATCAAATACGCTTGTGAACAGATCTGAGTAATTGTATTTGTTGTAGTTTTTATTTTGCACTTGGCCTTACTTGATTGTAGCACCTACTTCTGAAACAAAGTTAACAAAGTTAAAAAAGTACAAGTCACTTGCATTCTTAATTGACTATGTGTTACTAAATGCATAAAATCAGGCCTGCAGCAACGCTAACTCCTTTCTCTGGATATTTGTCGAAAATGTCAGAGAGCTGTAGCTTTCAGTGTAGGCATATGCATAGTTATGTCCTACAGTAAAATGAAGGTGCAAAGGTAGCACTTAATTAGCAGGTACCAAGGGAGAAATGATGAATCTGCTACAGTCACTTAGAAACCAGTATTATTAGTGTGAGTTTAGGCATAGAAGGACTTTGCCAAATAATCTTTTTTACAATGGTTCTGGCTACAAAGAGAGAAGACTTAGGGAGATAATGCTTTTTTACCTTCTTTTTAGGAACGTTTCATTGTAGTTAGAGAACCAAACGGTGTATTACGCAAAGCAACCTGGGAAGAACGAGACAGAATGATACAGATATTCTTCCCAAAAGAAGGGCGCAGAGTTATTCCCCCAGTGGTATTCAAAGATGAACACCTTGTGGTAAGATCCTCCTGGTTCTGGCACTTTTATTTATTGTGCTCTGATGGTGAAACTGCTATTTGGACAGAGTAGCTCTAACAAAGCCAGCCTGCTTGAGTTCTGTTTTGAACAATTGCTTATCACTGTAACTTAGTTAAAATACTTACAGTAATGTTCCGGGTTAGGGACAGGTAAATCCTGGATAGGTGTAAATATTCTGTCATACTAGAAATCCACATTTAATTGTTATGCATTGATGAAATCATATGCTTAATCTGAAAATGTGACCTAGTATTTCAGAAACAGAAATCAAGAAACATTATATTAATGTCATCAAGGCAGTTACTGTACTTTTATCCATTTTGTCTTGTGATAAAGGGGATACTCACTGTAAACATGGCTCAGAACAGAAATGTTGTGGCTGCTGTTTTGATTTTGGAGAGTTGGAATGGTGTGATACAGACTCTATTTCTAATTTTGAACTGTTGTTTTAGACTGTGTTTCAGCAAGACCGTCATGAGGATATCCTTAACAGGTGCATTGCTCAGTTTGAGCCAGATTCACCTGACTATATCAGAGTGAGTTCACTTTTCATTTTTCTCGTTTAAAAAAAATAGTATTAGTGAAGAACTTTAGGGTTTGTTTTATAAACCTAAGTATTATCTGGGCACCAAAGGTGGTGGTAGTATGTGCACTTTTTAACCCTTACAGATTACCTGTTATTCTTGTGATGAGTTTTGGTTTTTTCTTGCAGAAAAAAGTAGAACAGGATTCTGTTTAAGTAATTTTCAACAGTATAGAATGAACTACAGATGCATAGAAATAGTCTTTATATAGGTATTTTTGGTATCAAACCAGAATTGATGATCATGCCCGTAAGTGGCCACAGGCAGAGCTGTGCTACTGAAGTCTTGCTAACTGCTATGTTTGGATTTGAAAGGACCAGGTAGGTAACTGATGAAGTGCCCCCTTAGAGCACTGTACCCAAGGTATTTTTTGACAAAGACCAGGTACAAAAATATACTTCTAACTGGAATATTTAGATGTAGTAACTATAGTTACTGGTGAACATGTTAGTCTATGCTTGCCTTTAAAATGTTTACTTCTGTTTAAACTGTAATAATTTCTCAAATCACTGGGAACGTAACTACTGTTAGCAATTTCTCAAGTGCCTTTTCTTCAAAGTAAAATTTCACCTCTCTGCTCTAGCATTTTTCTCCTTAAAGAACAGATTACAAATTGACAGCAGTGAAATAAAGGTTCAGATGTAATGTCCCTCCCTCCCCAAATTTTCAGTACATAGCTAATATTTAGCTTTCTCTTAACACAAAGATGTCTGTGCCTAAGTACCAAGAACTGCGTTATCCTGGTGTTACCCTG
The DNA here is from genome assembly GCF_000687185.1 of Egretta garzetta. Lineage (NCBI taxonomy): Eukaryota > Metazoa > Chordata > Aves > Pelecaniformes > Ardeidae > Egretta > Egretta garzetta. The sequence goes on along the minus strand of NW_009258754.1, from coordinate 4,011,347 downwards.
AGTTATAACATCTCTAAAGCTTTAAGGTAGCATGGTTCAGCCTCTGGCTTACTCCTGTGCTTCAGGGAAGTCCGAAAATAGATTAAAAGCTGTAAGTGAGAGGTAGAGGGGAGAAACTGTCATCAAGCTCCAATTACACTAATGAAACAGAAACCTTTTCTGTGTATAGGTTCATCATCGGACATATGATGACATTGAAAAACATGCCAAATACGACCTGCTCCGTTCAACAAGACACTTTGGAGGAATGGTATGGTATCTAGTAAACAGAAAGAAAACGGATGGCTTACTAATAGATATGATCCAAAGAGACTTGTAAGTGGTGTTCGTCACTTATTAATTCTGCTTATCTAAACAAATAGAAAACAACAATTAGCATTGTTTGAAAATAAAACCAGTATTTCTCAAAGATGTATGAAAGTTTTCATTTGCATGAAATTTTAGGTTAGCTGTAACTTTTAGCTATATAGATGCTGGATGGAAGCACCAACTTGAAGTTGTAGGGTATTAAACTAGATTTCTGCAGGAATTAGCCTTTTATAGTTGTTGGGTTTTCACCTTTGTTTCCCATGTAATTGTCAGTATGCTTCCAGTTCTGGGCAGTGCCGAGCTGAAAGCTGAACAACTTTTGACTATGGAGCTCAGTTGTGGCTTTTAAGATTGACACACTCAGGTTTTAGAGCCATTCCTAAGTAGCTTAGGAACAGATAGATACACTTTCATCTTAAATGGATGGATTTCTGTAAGATACGCTGCTGAACTTACTCAAAACTCCCTAAAGCAAACAATATTTAAGTGTGCAAAATGTCACTTGAGCTAGGAGAAACTTGTACGGTTAGAACTTCAAGTTGCAGCAACGGTGGCGTTCTTTTCCTATTGTTGAAGTTAGAAACTTTCAACAGATGGTTGATCCTACTTCTACTGAGGATATGAAGAAATACAGGGAAGTTCAGTTTTGGAATCAAATTGTTAAAAGGGAAAATTCAAATGCCTGGACAGTTTAAGTTACCAGAGTTTGGATCATCTTTACCTGTCACCCACCCACTTCTGGCTTATGCTTACATTTATGTAAAACACCCGTTCCAGTTTTAAATTCAGCTGAGGGCTACATGTCACAGAATTTCGACTGCTACTTCTATAAAACATGCTAGTTACTGCAGTCAGTGTTAGGAAGTTTCTCTTTGGCACAGTTGTTCCACTAAATACTTATTGTTATTGGGTAATTAATTGTATTTTGCAGAGAGATTTCAACTTTATTACTGCTGAACAGTGTATTGTGCTTAAACTGCAGCATGGATAAATTTACCTTACCTGGTGCGCTTTGGTGTTTGTGTGCTTCTGGTCTTCCAGGGACAGGTTGCCAGTGCAATAGCTGGTGGGGTGCCTGGTTACCTGGATGTTCTAATCCCTGTACACTCAGTGAAAGCAGAAGTTTATGAAAGCCTGTGGTGCACACAGTACACCACAAAGTACACTTTCTCGAAATAATTTTAAGTATTAAGAGAAAGTAATTGCTACAAATGGGCCTTTATTTGTTTAGGCTGGATGACGCTACAAGCTTAATTACACTGTATCATATGCTCCATCCTGAATGTCAGTCAGCAAAAGAAGCTAAAGAAGGGAAACTTCAAGGAGTTGATCTGATCAAGGTATGCTTTTCTACTTTAAGGCTACTTAACTACAGAAAAGAAAGCTTTTAAACAGCAGAAGCCTATTTAGTATTCCAAACTTCTCCTTACCTTAAGCTGCAGATATTTAACTAGAACTCTTGTGCATACCAGGCTGCATTTTTTTCTTTTTTTTAAACTATATAGCTGCACCAGGATTTCAGTGGTAGCTGGCTGGAATGATGAAATCTCATTATGCAGCTATGCTCTTAATTGTACATTAATCTCTCTCTTACCATGTTTGCAGGTATTTGTGAAGACAGAATCACAGAAAGAAGGCTATATACAACTGGCCCTCCAAGCTTATGAAGAAGCAATGGCTACTTCCACAGCTGCATGAAATAAACTTTAGTTAATCAGAAGTTTTAAGTCTGTTGATAAACATTGTCTGTAGAGGATTCAACAATAAATACTTTAAACAACTGACTGTCCTAGAACATTTTTTTTTATTAAAATACACAAGAATCACTACAGCAGCTTGTTACTTTCAGAAGTTCCGTAAATGAGCTCACGGCAGTCATGATGACTTTTGTTTTGAGGCGACAATATACCCTGAGTTTAATTCCTTTATGGTTTCGTCTTGAATCTGAAGAATTGCCTACAATTCATTTTACTTATGGAAGTAAGTATAGGGTCTGGACAGCTTCATTTAGCAAAGCATAACACCACATCCCTCCCTTGAGATGTATTACTGTTGTAGGTCTTTGAGCTAAAGGTGTTGTCCAGAAGAGTAACTACAAGACAAATAGCACAGTGAAAAAGTAACCATGTACCTAAATGTATATGCTAAGAAAAGTCAGGTTAAAACACTGATGCTTAGCTACTATGCTTCCGTTTAAAATATTTGCAATGCACACTAGTGAAGCAGGGTTAAGAACATTAGAATGACTAGTAAATGGAGAACTGAGGAATAGAATGTTTAAAAGGGTTTATTGAATTGCTTGATAAATGGAAACATTTTTTAGTATGCACTGGAGCAGACCTACATCTTGAATTTCAACATACTGGAAGCTGATTCTTTTTGTACAGTTGCTGGGTCTACCCTTCTTTCTATGTGTACATGGTCCACTTGCAGTATAAAAATCAAATTAACTTGGAGCACTGTCCACAGAACTTCATTCCTTTGTTTGGAGTAATTGATTTGGTCATCTAAAAAGTATGTTCACTCATCTAAGATATCTTCATCCAGATTGATATCTGTGGTATCAATATCCTCCAGATCCAAGTTATCCAAGTCATCTTCCAAGTCCAGCAGTGTCTAGGAAAAGACAAGACTCAATTAAGGGCATACTAGTATGGTTACACATTAGCCAGCTCATATGGTGTCTGATTCTGTGATAGATTTGCACATTCTGCAGAACACCAAGCTGAGGCGGAACATAAACATTAAAGTAAGCTGTAGAGAGAAGCTGCCTTCTTGGTAAGAAAGCATCTCTCAGAGTTGCAGCTTTCTACCACATTCTGACCAGCTGTGTTTGGAAGTCACCCTTCATTCTTTGAAAATCCACAAGGCGGTAGGAACCAGTCTATACTACTGCGTACAGTTTCTGCATACAACTGGAAGGGATCCTTACACTGTACTGGTCCTAAGCTGTCTATTAATGCAGAAAGTGACATTTTCCAGTAGCTTGGTTTTATCACATTATTAGTGGAAGTCTTTTAATGTAAAATGAATTCAGTGCTTGTACTTCCCTTCACAGAAATAAATTTCAGTACCTTTTGATCTCTTGTTGGGAGCAGATCCGAATTCTGCAAAGCTGTCTTCATCACTTCTTGTTTAGGAGTCAGAACTGGTTCTTCAGCCTTCTTCTAATAAAAAAAAGAGATTCCTTAAGTTCCTTTGAATTTAAATTCTTTCAAGAAAAGCAAGTAAACAACAGCTGACCTGTAATCCCCCTCTCCCACTAGTTCTCTTTCAGTTTCCCTCAGAAATTCTTGAACCGCGTCTCCACAGCCAGTAAGCACTCTAGTCCTCGCTCCACTGGAGACTACTGTTTCCCTGCCCAGTTTATTTAAAGCAGCTGATGAAACTGATATAATGAAAACAACCTTCAGAAAGAATCGGTTAATTTCCAATACTGATGTGATGTGCTGTTAGAAAGTAGTTAAATTTCAAGGTCCTCAGCCGGAAAGAGCTTAGGATTGATTGTCACAGCAGTTTTAGAAGAGGCAGCAAATCTCAGTACTGTTGCTGGGCTTTGTGTTCCACTGAAGTTTACTCTTCTCTCTTCACTGTTGCACAAGTTTCGTATTAAGATAACTATTCCATTAACCATATTTAGATTAAATTATATAATTACCTCCTACAGAACTTTCCCTATTTCCCTCAGCTCTAAGAGACAACTTGTTTAAGGACTTCTATGCAATCATTAACTGAACACAAAGATATGCTTCTCACATTAGCAGTCTTGTTTTCAGCTTCTAATGCAAGCTAGTTCTAACTTGGTTTAGGTAACTTTTGAAATGCTATTGCTGAATCTTCTTTAACAAATGTGCACACAAGTTTGATTTTGCTTTAACGACACTTGCTTTGATACACAAGAAGCAGTCAGTCACTAAAGCTACTTGACAGTAAGCTAACTTCTCTGAACTGCCAGTGAAGTGCTGTAGTGCATCTTCTATGAGGGGAAAAAATAGAGACAGAAGGGAGAGTTGTGACTTTCTGTTTCTCCCTCAGTTTCCACTGCTATTCCTTTAGAAGTTTATAGCCTCGGAGACCTATGCCAACATCACTGTCTTTAAGAAACTCATTCTAATTTTCATACTTAAATGTAAAGTGTATTTGACATGAGCAAGAATTAGAAGTTGTCAACTTCTGTTTAAGCTCTGAAAAGCATTTTAAGTGTTTCAATCTGTATGCTTATACCTTATATTAGATATGTGTTTTCTGCATAATACTTGGACAACTGAGGTGGTCAAAAAAGAAAAAATCATTTTTAGCTACTTCAGATATTGATTAGAACATGTTTTCAAGTAGTTGAGCAAGATTACTAGTCGGTCATGGAATAGTCTTATTCCATAACCATGCACACTACCAAAGAATATAAAGCATTTTTAATTGCTGTAATATACAAGAGTTTCTAGGTTCTAACAACTGAACTTTTAGAAAACTAGTAGCAGTTGAGGCAGTGCACATGGAATTGGTTTTCTGCAGGATGAATTCAGTGGTAAGGTTCTACAACTACTCACACCAACAAAAGATGACTTGAGGTAAGTAACCATACAAACGATTTCACAGTGAAAAAGTCATTAGTAGTTACAGAAGTGAAGAGTCTGAGGCAAAAGAACACAGAAGTCTGCTGTGGTGCATACAGCCAAGCCAGTAAGAGCAGTAACATGTCCATTATTGGTGAAACGTTCTCCAGGGTAGATGTTACTGTACAACAGCAAAATTGCCTCTTCCTTAAAGTTCATCACTTAGTAGTAACACTGACCTGAGGTGCCGTTACTCCAGAAGGCTCAAAGCCTTTTGCTTCTTCAAGTAAGTTTCTTTCTTCATTTGGCTGAAAGTAAAAAAAACAGAACCACCATATTCATGGAATGTTTAAGTGGTTGCACTGACCTGCTTAAAGTTGCATTTACACAGCATCAACTGTGATTCTTCTAGAGACAGTAAGAGCTCCCACTGCTTACTTACAGTGACAAGAGGGTACTCCCTGGCTGGCCTCAAGTCAGCAAGACTTTGTTTAACATATTCTTCAGCAACAAAAGCCTCCTTTAATCCAGGGAAAAGATTTTCGTATTCTGTAGGATCAGCAAGCGACTCAGCAGCTTTTTGATTGACTTTAGAGAGATTCTCCCGCCACAATTTAACAACCCTGGAGATGCAAACCACATTTGTTAGACAGCTAATTTTGATGACACTATTCATGCTCTGCATATGCTTTGAAGTTACCTTGAAACTTGGCTTGGCAAATACGTCCGTGCAAGAAAAGCAGCTTCTGGGAGACGCCCGGTTTTGATCAGGAGCTCTAGGCATGAATCAAGCCTGTAAGATTTTAAAGTGTGATTTTAACCAGTAAGTTTAATAAAGACGGATTTTTGTATTAGATTAGCTGTTTATTCTATTACATTAAAAGTGCTTTCATTTCAGATTTTAAAAGTAGCAGCCATCATAAAATAGAATCAGCTTTTCTGAAAAGGCATGTGCCACAAGCCTTCCCCAGGAAGTTTTAAGTTGGCTGTAGTTAACTATTTGAAGAACCTGAGGTTCTTTGTGTTTCGGAAAGCAGGACAGAACAATCTGAATCTCACACTTGCTACTTACTTTCCCTGCAGGAAGTAGCTCATAAATGCAACATTGTTCTTGCCATCTTTTTCTGCTCCTTCAGCTAACTTATTCACCATACTGGCATTCCCTGACGCCGTTGCCAGGAGCAGCAGTCCTCCATAGTCTTGGGCATGGTGGAGACACTCCTGGGCTAAGCCAAACTGGCATTTACTAATGGCAAGCTCAGCGAGTTGCTTCCATTTCTGTTCCGACTAATGGTACAAAAAGGGGAGAGAGAGGGAAAGAAAAATAGAGGAGCTAACCCTCACATTTTTGAACAACATTTAAAGACTTATCAGAGCGTTCAATATGAAAATGTAAGTTCACTTGCAAAGGTACCATATCCCATCATTACACTTTTCTTCCTTTCGATACTATGACTACTGCAGCTTCACAGCATGACACAGTGAATGCTATATGGAGATCATTACACAGCTATACCATCACATAAACCAAACATTTTTCATTAAACATGAAGGGCAGAGGTAGAAATAACTTTTGAAATTTAAACAGTAACAATGGCTTACAGAAAGCTCCCAAGTTAACCTTCAGAACGTAAAACAGATATTTGTGCCTGTAACAAAGTTAACATTCCTTATTGCTAACTTCATTATTTTACAACAGGAACAGTGAGATCAATTCTCAGAATAATGGCTATGGCACAAATCACTGCCTGTCAGCCTTCCTTGCGCATCAGTCTAAGTCTGTCAAGGCTGGAACAAAGGCCCAGAGGCTTCAGTCCTGCCATTCCTCCTTTCCTTGTTCAATACCAGAGATGAAGGCTTGGTTCTTGGTTCAAGTTTTGTATTCTCCAGGAGCCCCTGTAGCTTTATGAGCACACAACACTTTTCTGTCCCCGTCCCACAGCTTAGATTCCTTTGAATTACAGGCAAAAGAGCTTCATCGAGGAAGCTGGAGGCAGTTAGATGGTGTTCAGGGAGCTGCACTGCATCCCCATATACCACTGCCTTTTCTTAGAGCCTCTTAGATTCATACTAACACATGGAATTAGTATGAATCACCAAAAATTGAATGTTTACCTCTGCTTCCACTGCAAGCTGATAGGCTATTTTTAATTCTCCAAGTTGAAGAGCAAGTTCAAAACGATGCTCTGGATCTGTAGATACTGCGAGAGCTTGTTGTTTGAAGCCCTAAAATAAAAATCTGCAAGTAAGACTGATCTGTCAGGTCAAGCAGCATCCTAGATGTTCTAACAAAAGCCCTCTAAACAGGTTACAGTATTCTTAAAGAAATATGGACGATTAACAAGAGTTTGTGCTTATAATTAAAATGATCTGGTTTTGCTTAGCAAATTCAATTAGAAACATGCATAAACTGACTTAAGTTTTTGATAACTAAAAAAGTAGTTTTCTTGCCTGTTTTTCAAGAAAATGTGCAACTCTGGTTCTCTGTTCTTTTGGAATTGTGGGAAGAACCTTATCAGCCATACCAAAGTCTCTTCTCATCACAGCAGTTTGATATTCAAGCACCGAGACCAGCAAAGAGTAGCTAACAATGTTTAGCTCTTTATCACCCAAATAGAGTCGGTTGTCCTTAGGGATATACCCCAAAAGGTACATTGTCCTGAAACAAAACAAGGAATGTTCATCTTGAATAGGTCCACTACCAAATAGTCTATAAAAAAGCCCAGTAGTTCTTACAGTAGCAAGAATACTCACATGAAGAACTCTACTTTCACTATGTAGGCACTTTCATATAACAATGTTTATTGCCTCCAAGATTACATTACTGCCTCCGAGCATACATTAGCATGATATGCGAGAAAAAGCAGTAATGCACAGCAAGCAGGTGACCTTGTCCTAACTTCAGCAGGTTCACCTTGTCCTGACTTCACTGAAACAAACTTTAAGGCTTGTGTACCACCCAGTGCAGCAACTTACCTGTCCAAATGGGCAATAGTGACAATTTCTCCTCCAACATAGTAGTTGAGTCTGTTCACAGAACTGGTGTAAATAAAGCAGTCGCCTACCCACAAGCCTGTTCTTACAATCTCTTGAATCTCACCAAGAACCTGCAAATTAAGTTCAATTTAATTAGATATGTAAGAAGGTGCTTTTAGATAGCAGTAAGACTATCGTGTTTTCAAATTAATATTTTATACTTAAGTAAACAGTTGGGCAAGTTGCAAAAAAGGTTAGCAACATAATGCTTTTAGTTTTACAAAAATGCTGTAACACATGCAATTTCCACCTTAATACTTAACTAAACAAATTACAAATCCAGGAAACAAGCACCAAATTAAGCATTAAGCAAGATAATCAAATCAAAATTCCACAAGGAAAGTTGTGTTTCTGACATTTCACAGCACGAGAGTTTTTTAATTTCATCTCAAATTTCAATAATATTTCAAAACATGAAAATTGCAGAAAAACTTTAAGCACTGTAAACATGCTACCTGAGTGTCTACTTTAAAAATAAGCTCTAGAACTCTGCAAGAATAGTAAACAGGTATCTGAAGCGAAACATAGGCATCAAGGTCTGTCACACTGGGATTCCAACATGGATACTCTCCCCAGGGAACCCAAATAAAATGACTAACAGCATTCCTCAGGAGGATGTATACTGTGCATACAATATTCCAGTGTTCCAGCCACTAAAATTTAATAGGACTATGTTAAGGACTAAATTTTCTATACTCCAGAAATACTTGCTTCAATGATCTATAATCCTTTTCCATTTTTTTGAATAGAAGGTACCTCAAAAGCATCTTCAATTCCATCTTCAGTGACGCCTTCATGCGTTTCTTGGGCTGCTGCAACTTTTTCTGATAGGTATTTCAGAATGAAGAATGACTCTTCCGTAGCAATGCAGACAAGCTCACCCGAGTCAGACCAGAAAATCTGTATCATCAGAATCAGTAATGGCACTGTTTTAGAGACCCCAGGTTAAGAAAAGAGGATGTACAAATGCAGGTTAAAACATACTAACAGAATCTTTAGTACCTGAGAAGCCAACACATACAAGGATTTTTTTTTTCCCCTTCTGCTACAAGATTGAGACAAATTTAAGAAGTTATTACTTTATGATTGACAGCTTGGCTTCATTTAAGAAAATCAACAGCCAAGTAAAAAAAAATAAAGTCAGTAAACACAGACAGGTAAGTATCTTCAGTCCCATGTAGAAACTTACGTGTTTGGGCTGAATTTCAATTCTGCGAATCAGTTCTGTGTTGTCCCAGTCATAGAATGCCAAACCATTAACAGATCTGACGCCCAACAGGAAGCCACCATAGATGCCTGCAAAAAAATAAAGGTGAAAGAAATCCACATGGTGCAAAAAATGCACCAACACATCCATTTAAAAAGTGAATAGTTACCTTCTGCTCCAAAATCAGGTTTGAATGACTTCTTCTCTTTGAAATTTTTAAATATCTTTACAACACTGTTGCTCTCCCTGATTGCGTATCTAAACAGACATTGCATTGTTAAAAAAAAAAAAAAAAAAAGAGAGATTATTTGGCTTCCAAAGTAGCAAATTTCTAAAATTGTAGCCTGCTACAAGACAACCGCATTTGATTTATCTCCAAAAATTAGTAGCGTGCTACAAATGGAAAATTTTAAAGTAGGGAAGTTACTGAAAGTTCGTTATCCACACAGGTTTTAGTCTTCAGGCCAGTTTACCATTTGTACAGCCTGAAAACTAGCAAATTTAAGTTAATATAGAGGAAAAAAAAAAATCTGCAATACTTACTCTGAAGAATCATGTGCCCATACAAACTCCTGTGCAGAGCCAAAGCTTTTGTTTCTCAAAGCCATAGCTGTGTAGATGATGTATTCACCATCACCACACACCACTACAAACCTAGAGGAGAAAGGCGCGTTTGTCAGACAACTGTGTTCAGTTCAATCAACATGATCAAGTAGACAAATTATCTGAAGAGTTAGAGGCCCCCAGCCCAATATAATCACTGCAAATGCAGACAGAATAAAAGAGCTTCATATATGCTGAAAGTGTCACAGAACTGGATTTTCCTCTGTGTCATGTTGCTAGCTACTTGCTATGCCCTCTTCCTTCTGGTCTCTACTGAGCGGTTCTTGTACCTTGTATGCCTTTACCTTTTCTTTTAACTTAGCTCATCTGTTAAAAAAAATCAGTTCAAGAGAAGTGATAAAAGAATGTGATTTGCTGCGTTTATACATTTTGTTTGCATACTTCTTCCCCTACCCAGAATGTCCAACTTGTCTGTTTAAGCAGCTCTTACAGGCGAAGCCCATCTGTTACTCTGGTTTTACAGTGCCTGGCTCCGATACACCTGTTCTCCAGAGGCTCACAGCCACCCCCACACGTGCAACTCTCTCTCAGTCAAAAAGTTTTCCAATATAAAAAAAGGGATAAATCAGACATGTTTGAATATTTTGTTCTAAAATTTATTACCGTCCATTAGGGTTGTGCTGAATTGTCTGAGGATAGATTTCACAGCTCCCCATATCCTTTACAGCCAGCGGCAATCTTTCTCCATCTTTGATTTCAGCATCTCCCATAGCTTTCAAGTTAGCCTGTTGGACTTCTGAATGTTTAGCCCAAATAATTTTTCCATTTGCATCCATGGACATGGCAGGTTCTTCACGACCAAGCTAGGAAATGCAGCATAAGAATTCAGCAAATGGAAAAAACACATTTTTGATTTTCTTTTCAGTTGAACATATCTAGTGAACTACCCTGGCTCTGTCTAAAAATGCCAATTAAAATGCCAAACTTTCAGTATTTGATATATTATCACAGAATCAGAAATCAGTTGCTCTGTACACAGGACAGTGATAAATCACCATTTCTCATTTCAAATCATTAATTGTACCTTAACAATAATACTGCCTTCATCGTATCCCAAAGCCACATTATTGGATCCTCTCAAACTGGCCACACACCACACTCTCTCCATACCATAGTTGAGGGTACTTTCCAGGCGGTAAGTACTTGAATGCCAAATGCGCACAGTTCCTAGAGAAAAGAAAAAAAAGAAATACATGCCTTTTATCTCTTCTCTTGATGCAAAGGCAGGAGGTGTGTAACCACACCACAAGAGCTCTCCCTTAAGTTCTTCCCCTGTTCTTTATATGTCAGAAAAAAACCAAAATTACCGTCTTCTGAGCCTGTGATAATGATAGGCAATTCAGGATGGAAGCTGACACATGACACATTTTGAGCATGTCCTTCCAGTGTTTGCACACATGTTTTATTCTGGAGAAAAAAAAAGAAAAAAATTGGAAGTACAGCTACAGATAAACACTTCATTACATTTTTACTTTCATTTCTTAAAACATCTTCCCCCAAATTGAAATTTTTTTTCTGAAAACACATTTCTCTAGATTTCTTCCAGTAACATTTATTTCAAAGATGCTTAAACAACAGCATTAGACATATCAAAAATTATGATTGTATTGAGTTAATTGCTCCTCCACAGAAGAAAAATATTTATTCCCCTTGACATAGTTGTTTTCCACTATTTTCAGATGGGTTTCTGACTAGATGATATGCTTTCTCAGAGCTACGTAGCACAACAGATTAAACCAAGACAGAAAGCTGAGTTCACTGCAAAAAAAGAATCAGAGCAAAACACCTATTTGAATCTAATTAGAGGTGAAGACAGATCTGATGTTGTCTTTGTTAAGAATGCTCATTCACATAGTTGTGAAAGAAAAGTCTACTCTGAGACAACTAAGATTAGACTACATAACTGATGTATGCAACTATACATGGTGGCAAAGTTTCAAGCACTGCTATGTAACAGCCATTACTGCAGTGCATGCCTACAGTGCTAGCTTTAACTTCTGAGCTTGGCTTTATTCTAAGACAATGTGCTTTAACAACCAGAAAGTACTATAGAACATATTTTGTCTTGTCCTTGTGGCCATTCATACACATGTGCACAGGAAAACACTTATGAGCTCCAGGTTCCAGCAACAGAATTGAATCCCTGGATTCAATCTCTTTCCTGTAGAGCGTTCAAACAAGTCACCCCATGGTCCCTGCAAACTGTCAAGTAGAAGCACATGCATGTGTGTGCATGCACACATGTGCCTGCATAAATGTGCATAGGATGGAAAAGGAAAGAGGGAAGGCAATAAAGAAAAAAGGAAAACAAATAATGAGAAGATATGAAGTAGGATGGAAAGGCTTGATACGTGAACAGTATTTACATTTGAACATAGAAGAGGAGCATCTTAATCCACAAAAAAAAGAGGTCCAAAAGGCAGGGATTACTGTGTTACAAGAAAAAACCCTAATGCTAATAATAATGTTATGTCAAATTTAATTCTACAAAGTAACTTCGAGGTTATTTAAATTCACAGTAGGTTTTTTCAAGGGTTAACAAAAATTTTTTTTTTTTAAATGAAGAATGTGTCATGAAATATTTCTCCTCCAATTCCTTCTTTCCAAGGAAAAACAAATACACCAACAGATTTTTTCCTCAAGTCCTTTCCCTCTTTTCTGTTTCTTCACTAATGATTTTGCTATGGCAGTCTGCACAAAAGTTTATGAGTTGAACACATACCTGGTAATCCCAGATCTTAACCAACCGGTCATCTGCACCTGAAATGAGATACGGCTTGTCTCCTCCACTGTAATAGTCAATGCAGTTTACTCCTTTCTCATGGCCTTCCAAAGTAAAGTTGGGTGAAGAAGAGCCAAGTTGCCACACCTTCCCAGAAAAAGAAACAACAAAAAACCCAACTGCACATAGTTATCCATCTTTTGCATCTAGGTCAACCTTGCCAGAGTAGGTATTCAGATGTGCTTTACAATTCCAAAGATATAGAATATGGAATTTCTTAGGTGAAGAACCCGAGCAACTGCTTATCAAATTACCGATCCTCCACCCCTCAAATAAGCAGAAATAACATGCTGAGTTGCACATGCTGTGCTCACACCTCAAACCATGGATTTGGTTTCTTTCAACTTTTTTTTTTTTAAGGATGTAAAACCATATAAGACACTGTTCATAAGAAGCAGTGTCTGTTTATGAAATTAACTTATAGACCTAGAAAAAGCAATCATTTCTGCATACACAGGTTGCCCCCACCTGTGTCCTGAATTTTATTTTTTCCAGTTATGTTAAATGAATTTAAGTCCATAGTCCCAGATATTTAGTAATAGTTTCACAGCAAATGACATTCATCAGGGTATACCATGAGAAGGTTGAAGACACCTTTCGAAACAATTCAATAGATAGACAGCCAAGGACACAAAAATAACGGGAGAAAGGCCTTTACGATTTTTTTTTAAATGCACACAGTTAAAGGCTTTCCCCAGTATATATATAGTTTCAACTCTCCCAAACTACTCACTGACAGTATAGCTGTTACCCCTTCCCAATATTTCTATGTAATCCAAATGGAAATGCAGCACTTAAGAGTTTAGAGAACCACATTTTAATGACTAGAGGTGACAGATAATCTTGTAAATTTACTGAGTTACTTAGTAGGTACATAGTAACTCAACCAACATTCAGTTCTTTGTTCAATAAAAATGCTATTATTGCACCTGCTTTTAAGAATTCTAGCCCATTGTCCATACAGTATTATTGTTTTGTATACTCTGCATGATCATTACTTAATGACTAAAAAAACCGAAAACACAGTTTCTCTACCTTGATCGTCCTATCCAAAGAGGCACTGGCAAATTGATTATTGTCTTTTGGGTTTATGACAATCTGCATGACATAATGGGTGTGTCCTTCAAACACCTGAGAACAAGACCATTTTTTATCCCAGTCCCAGAGCTTAATGAGCATGTCATCTAAAAAAAAACCAAACAAAACCAAGCTTCAGTTAGTTTAATATATTCTGATACCTACCTTCTTAAACTACATAATCCTTAATAACTTCAAGTTAAAGGCTCACTCATCCCTTCTCCTCTGAAAGGAGGCACTGCTAATACTCAATATATTTTTCATCTGTAAGATTCCTGGTCCTTCCTTGCAGAAGGACCACAGGGAGTACAAGTTTCCCAAAGATGATTGTCCAGTAAAATGGTGATAAAACTAAGAAAGAAATACATCTGTCTTAAAAAGGGAGATTAAGAATTGATATTAAGGTATTGAATTATTAATCTGAAAATACTGGGCACGTATTAAGGAATGGGACCCATGCTTTCTTCTGCAGCACCTACTTTGACGAACACTAAGGAATAGGAAGCCAAGACAACCAAGCTGGCTTCCCAGTACCTTTATCTCAAGCGTAACTGCATTAGCTTCACCAGCAAACCACAGAAATATATGGCGTTTCTGACTCTTGCAGAGTTCTGACTGCATTAGTAAGGTTTCCAGGAGTGAAAAGGGCTGAGTAGCACTATGTAGACGTTCTTGGGCAAGATTTGTCAGATACTGTGATTTTCCAATCCTGAGTAGCATAGATTGCCTCAAATAACAGAGAACTCAGTAGTATTTTGGGAAAACAGATGAAAGTAATCTGTTGCTTCAAGTCAGACTGCCAGCTGAAAACATACTCCAAACGATTATGTTTTTTTTTTTTTTAAAACAGAACTTTAGCGTGGCAAATTCTCAAGTAACAGCTAATTAGCACATATCTGAACCTTTCCTCTGGTAGATACTAAGCAACAAGGTTCTCTGGTCTTCTCCAACAAGAACATAAGCTATTATATTTTAAATTGTAAGTGCAGCTGATATTCCATCAAAAAAACCCCCATGAATGGATCTGGAAGAGAAATAAAGTGAAGTGACAACTGTCATATTGGCTACTTGCTCAAGGATTCCTGTTTTATCAGAAAAAGGACAACCAAAATCAAAACCAAAACCATGCAATCCCCACGAGACAGAAAACAGAAGCCTAAAAATAGCTGGTTAATAAATATAAAAAAATACCAAAGAACTCTTACCGCTGCTTGTCAGTATGAAAGGCTGTGTGGGATGCACAGCAATACAACGAATGTAATCTGAATGTGCTTCAAACATGTGAACTCTTTCCAAAGTGTTATAATTAAAAACTCTAATTTGCATGTCATCCTATGAAAGGGAAGAAAAGCTACCATTAAAATAGGTCTCTGGATAATACACTTTATCTTCAATACAGGGTAGCTAGAAAAAAAACCCAACAACATTCCACCATTGAAGAGCCTCTAACAACAAAATGTTTAAGAAAATGTATTTTCTGTATGTTGCTAATGATACAAATTACATTAATTCAGAAGTCTATAAATTACCCAATCCTATTCCAAGGCATGTATGAAATGCAAAAAACTTCAACCAAAATTTCATTTTTAGAAGATGTATTCAAAATAGTCTTTTGACTTAAAGTTAAGGAAAGTGCAAAAATACTTTTAAAATTATTAGTGCTTTACACAGAAATGAAAAACAAGGTTCTCCAACATAAACTTTATAATTATGTTAATGCTGTGGGGCCAGGAGGAAAGAAATTGTAGCTCTAAGTCAAGTGGGAAGATGATTTCAACTTTTGTTTTGCGGGGTGGGTGGGTTATTTAAGATACAGTATTATCAAAAGCCCTATTCCCAAGCCTTTAAAAAAAATAAATTTGGAGAACTATCTGACAATGAATAAAACATCAGCTAAAGCTTTCAGAAGTGACCATGACTTACAAAGCTATCAGAGTAAATGAAACAGTGATAACCTCTACCATACTTGTTTTATCCAAAGCATTTACTTTTCCATTTTGTCTTTTCCTCCACTTTGTCTTTTCCTCTTTAAGCATCAACACCTACAGAAAACTATTGAGAATGGCAGAAAAGGCTAAGTGCGTTCTTTTGAGACCAGCCTATCAGCATAACAAACATGGAACACACAGAATAAGCAAAGACGAATGCCACATTTCTGTAGTCACTTACTAAGACTGGGCCCTGTGCCTGAAAGGAGCTGTCTCACCCTTTCCCTACCACTTCTTGCTACTGCACTACAGCCTCCCTTGGAAAAGCTAGGACAAATACAGCTCCACACTGAATTGGGTCAAGAAACTGATCCAGATGAAATTAAGTTGCTGAAAATAAAAATGGAGATTAACTTTCACCAGTTACTAATCCAGTTCCCATATGGCTGTTTGAACTCACGTGCTGTCAAAGAGGCAGTGTTGTACTTCTTGGGAAACAGTGCTAACTTACATGCACTTGAAGTGACTGGGTCACAGCAGAATAAGACAGTGAAACAACAAAAATTTTTTTTTTCACTGGATATATGGCAGAAGACTAGAAAAAATAATTGAGACAAAACTTTTACAAATTACCTCAATTTAGCCAAAACCCATTCATTCCATGAAGAAAAGCATGTTACCACAATTAGAATAAAACTGTTCCTCTCAAAGTAGACTCACTGAATAAACATGGAGTATTTTTCTAGAGGTGAGTAGAACTCTCAAAATTTTCTTTTTAATATAACCAAGAACAAAAGTAGAAAGCAACTTCTAAGTCGTTTTACCTAGAATAGTCCAGTTTCATCTTAAAGTAGCACTACTAATATTTTAGTCAAAATTGGGTGCTGATCATGTTTCAGTTGACAGTGAAAGTCGAATCTAGATCTACCTTGCCTTACACACAGAATTAGCCACCATATTAGGCTGAAGTTTCTAAGCTTAAAGAAGAAAGTTTCTGCAAAACTGTAGCGAAGTACTCTTTTCTCTTCCACAAAGTCATATCAAATCGTATTATTATGTGATGTACAAAGGAATGGCATGAAAATAAAATAGAGAAAGTACTACTGCATATGGAAATCACAAGATGACAGCTTACAGCTCCTGTCACAACCCAGTTCTTTCTTGCCACAAATTTGGCAGCTCTCACTGGCAGGTCGCACACTTCAAAAGTCTTCACCAGGGTCTAAAAATAAAAATAATAAGTTTACGGTGCTGGAGAAAATATCAGTTTTGAAATCACCTCTTTCTTTTCTTAACAGTGTCCAGCATGTTGCCTTGGGCAACTCTCCAAGAATCCCACAACACTACATGCACACTTTTTAAAAAGAACATACCTGTCCAAAAGGGGAGATACTTGCCTGTTCTGTTCTTTTAACATCACCTTTATGTTCTCCCTTCATTCTTAACCCAATCCCATCTCCAAATATTTTTGGAGCTCTGCCCAATTTCAACTATACATGACAGGCAGGTAGAGGTCTAACAGTTTCTACAGCCTTCACAAATATAGATGGCAGGTACAAGGCAGAGGCACCTAACCTTTCAGAAGGAAAGGCCTTAGTTTGCAAGGAATCCACAAAGGAGATAATTCTTGAAAAATAAATTTATAGGAAATGAAACATCATTAAAGTCACATCTAAAGATATTCCTTGTCTATTGTACTGACTTTTGTAATAAGACAGGGAAGGTACAATCAATTAGTGGCAGGGATTTAAGATTCTTCTTGTGTATCTAGTATTGAAACATAGAATTTATACATCTGCCAGTTATGAAGATTTCATAACAGAGGAAAACCAAAATCATCACCTGTGTTTCATGGTTCCAAACGCAGACGCTGCCATTGTAAAGGCTAGCCAACATCCATGGTTCTGTGGGATGCAAGTCTACACTCTTCACCCGGTCAGACCGAGCTGTTAGTTTCCGTTTTATATCAAGTCGGAGAGGCTAGAGAGGAAAAGAATTGAGAACACCAAGTCATTCAACATAAAACTGGCACAGAAAAATAATGGAATTTGAAAGCTGAAGTTAAACCTTAAAATAAATCCTGCTTTTCAGGCAGACAGAAGACTACTACTCATATCTATCCATCTGCATATTTGTTTTTGCAGGCGTTTCTGGAAACATCACACCCTCAACCAATGGCAATGGGTCCATTTAATTTACTTTTGTGAAATTCAGCATTTTTTAATAGTGTAAAAAGTATCTCCAGCACAGTCAAAAAAAAAGATGCCCTGCACATCTTTCTGGTGTCCCTGACCTCCTAAAGCAAAGCACAGAAAATTTGCTTCAAATACAAATGATAGAAAATGCATCTTTCTCCTACTTCACCTGAAAAAACAGGGGGAAAAGCCAGTTATCACAATGGAACACAACAACATTTGCCCAATATAAATATATTTCCATTCACAATTCCAACATTAAGTCGTAGAATGCAACGCTATGTTGTAAAAGCTGGGGGGGAAGGCAAAGTTTAAGTCTTTCACTTATAAAGAAGGCTTTGACCTTCCACTTTCACCACTCGCAATGTTAAGCCAGAGTATTTAAAAGGTATGAAGTGATTTTCTAAAATATTTGAGGCACTATAGAATCACTTAGACACTGAAAGACTGTTGAGCTCACTTAATGCTGCTGACATTTTATCTCAGAGCACTTAATAAGTAATACCTGATCAAAGAATCCTGCCTGTGTTTAGTAGCAGAATAAAATTAATAAAGCCTGCAGTTACCAATGTTAGATGCTGCACAGAGAAAAAGATACCTAGCTATCGTGTAGTACCCATAACTTATGTGCATGACAGGCAAATGAGGATGGGGATGAAGGTCCATCCAGGGGGTTGGCTAGGGAGAGTAGGTCACCGCTACCTATCAAGACTGCCTGTGCCAAGAAAAAAAGGAGGGTAATTGTTGTGGGCGATTCCCTTCTGAAGGGAAGGGAGGGCCCGATACGGCATCCGGACCCATAGCACAGGGAAGTCTGCTGCCTCCTTGGGGCCCAGTTCAGGGACATTGGGATGTCTGGTCTGGTACACCCCTCTGATTAATATCCACTATTGATTGTACAGGCAGGCAGCAACAAGATGCCAGAGAGAAGCCCCAAATCAATCAAAAGGGGCTTCAGGGCACTGAGAAAAATGGTTGAAGGATCAGGAGCGCAGGTCGTGTTCTCCTCAATCCCATTAGTGTCAGGGAGGAACATGAAAGGAACAGGAAAACTAGACTGGTTAACATGTGGCTCAAAGGTTGGTGCCATCGGAGGGGCTTGGGGTTCTTTGATCATGGGGAGGTTTACAGAGCACCAGGCCTGTTGACAACAGATGGTGCTCAGCTCTCTCAGAGGGGGAAAAGGATCCTCACTCATGAACTGGCAGGGCTTGTTGAGAGGGCTTTAAACTAGACCTGAAGGGGGAAAAGGATACAACCATGCTCACTAGAGAGGAGCCTGGGGGTGTCACCCCAATGCTGGGGGTGAAACCGATAGCCCAGCTCAAGTGCATCTACACTAATGCACACAGCATAGGCAACAAACGGGAGGAGCTGGATTCGATGGTTTAGCGGTGGACTTGGCAGTGCTAGGTTAATGGTTGGACTTGATGATCTTAAAGGTCTTTTCCAACCTAAACAATTCTATGACACCTGATGGTAAAGAATGAACCTATGGTTTACTTCTCCTGCCATAAATACCAAAATAGTAGGCAAGATAATTGCATGGGATTCTGTGCTTATCCTTGGAACTGCTCTTACCTACCGCTACCAAGGACCAGACTATGGCTGATCCAGGAGGTTAACTGCAACACATACTTAAAACACTTGGACGACTGTTAGGTCTGTTTGATGAATACCACGCTGATAACACAGCTCAAGGCTCTGCTCTGTGCCGTCAAGCATAATGATGCTCGGGGACTTTCAAGTGCTTTCGTCTTATTAAGTTATTTAACTTAAATCACAGAATAACACTGCAGCTTCTTCAGGTAGCACGGGACCAGGGACGCCCGGGTCCAACGGAGCAAGGCGACCCTGCACAGACATGCCCGGCTCGTCCTGGCCGGAGCCAGACCCCGCTCCCTCAGGCAGGGCCAGCGGTACGCGGAAGGGCCCCGTCCGGGATTGGGGGTGGCGGCGTCGCCCTGAGGGGGCCGCTGCCCAGGCCCCCGCCCCGCGAGTCCTCTCGCTCTTCAGGTCACGTCCAACGGCCCCGTTTCTCTGGGGGCGCGGGGGGAGCCGGCCAGAGCAGCGGCTGGGCGGGGCCCGGCGGGGGCGGC
>NW_009258754.1:3986541-3990997 GCF_000687185.1 Egretta garzetta | reverse complement strand
TGGTGGTGGCTCTGCCCAGTTGTGGGGGACCTAGAGATGAGACGGGTCCTCTGATCCCCTTTGCCTGCTTGCTCAGTGTGGTCTCTCACCGTGCATAATGGTGACATTGGTCAGGGGGGCAGGTCCTCAGTGGCGAGCATGACGGGGCGCTGAAGCAAGCCCTTGGAAGGAGCCCAGCTTGCCTCTCTCACTCGATAAGGAAAATGTGAGCCTGGTCAGTCCTGCAGATCTTGTAGACGTGAAAGCCTATGTGATGCATTCCTCTTCTTTTTAAGCTTTTTGTCAGCTACAGATACTGCAACCCCAAACATTGTGGGGAACATGAGATTTTAGGAAGCACCGAAGCACAAGGAACCACCGATGAGAAAATTTCTCCTAGCACTGCTGCCTGATTGAAGTTCCATCTTTAATTAAAAATTGCACCCCCCACATTTCATTGTATAAAGGAATGGAATAACATGCAGGATATTTATATTCATTGGGATTCAGTTAAAGAAAATACTCCTTTTGATACAGGTGTTCACCTGGGGATTAGGAGCTCCATGTGCGCTATCCTACAACACAGGAAGAAGGATTATGTTGTCCTGGAGTGTTTACAGTTTGAAGGACATAAACAAACAAAAGGGTGACAGAGATTACTTCAACTCTTGTTATTTTCACTCCAAGAGAGCAAAGACAGATACTTAAAATTCAGAAAAACACAAGCCTGATGAAAATAAGTGGGAAGAGAAATGCCTGAAGCAAGAAAAGGGGCACAATGTTGTCAGCCATTATGGGTGAGTTTAGACTTTCAGCTTTAAAGCTTTCTTTTTACTTTCATTATATTAATGATTGTAGAATAGCGCTTAAAACATTTGAGTACAGAATTTCAGGATGTAGAATCTGGGTAAGTTTGCTTAAAAGTAACGAGTAAAATTTATGACTTTTGAGTTTAATTAATGATTTTTAGACAGCTGAGGTGGAACACTGAAAAAAGAACAGGCTGGAACACTGAAAGAAGAGATGCAGGGGAAGGATAGCCATATTACAGAGTGCGGGTAGTGAGGGATGAACAGCACACATTTTATATTTTTCCTTGAAAAACTTAACGAGGTTCTGTCCAGAGAGAGATGAGGGTGTTACAGGGGAATCAAAGACAGCAAGGAAGGTAAGTGAAAGATGAAGGAATAGAGCTTGTTAGTCAAGAAAATAACAGCAGGGAAAGGAAGAAATTACTTTGCTGTTAGCTTCTTCTGGGAAGTTGTAATAATAGAAATAGGTACAGGGTATAAGCCAAGGCTGACCTTAGAGTAGGAGACAAGCAATGAAATAAAGCAATGAAATTAAGAATAAGAAATATCCCTAACAGCTGTTAGATGCAAGGTTCTGAGTCAAGAAGACCATGATCCACAAATTAGTGGAAATTAAATGGGTACACAGAGGAAATGTGATTATTTGTTACAATATGATGTTGTGTTTGTTTTCCTTTCATATTCTTTCCTATATATCCTGCACTAGCCCCTGTTTCACCAGGGGTTAATACAATGTACCTTGAAGACTTTCAATACAGACATTAAATAAGAACAAAATCTCCACTTTGGATTCTTTTATGTGATGCAACAGCTATTCTTATACCTATTTACTGAAAGATATTTTTCAGATTAAAAAACCCAACACAATGCTTTCTTCCAAAGCAGTGGAACAGAGGAAACTTCGCTTCTTGTGGGCATTGCACTGTTCTGAAGTTCCTCGTTGCCCCTTTCATACCCCTGCCTGCTTGGCTACGCAGTAGCACTTGCTGCAGCTTACCTGGAGTGACATACTTGCATGCTGGGCGTTTGGCTATTTCCTTCTGGGTCTGAAAAAGATCTAGCATTTTTTTTTACCTTGGAGGAAGGGCACAAACTTGGGTTTATCTGTCTCCTGTTACTTTTGTGGCTACTTGATATCTTTAAGACCATAGACAGGGAAAGGGTGGAGGAGAGAATGATGTTGGGCAAATTATGAGATGGCTACAGATCAGTAAAGTGCAATCATAGGCCTTGCTTCCTTAAGAAACCAGAATAAAGCTGTACAGAATATTTACAATGCAGTGTCTAGCACCGTTCTACAACTGTCTTCTTGTTAGAAACACAAACAGCATTTCTGTAAAGTGAGGATATGTGTGTGTAATGAAGTGTATAATAAAGAAACTGGTAATACAGTGTTGCAGGACACATTTCCTGTAGGTGCAAAGCTACTTTTAAATCTCCTGAAAGTTCTCAACACAAAGCATTAAAAAGGACCTTTTTATTACAAAAATAATGGTGTTCTAAACAACTGGCCAGCTGAGTGCTGGTAGCTGAAGCAATTGCATTCTGATACATTAAATTTTGTAGAACTAAAAAATGGACTGGAGTTCTGTAATAGAGGAATTCTGCACATTTTTACTGTTGGAGATTTACTTAGAAACACAGCACCTGTAGTGGGACTCCAAGAAGGGCTACAACAGTTGTAATGAGGAAGCAACTGTGGTACTGTTTCAGCCTACTGGTAATTTCTTCTTTACAAGGCTCTTGCTTCTCAGGATAGCCAATCCATTCAAACTTACTTTTCTGAGATTTCAGCTTAGATCCTTTTGGCTATGAAGTATGTGGCAGGTTTTGAAATTGTATGGCAATACAAAATTTCCTGGAAGCAGGATGGAGCATTTTAAGATAAAAAATAGTACAATATTGTTCTTCCAAAGGAAAAGGTGAAAGTAGTTTGGGATACCAATCACAAGCACCCATAGTTTACCCTCAGTGTACCAAAAGAATTTTAGCAGAGAAGGGAAAGGCTACAATAAAACACCACTTTCTTTTTCTCTCAGATAAAGACTAGGGGTCTGGAAATAAGAGCCATATCCATATGGCTCATTCCATACGCTTGGAAATTCATATTTGGGCAAAAACCTAACAAACAGATGCTCTTTGCTAGATCCATACCTGGTATAATAAATACAGTGTCTGTTGCTGCTTGTTGCAGTAGGCAGCTCAGTCCTGAGGGTCCAATATTTCTTTGCCTTGATCGTTCTACCCAGGACACTACCCCTGTTATGTAAATTCCTTGTTTCTCCATACTTCAGCCATTGCTTATTTTCTTTGTGGGGATACGTGGCACCTCCCAGGATCACTGCATTTCACTTTGGGGCTCTGTTTGCCCCATCTCTGAGCTTGACTAACTTTATTATCTTGAGGTGTTATTATGGACAGCCTACAGATGCCTTAAGTATTCTGTGAGTTATCTTGTAACCTGAATTACTGTATTATTCTCATTAGATCCTTGCTTTTAGAATATACGGAGACTTTTATATATTTAGGTCAACTTTATAGTATTGTAAAGTGTTTATCTCATATGCAAAATTAATGTGAAGTGCTGTTCATTGCCAGGAGTTAATACTTGCAGTGCAGTGAACAGAAGTAAAACTCATTGCAGCTTTAACTTGGAAGACGATAAAGATTGATGGAACACAGTGGGTTTAAAGAAAAGGTGTTATTAACATGTAGGTGGCAGAGCTGTGAGATAAACCCCATGGTAAATCTGAATTAAAAGCTCCCTTGAAACCATAGTATTTCACTTTGTTGTAGATCAGGGATGCGGCAGTGTTGTGGAATGCAGTTCATCTCTTTCAGCCTGAGATGCTCAGCCTTTGTCTCTTCTCACTTTCTTGGAAACATACCAGCCTTGGATACAATCCTGACTCAAACACAGAGCTCAGAGTATTAAACTCACTAGGATAACGAGGAATTAAAATGCCAGTAAAGAAATCAGAACTTTTAGCAGAACTGTCAAAACCATAGAGTTCATATTAGAAAAGAGTAATCCCACCCTCTTCAAAACCTGCAACCTGCCAGTAGCAGCCTGATGGTGCATAAACTGATAGATTCAAAAAATGGTTGTTGCTTCAAATACAATCATATATATGTGGTGCATACTGAGAAAATAGATACTGCAGTATGTAAAGAAGGGATTGGAAGTTTTACATTTGAAGTCACCTAAAATAATATCACCTGACACTTTCATTACAGGCCTGCCTTTTCAATTTACAATTCTGCCAAACTTCAGCCCTGCGGGTTTAGATATTTTTGTATTGGATGTCTTCATCTGAACAAGGGACCTACATCAGCTTGCATTTTCAAGTTTCAGTAGAAAGGTTTAGTCATATTTTAAAAGGTATTAATGGAGAACAAAATACCAGCTTCCTTAAAATCAGCAGTGAGATAATCATCAATATTTTTAGCAGCATCTGATATGGACTTCATTTAAGCAGAAAATGTAACATAAAATATTAATCGTGGTAGCATAGTAAGTTACCCGCATGCCAATAATGAGGAGAGTGATGTCCACAAACAAGGAACTGTGACAAAGAAAAGGGTTATCAATGAGAGTGAATGAAGTGTTGTACATAATATAAAGAGTCGAGTTCTTACCCTCTTGTGCTGCAGCTTCTTTGAGT
>NW_009258754.1:3967864-3986514 GCF_000687185.1 Egretta garzetta | reverse complement strand
TTGATTGACCTGCTAGTCCTTCTGATTTATTAACACTTGCTTCTTTGCGTTTTATTTTCTGGAGGCCATGCTCATTTTGGCATGATTCCACTTCCATTAAGATCGGTGGCAAAAGGGCAGGCCTTGAAACCACAGAAGGGGTTTGGAATGCGGCAGGTATTCCAATTTTAGAGCATATAATTTCTTTTTTTATCAGATTTACAATGCCTTCCCCTGTAGCTGCATGTTGGTATTAATGCTCTTCTACTGAGTTTTGAGACTTCAGATAAACTTATTCCATTTTCTCTGCTCTTCTTTAAACCTGTCAAACTATTTCTAAGATCTAATTCAGCAAGCAGTTTAGTTTGCCATGAATATAGTCTTGAGATAACATGAACTAGAAAACCTATACAATTATTTCTTCTTGTCTGAGGAGTATCAGTCCAATAGCTACTTAAAAATTTCTATAACAATATTAATGATTTCAGAACAAAAATATTCATTTATTTTCACTTTTAATTGCTATACATATTATTACCTTATTGCTGCTGACCACAGAGTTGGATTGTGCTTGGGAAATGATTCAGCATAGAGTTTTCCATATGCTTGCAAAAAAATGTTTATTGAATAGTATTCCCACTCATCAGAATGATCTGTTGCCAGCAGTCTGGAAAACTGAAAATACTGCGTTTGTTTTCTAGTAATGTTAGACAAGATTTACATAGAGTTATTTTTTATCCAAATATAAAGCAGTAATAAAAGGTAGTTTAAGAACAGCACTATGGACACTTAGTCAATGTGAAAGGTTGGTGGCCAGGCTTTGATAATTGATTATAGCTTCTGAATGAACAAAGTTGTTTGTTTTCTCTTGATCAGGCAGTTTTGTGTTTTCCAGATGCAGAGATAAGGTTTCAGACCCTGGTGTAACATCTGCATAAACAATGTACATACCAACACAGAGTCAAACTGTCAAAGCACATTTATTTAGTTAAAAAGAACTGAACAGTATTAATACCTAAATATTCTACATTAGGATCTGTTTCAAAGGAACAGTAATGATGATAAAACCACTTTTATGGGACTGTCATTATATAAGACAGTAGCTTTCAGTAGTGTATTTTCTCCAAAACCAAAGGGAAGGAAATTGAGGTTAAAGAGTAGCTGTCATTCTTGTTACTAAAATCCCATTGCTTAGGCACTCATCCCACATGACTTAATGCTCTGGCTATGAGCAGTCTTTTGTTTTATAGTTTGATAGCAGTTGCTTCACCACCGGCTCAAATGCAGGTGAGGCTTATGGTGTGCTAGGCACATAAAACCAAACCCCTGCTACTAAGTTTTGTTTTCAGGTCAGGCTAATTTATGCGGGATTTCAGAAGAAGCTTTTAGAAACCCAGAATGTGACTGTAATCCAGATCCGTTCTCCCAAGATATGCCTGTCAAATGGAAAGTGGCTCTGTCAATTCGTTTGTGGCTTTTTTAAAATTTTATTTTTATTTTTTTTAGTTTGTCTTCAGTAGTTGTAATATGTAGGGTGGTTTGTTTTTTTTTTTTTGAAAGGTTAAGACCACCCTATCTTTGTGATTTGAGCTGCAAAGTTACATGGTTTCTCACTTGGCATTGTAGTTCAAAGAATTAGCAATCACAGAATTGTATAGCATTTCTGTAGCACTGAATGTGCCTTTGTGTTTTAAGTTTTTTTTTCACAATTACACAGTAACAAGTTATTTATGTAGAGAGCAGGCAGTGATGAAAGCTGTATTAGATTTATCCTTTCTCTTTTATAGTAATCACACATAAATAATGTATTGCTGGAGGCAAATGTAACAACGTATTTATATATACGAGTCCTATACAAGCTGTTTCTTTTGTTTTCCCATTTCCAGTAGAACCTGAATCATTAAATTTTTCAGAGATACAGTCAATAAATGTAATTCAATAGTAACAGCGTGTGCTATATACCCTCTTCATCTAGTCTGAAAACCGCAAGTTATCAAAACCATGCCTGTCCAACATTTGAATTTTTAAACTCAGACTATAGAAATTAATGTTTTTAGCTTTGAATGTCTCTTTTCCAGTCCTTTGCCAATATATTGCATAAATGGAGCCTGACATAGGACTTGCAGCATTCAGATCTTCTGGGCAAAATCACTCTGAAAGATGAAGTATATAATCTGTTGATGAGTGAGGATCAATATAGAGTCTTAGTTCAAGCTAAAAAAGTTTAGGCTTTTAATCCTAAAGGTTTCTGGTTCAACTCCCCTTATACTGCTGTTCTTGAAAATGTTACCATGCTTCTCTAATACATAGTCAACTTCCCTCCTCCCGCCAATTAGTAATAATAACTATCACCTACACATGGTTTTATATCCTGTATGAAGAGGCACATTGAATTCTCCTATCAAAAATGGACATGTACTATTTTTATATGGCTATCCAAATTAAAACTGATGAATTTTAATAATATGTGGTTAGTATGTAGTTGGAGTTTAATCCCCTCAAAGTAAAGTTGTGATATGGCTTAGACTACACACATTGTCTTAATAGCTCCGTTCTTAAAAAATATGAGAATGTTATTCAATTTACTATGGAGATATAAAATTACTATAATGACAGTATTTTTTGTTTTGAGTTTGTGAAGAGGACAGGAATCTCATGTGATAAAGCCACAGGATGCCCCCCTTAACTGTGTGTTTAAACGATTTGCCACTAGATGACGCCTTGATTCTGTTAATTTTTTTTTTTTCCTTCCTTTTTTCCCCCTGACTGATGTCTGGACCTGAAATCCTGAAACTGTTTCTTTAGTAAATCTGGCTGCAAAAGAATGCTTTTCACATATTTTGAAATGATAATTTTGAAGGCCTTCTACTGACGTAAATAAAATTATTTCGATTTTCACTGATGCTTTTAACTCCAGCCTGTTTTGTAGGGGTTTTGTGTTTTGTGGGTTTTGTGGTCATCGATGTGGATAAATGCTTGTATAATGGTGTTTCATTCGGTGCATGTTTTTCCTTACCAGGAGGGTGGTAAGTATAAACTATACTTCTGTAAAGTATTTTAATACTGTCATAACTGTATCTGTTTTATGATACGTACTCACACATTTGTAAAAATTATCACTGATCCTGGTACTGACTTCTTTATAGCCATAAATAATTCCTCTGTGGACCAGGCTAGAGAGAGGCTGAGATCTTCTGTTTAGCCACAGATGAAGGCAAGTGTTGTAGTTCCTGTTCCTCATTCATTAGTCTCTGCACTGATAAACTTCAGGTCTGTAGCCTGTGATACACAAGCAGGTTACCATAACATAACAAATTAACATGGGTCAGCTGCTCCACAGTGTGCATGTTTCTACCTGGCAGTTTCTTGCCATTAATCTGAGGAAAATCACAACAGCCTCCCTTTCAATGAAAGATGGGGATTTTTCTTGGTTTTGTTTAAGCAGTACTTCAGTGTAGACATTTGCAGGTAGACAGTTGCATGTGAACAGTTCCTGGCATCAAGTTGACTAACAGGAACTATTAGGCACTAGGACATCCTTTACAAAAAACTTACTATAACAGATCTTGTACCGTAGGACATTGCTGTGTTCCTATGCATACTTGGCTGTTTTGCTGACAAAATCCAGCCTCATTAGATGGGTTTCTAACTGGAAAAGATGCTATCCACTGTTTGAATCTTGCTATCTGACTTTTTATGTGAACTATTTCATGACACATCAGGAATATTATGTTAAATGTAATAGAAATTAGTGATGGAGTTGTTTGAGGGGCTTCTCAGAGATGACACTCCAAAGACTGGCTCTGACTGCAAACAGAAGCTGGGAGCTTATATAAAGTAACACTGGGAGCCAGTGTTACTTTGTCAGCAGTATTTTTGGTGACTGTATATTGGCTGAGAGAGTTCTGTTGTTTGGGAAAGCAGATTTGATTTGGACAAGACAAAAACTGGGCTTTACTAGCTTACATCAGGTTTGTATTTATACTTTTAGTGACAAAAGGAGGTTTCTGGCAATAAGCCTTTGCAGTGTAGACCAGACTTTTGAGGAAATTTTTCTATCCTGAAGATGATAGTATAGAAAAAAAAAAGCTTATTGTATTACTCATTTTATTAAAAATATAATAATATAAATTCTCCTTTAAAAAAGTAATCACTAAATTAAAACATTTGTCCTCAGAGAAGATGCTACAAATTCTTCTATGGCTTCAAGTAACTTCATAAGGGGCCATGGAGCGTATTAGTATTACGTATTTAAGAATGCTTACCGATACCATCCATTAGATAGGACAGGCATGCTGTACTTTGCAGCTCGTTTCACCATACAGTGATGTGGTTACAATCTTATGCATTAAGGAGAGCTATATAAACCAAGATTTTTTTTTCTTCCCTCTCTAATTAATACTGCCAGATAATAAGACCTGGCATTGAACTGGACATAGAAGTTCTCAAATTGAATCCTCTCCTACCTAAAGATGTTCTCTGATATCTTTTTTGATACATAATCATTATATTGCAGGGGAAAAATAACATTGATAAAAGCACCAGGCTACATTTGTGCTCTTCAGTCAGTGGAGGTTAATTACTGCTGATGCAGCTGACAGGAAAGGATAGGAGTAGTAATGGTTTTCATTATCAAAACCTAATGGAGTGGTCAGGAAAGAAGGATAAGTTGTAATCTTTTAACAGTCTGAGACCAATTGATTGAAATGTTTCCATATTTTCTTCTTTAGTCCAAAACATGCAGCCTAAATGCTCTAACATTGATCTAATATTTAAGAAAGTGATTTGGTCTGTAAACTGCTTAAGGTGAAACTGAGCTGTGTAAATCTGTATACATATGTGACTGCAGAATTATATCCAGAGTGTACATATTTAGAAGTCTTGATTGTTACTATTGCTGGTAATTGAGGCAAAGGACTATATATATTTTAAATATTTTGCAGGCCCAGATTTTTAGATAAGTTGTTGCACTGTTGTTTTATCTAATAGAGTGATACTGATTTTTTTCTATGAAAGAATTTTAATCTGTGCCTACTTCCATTCAGAAACAAATTTGCAGTGAGGGGTGCATTATTTGGGCCTTTTTTTAACCCTATTCCAAGGTGCCAAAATATGTTCTACTTTTCATTGGAAGACTCCTAATATGTTCTAGGTCTCGTTCTATTTAGATTACTTGCACTAGGACAGCTACAGAGTTCTGTCATAAACTTTATAAATAAAAACACATATCTGAGAAGTTATTATAGTGTTTTCATGCACAGCCTTGCTTATAGTTTGTTTATATTGAGATCTACAGTGAGCCAAATAGCTTTTTTTCTTTATGTATGACTTTGGGAAAGATTGACTTTCTTCTTTGAAATAAAGGCAAACATAAACTGTATCAACAGAATATAGATATTTATCCTTGTGAAAAAAAAAACAGGTTATGAAAACCTGTAAACCCAAGTCTGAGCTCAAGGGCCAGAACCTTCATTGCCTTTTGCTTCATGCTGCGTCAATGGAACATTACAGAGGTTTAAACTACTATACAAAAATAAGTCCTGCAATTTCTTTGAGTTAATTTTTCCATGGAAAGAGTTCAGCTAGTTGGTATGAGATCATAACCCGATAAATATTCCGCTCTTGTAGTACTGCATTGCCCCTGTAGAATCTCATCTTACGGGTACAATACAAGCTAAGCAAGGTGAGTCAGGTAGGAAGAGGTGTAACCAAAACAGTCTGATAACCCTCTTGCTGTGAGCAGATGTTGTATCTGGAGGTCCAAATATGGGCAAGCGCTGGAGCTGTCTAGACTTCCACTGGGGACCACACTGGATCCTGCAGCCTGATGGCCAACAGTTAATTTATTCCTGCCATTGTGATTTAGTCACAGTCAACGTTCATTTTGCTCTGCTGCAGAATGACTATGCAATCAGCATGGCAGTAGAAAATCTGGTTCTGCTTCCCATTTTAAATGGCACAAGTTCACTAAACCAGAAATAGTTCAATTATGATCATACAAAGCCCTTCTCTGGAAAACAGTTATTTTCCTTTAGTGACTTTTGATGTGCTAACATTTTAACTAAGTGTTCATGTTTTCTGTGTATTCAGTTTACGCCATCAAGGAAAGCAATTTGCTGTAATGCTACTCAAGGCACCCATTAGTAGCAAACAGCAATCTGTGTTTTTAGAGAACCAAGGCTGTTATTTCACAAAAAAGGAGCCATACAACTCTGTCTTAATCCTCTAACCAGTAAAGCTCATCTTCCAGGTGTAATTCCTGACTATTTTACTGATATTGGCTTCTCAAAAATGTTCAGAAAATGAATCTAATTTAGATTAAGTTGTTGGTGGTTTATTTAAAAAAAATACAATGTGACATATATATATAAATAAATGTAAATTCTCAATTTTTTTTTTTGAGATAACTGAAAAAAATTGCCATATGTCACATGCTTTTATTTTTAGTTGCATGTTTTGAACATCCAAATGAAAAGAAAAATGTTTAACTTAAAAACGTTGTTCTTAAACATTCAGGAAGTTTATTGCATTCTTTTATTGTTGAATCTTTGAAGCAGATATAAGTAACAATGACTAGAAATACACATTTTTCTGACACTGATACTTTGAAAGCATTAAATTCTCTACAGCTTCAGAGTCTATGGTCTGTATTATCAGTAGATGTGTATGACCTGACTCAGGATCTGATCTGGGTCAACAGAATAAATGACTCCACAGAAGTACTCTGACATAAATAGAACTACTTGCAAAACCAGCTCCAATTACAGTTAGAGACCCTTATAATTATTTCAAAAGTTGATGTTTAATTAAAAAGGTGTAAAGAAAAGATAAAATTACATATTTTGAGAATATACTGTTGGCTTACTTGTCATGCCAAATGATTTTTACTAAGACTTCACTCGCTTTTGTGACAAAAGCTCAATAGCCTTTCTCTGATCAAGCTAGAATGTATGACCGGGGAGTATGGTATTTTTCAATCAATGTGTTGAAAAGACATACTAAAGCATTTACTTGGGTTTTAGGACAACTGCATTGGATGGCATGTTGGAAGAGCATTGCTTTAGTCTGGCCACCAGAAAATTTAAGTAATCTTTGGCTTTAGGGTGCCTCCAGGAAAAACATATTCTTCAGTTATTAAAGTTCTTCTTCCCTACAGACATGTAGGAAGAGATGAAAAATTTCAAAAAAATAAGTGAAGCTTGGTTTCCTACGGATTTTGTCTCATAGTTGAATTCATTGGCATCAAGATATGAATTCCAGCGGAAGGTTTTCTATGGTTACGTCATTTATTGTGTTTTTATGCAAAGTGATTTATCTAAGACTTGATAACCATGAGTTCACCCTGTAGCCTGTCTTCTACTGAAGGCATTCTATCTTGCCATTAATTTTCATATAGAATTGTAGACCTTTTATATCTTAGAGAGTCTTTATCCTTTGTCAGAACTGGTTGGCCAATCTACACTGGGTAACTGGTTCGAAAGCTGTGGGGGTGTGAGCAACCAAATATTGTGGACAGCTATGCCTCATTTTCTTAACAAATGAGGCTACTGATCCCCTCTACCCCTGAATGTAAATAAGTGTGTGTGTAAAGGTGCATATGTATAAATCCAAAAGTGAATGAAATGATGAAAAAAAAACCCAATTAAGAATAGGAAAATACTTGACTTTAGGTGCAGTGACGAAAGGCAGCAAAGGGCACTACATATTAAAAGCAATTCAAAGGAATTCCCTTTTAAGCTTTCACAGGGAGATATCCTTTTTAACTTTCATGCCATGGTTTAATTCTGAAGTCATAACTAAGTTTACAGCAAAAGCCTTTGTGAAGGGTTTATCAGATTTCCAGGAAGCCTTTCTATGACATACTGTTACCTAAACTAAAACCAGGAGGAATCCAAAGTAGAGCAACATGAAAACAGGTAAAGAGAATTTCCAGTGGTTCTTAAGGCTTGTTTCTGTGTCTTGGTAAGCATGCGTTTATGCTGTAGCCTTTCTCTTACTATCTATTTGGCCTTTTTTTTTCATAAAACCAGTAAGAATATATCTTTGAGATCTTCCTGGTCTTGTCAACTATTACTACAGATACAGCCTGTATTTGCCTGATGGAAGAAAGTGGATATTATGGTTGGACCATAGAGACTCCACAAGCTCATCTGCCAGCCTCTTCCAGTCCTTCATTATCTTTTGAGTGCAGAGGTGTTGCTTAATGCCCACCTGAAGTTTCCATGCTGCCATTTAAGTCTGTTACTTCTTGTCTTTCTTCTCCTGTATGGATGATAGTGTGCCCTCATTCCTTTAGCAGCAGCCTTTCATGTGTTCTTATGCCAAGTGGAGTCTCTACTGTCACTTAAGGCCAAGCTCCTAATCTTCCCATGGATTCCTCTACATCTAAGAACTCTGGAATATGTACTGTAATCTATTGCCTTCCCATTTCTATTTAATGATGACTGAAGCACTGAAGTGTGAGAGATAATTAAAGCAAGTGTGATATTTAGAGAATAACTGACAAAATTTTTGTCGCTATTGAAAAGCTTGTCTGGTTAATTTTATTTTAAATCTCATTTTCACAAAATGATTTCTTCTAATCTTCACCATCTGCATAGCAAGTGTAATCAGCAAGCTGAAATTAAAATATCTGCAACCTCTGCTCTTCAAATCAATCACAAATTAAACCTGAAAAGAATGTGTTCTAGTGGGGACAAACCTTCCAAATAAATCCTTTCTATTAATCTCTCCCCACTAAGGCCAAATATGTACCCATGCTTAAAAAAAATACAAATAAATGTAACTAAACAACTCTTTTTGGTGCAATTTTATTTGTCTTCATCAGATCTTGAAGTAAATGCTGACTTAGAAACCTTAGACTTTTTGCCAGATGGCAGTGGAGCAGACATCTTTCACAAGCAGCGAATCAGCAGAGTCAGTAGCATATTCATGGAAAATTTGAAAGCCATTCTGTGCACATGGTATCTAGGTGACCCTTCAGAACTTAATAGAAAGACAGTGTTATAGGAACTGGACACAGAACATTATTGGTAGGAGCATCTACAGTGTCTGCCTGCAGTGTTGCTTTCTTCTTCTAACAGTTGGTAAGAAAATACTAGTTCACTTTTAGGGAGGAAAACTGGCTCAATGCAGAGGATTTTTAGAAATTCCACTATAAACATTTCTTACACATACCTTTGTCATTGTCGTTTGAAAGTCCAGTGACAGGTAGTGGTCCTGACTCATTGCCCAGTACTGTACTCACTAGGAAGTGCTTTTGTTATGGTACAGGCTTTTTCTGGTTTTTTGGATCAGAAGGTTGCTTGTAAATTCCCTGTTAGCTGTATTTGAATAATATTCTTTACGAGGAAAAGAACCAATGCAAATGGTAATCCTTCAGAACAGCTGAGACAGCACTGCATGCCAAAGGGCTGAAAAAATGCGAATGAACATTCTCTGATTTACCAGCGAGGTCTATTCCTCCAGTGCAAGTATTTAATCTTCTGGCAAGGAGATAAGGGACCTTTGTACAGCTTAGAGACCAAGCTAACATCACAAATGTGGTACAAACAACTATACCTTTGGAAGTAATTATAAAGGAACATAATGAAATCTCCTCTGTCTCCAGTTCTGCACGTACAGTTGTAAAGGATGTTGCAAGTTCTTGCACATCAGTATGTGCAAGAAGAAAAGGTTGTTTTGGAGTGTAAAAAACCTGGCACATTTTCTCACTCCCTGTTGAAAAGTCTGGAATTTTCATTTCCAAAATTGGCAAAAAAATAGGGTCAGATTCAGTTTTCTCCTAATCAAAGTCTACTCAGGTGCCTACTTCATTTACTTCCCAACCATATCCATTAGACAAAACTAGTAAGCAAATAATAGTAAGAAATCAATTGAAGAATGCTTGCTTTCCATCTTCAAACTCATAATTTGTCATTTAATGATAGTTCTTTGTGATATACGAAAGCTTTTCCTTTGTTTTATGATTTGGTGTGAAGTTATGAAACCCTGCATTGTGCAGGCTTACTCCTGGCAAGAACCAACTATGAGAAATGTCACTGATTAAAACATGCACATTTTGTTTCCTCGTGATTACTTTGTTCTGATAACATTTTGAAAGCTTAATGAACTGTGGTACTTCTTAGCCTATAACTAGCAAAGACTTAGAAATAGAAATTAGGTTTGTTTCTACTGGAAAGTCCAGGTCAGGGCTGAATAAGAAAAAATAAGGAGTTACCAGCTCCAAGTGCAGTTCCTTCTATGAGAACTAACATTAGAGCATTGTTCAGGTGAAGTACACAGGAAGTTTGATAGCAGGTCAACTTTTATCAGGAGAAGCAAAGTCCAGCTCATAAAAATGTCCCTACATACACAATTATATGCCCATGGCTATGTGACTATTAGTGATGTATTAATCAGATTTGGGGTTTTGTGGATGTAACCTTGTTTTCAGCTGGGAGACTGTCTCACTCCTTTCCTATCCTGAGCTATTGACAGTGAGTAGGCTAAGCAGCAGGTGGGGATGGGGAGAAAGCATATGTTCCTCCATTTCTGCAAAGTTTTTTGCCACATCTTTTCTCTAATTCCCTACCACTGATCTGTTTAGTGAATTTCCACTCCTCCCATACTAAATAGAAGATCGGGGCCTATGGGCAAGAGGGAATTGAAATGGTGATAAAGTTTATGTGAAAGTTTATATATCTGCAAGGCAAGGTTGTAGAAAAGACAGTATATTTTACTAGAATAATTCATATAGTTGGGAAAAAACAGATGAGCTTTTGGGCATACAAGCACTTCTTCAGTTCTGTGGAATGTGTGCACACATTTTATTGAATAATTTCAGTTTCTATCTACTGAAGTGCTCACCATCCATGGTTAGCTTAAACTTGCCTTTAGCAAAGAACATGAGTTCTTTTGAAAAACCCTAAATAAAACTGAACAGTTGTATGGAACTTTTCTTTTTAGTCTCTGAAAGGTAGGTACAAGGTGAGGATTGCAGCATGCTGGGTACTCCTTATACACAGGATACGTGCAGTCTGGGTATACTTTGCTGTTTTCCTCTTATAGCCATAAGTATGCCTTAGTTTTCACATCATGGAGCAACTCTTGAATGTAGAGTTGGGTTCTAATAGCAGACTTCTCCACTGGGATTATTAGTAGAATGCTGTTTCTAACTGGAGGTTAGCAGCATTGTCAGTGATCCACGTTAGGACTGTATTGAGGAGCTACAGCATTTCACATTGGCCATGCGACATCTATCACGTGATAACTACTAGCAGCTATAGACCTGGGCCAAATTCAAATGAATAACCTAGATGCGAAAGGCCATGTATCGTGTTCAGTGAGCCATTCTGTTGCCTGAAACTGTAGACTTAGTGATCCAGGACTAAATTAAATAGAAACAGTCCAATGAATGTCCAATTTTACTCAGTCATCCAAATATATTATGATATTATAGTACTGTGGAGAGATATACTATGGTTGAAATAATTGTGACTGTTCATTTTCAGCCTGGTTGCTAAAGGACACTCCTCTGAAAATGATTACAAAGATGCAGGAAAGCATTATTTGAAAGACAATTACTTTTATTTAACTCCAAACTGAAAGGCAAAGGAATTTATGATGTTTGTAACTGTTTGGCGTTATTTCTATAAAACACGTTTGTTTCCATAAACAGGCACAAAATACATTCGCATAGCAATGTCAAAGAATTATTGCAAATCTGTCTTGGTTCTTCTTCTTAGACAAAATATAGTGTGATGAAGATCTGGGTGGCTTTCTGGTTAGTTTTAGTTTTTCTTCTTAAATATCTGATGGCACACCTGATCTTCACATGTCAGTTCCTATGGTATTAAAACAATTAGTAAGTATATAGTGGTACAAGTTGTATTTTGCATACACAGCAGATCCTACCAAAAATTACTATAACTGAGCTACTGCATTAAAAAGATATGCTTATAAAAAAAACAACAGAAAGAGTAGGGTATTATATGTAACCAATCAGCAGGCATGCACCACATGTTTCAGTAATTAGATTTTGACACTTGAATTGGGCTCTAAGAAGAATAAATGAAAAATGCATAAAATTGCTCTTCAATGCAAGCTTTTTCTTGCTCTGTTATTAAAACAATATAGTGTAATAGTTTATAATTCAAATGTTGCCTCATAATTTATGAGAAGCAATGAAACAAGGAAATAAAAAAAAAAAAAGGAGGATGCTTTAAAAAGATGAGGACATTTGGTTCAGAGGTGCGCCCAGCCATTTTTCAGGGCAGAAGAATACACCATTTTTGCCCTGTGTTGCAGCTGACCTTTTGAAGGTTGGCACACCTGCACATTGCAATGCAGTCAGTTTGGTTAGCCTTCT
Organism: Egretta garzetta; assembly: GCF_000687185.1. NCBI lineage: Eukaryota > Metazoa > Chordata > Aves > Pelecaniformes > Ardeidae > Egretta > Egretta garzetta. The sequence continues at coordinate 3,974,186 of NW_009258754.1, read as the reverse complement.
GATTAGCCAGCATTCCTGTGTCAAATAAAACTTTGAAGTGAGCTGAAGCTTGCTTTTTGGCCAGCAATTAGCCAAACCCTCAGCAGAGTTTCTGAAGGCTGTTTTAAGAATCTACTTGGTCTCTCTTTTTCCACCAGTCTTAGCCTGAATCCTGGTGCCAGAATGTAGAACCTTTGTTAGCTCAGGTTTTGAATATGGGCTAAAACAGAGTTGAAAAAGTGTACTGGACAGTTGGTTTTTAGTTAGGTGGCAGTGATTTTTAATTCATTGCTTTGACCTTTCAAGCATACAGACTTGAGGCAATGTGGTTGGCCATACCAACTATCTGTAGGGTAAACTTGTGGAGAAGTAGATATCTAGGTGCAAATTATGAGAGAGAACAATGAGCTCTCCTCCATAATCTTTCTGCACCCACCTATTGCACTATCCAACATTATCATGCCCATTCCCTGATTGCTCTTCCAAGAAATTCTGGAATCATTATTATTATGTATCTATTATTCTGAAATCTTTCCGGATTTCAGTGACTGCTTATTTCCTGCACAGGCTCTTCTGGCCTCTCTTGGACTCACATCATTTATCTTTGGGCTTCAGCTTACTAACCCAGATGTATGAATGTTTTGACTTTTTTATTGTACTAGCACAAAATAATTGCAGTGTAGGTTGTTTGCAGGATCCTCTTGAGTATCCAGAGGTTTCTCAACTGTATTACAGCAGAGCATGCTAAAATTTCATAGTGCTTCTTTCAGAACAAAAAAGAATATTTTTCTTGCAATCTGTCCCATACTATTCTTTTTTTTTTAATACCAGTGATTATATAAGAATGAGATGATTTTAGTGGTGCGGTGTAACAAGAAGTGTTAATAGCTGGAGGGCAGTGGACCAGAGTAAAAAAACCACTGCAGGGTTATGACTTAATTGGGAGCAGGTGGAAAGAAATGGAGCATTCCTGAGTTGTAGCAGAGGGGGGATTTCCTTAGAGTTCAGAGATCAGAGCTGTTTAAACAAAGACCATTCTAACTAGAACAAGTAACAAACCCTTTGAAATGGAAAACCGTACTTCGCTGCAATCTCAGTTATGTGCTATGTATCGGTATAGCAGCCCTTACCAGATGCAGTACGTCTCCTTCAATCCAGTGCTTCCAGCCTCTGTTTTTCTTTTCACCTTTCTGAACACATACCAGTTTGTCACCATCCCAGGTCACCAGTGTCTGCATGAATCAGATAATTAATTCAGATATGTAAATGAGAAGTTTATGAATACATGAAAACAAGCTCAGTCAAAGAATGAGAAGACACAATTACAGTTGCTTCCTACCATTCCACACCTTCCTCCTAAAAAGCCGCAAATCAACCAACCATTCAGCCAAAACCTAAAGGCATTCAAGATGACAACAGTGTTTTGATATGAAGCTTTTACAGTGCTCTGTTGTCATTTCCATGTATTTCTTCACATACAGGAATATAAAGTGTTCAGTGAATTGCTGTGTAAATTAACAGATACTTGTGCAATGTATGCAAATTGTATGTTTCTTTTCTTGCTGTTTAAAGCCATTAGTAAAAAGATTATAAGATTTCATAAGTGAATACCTGGGGGCTTATACCAACTACTGCCGTGCTAACACCTTTTCTAGCTCTGCATAAAATAACAAGAGGAAGTGTATGTTAATATCATCTCATACAATAAATTTATTTATGTATTTTCATGCACTTTCACAAAAGACCTTGAAAGAGATATGATCATAAGCTGGACCACATCCTGTAGCTGAAGCTTCTTGAGCCAGAGCAGTTAGACTAGGTCCCTTCCATCCTCAACCATTTCCTGATTTGGTGTGACTCAGAGTCTATCACTAACAAGCAGGGTATTGGGTATGCTGATTCTTTTCCAGAAGCAAGATGAACATATCTGTAAGGAAAAGTTCTCTTTATAGGCTAAATTCTCTACTGAGATACACTAGAGTACATTCAAAAAAAGCCACTTTGTCTGAATTGTTCTAGATTTGAACCATTGTACTTTAGGGAGACATTTAACCATGTGTCATAGGCAAATCCTCATCAGAGACCAGTTACAGGCAGTGAAAGTTCAGTTATTAAAAAGCTCCAAGAGTATTGGGAGCTTAATTAATTTTCTAGTTCAGCACTGGATGATTTATTTCTCTTATGAGGGAGCTTTCTATTAATAACGAGACAAAACTAATTTAATTTCAGTTAACTTCTTTCTTATTTACGGAATTTTTAAGCTACATGCTCTTTAAATTATCCATGCCCTCTTTATATTTAAATGTTGCCTAGAAGTTTTATTCGTCTAACTTCAATGTGTTTGAGGAATTGTTTTGTTAATAAAATAACTGGAAAATTCTTTTAGAGCAGTTCAGGGAATAATGGCACGGCATGCTTCCTTTTTCCTTTTCCTTTTGTTAGAAACAAGTAATAGAATTTGTTTAGAAAGAATATTAGGCAAAAATTAATAAGCCAGGTAGAGTTATAATTGTACCAGCTGTGTTTCCTTCCTTCCTTCCAAATAATTGATAATGAAGAGGAGAGTCTGCAAGTGAAATGATTTTGCACAGAAAGGCAATGGCTTTGGTCGTGGTGAAGCGCATTAGTGTATGGACTTAAGGAGTGGTGAAACTAATGAGTCCTTAGATCCTTAGTAATGCCTTCAACTGATCTAAAGAGATGTGTGAGCAATGTTTTAAAGCATAAACTCTTATATGTCCCACCCAGTGCTCACTGGAGGAAGTGATAGGAAAAAAATTTAGAGAGAGAGATAGTCGGCATACTGGAAAAAAATGGGTCTTTATTATTTGACGTCTTGCAGTCCTGTGAATGAGAAATAATTTGAAAGAAGTCATAGGAATTACACTGCACAAAGTTAGTTTGAGAATGAAAAGCGATCCACAGTGAATAAGCAATGTCTTCTGTTAAATTCGTGCCACTCCAGTGACGGATGATGTGAGTTCAAATGTAAACATGTCCTTTCTGCTGCCAATTTCTTGTGGCAATTGCCAAAACAAAACAGGTCTTGTTGACAGTGAGCTTTGATCTCAGCTTCTTGGAGTTTGGCAACAAGTTCTGAAACCTTCTTTACTGAGAAGTTACTGATGGAAAAGTCAGCATATGTTTGGAGAAGAGCAAGAGAGCTGAGAGGTGAGTGGAAGAATAAAATGGTGCTAACCGTCGAAAGGGTTGATAGGGTAGATTCAGTGAATGATGACAAAGAGAGGCAGGTAATGCAAGATTAGCAAGGCTCTAAAGGGGACAGTCGACTGAAATTTAAGATCTACTGGCCTTTCTGTCTTTGAAAATCTTGCTTAAGTATTTTAGGGGTGAGAAGAGAGTAAAACAGAAGCAGTATAGATGCAGAAACATGAAGCTGAATAACTGAATTTAATTAGTGCTCGGATGTATTCTTTTCCTCACTGATGTCCCTGATACAGTCTTGTTTCAGTGCCTCACAGGAACAGATTTACTAGTTGACTTCGTCATAGAAGGTAGGGCATGGGCTAACATACACTATGGTCCTTGATCCAAATGTTACTTGTCCACATATCTCACTGAAAGGTGTCTGAACATAGGCCCACAGTTTCCTAGGGGAATTTTAAGCTCAGGTTACTCTTACAATCGTAAAGACTTTAAAGCTTGCGCTGCTGGGGCCTCCTTGTCTGTCTACCACTGCCAGTAGGCCTGCCACCCGTATCAGTGGTAGCTTTGGCTCACATTTTTTTCTTGTCCCTTCCCAAAGCTTCCTTAAGGTTAATAGCTGAGTGCAGGTTTATTTTTAACAGTGTCCAACTGTTAAGATGTCCAACTGAGATTGAGCAGGCTCAGATTAAAAATACAGTGTGAACCTCACCATTCAGAACTGAAAATTTATATTGACACAGAGAAAGTCCAAAATTCAAAGGGATGAATTTACAGTTTCATTAAGGAAGATACATAGGTAAAAATATAATTTTGCTGTTTTCTAAATATGTAAAGGCATATCATAGAAAAGCTGGAAAAATCCCTTAGTAGAAAAACATGTAATTAGTGATTGTCCTCACGTATCTGAGTAACCATCCTAATTTGCATTTATAATAAATGCTTGCAGCAGGAAAGGAAACTGTCTCAAGATGCAAATTATTTCTGCTTTATAAAAATCCTCTGATGTCTGTAAAGTATTGGTGGTTTTTTTCATGTGTCGAGCAGATTTTTGGAACTGCTCAGTCCTAGTGCTGACTGTGTTGTAAAAAGATATCAGGTACCAAATTTTTACCTTTACCACTCGGTTATCCAGTCCTTTGGTATGCTCTTCAAACTCCACTCCCACAGTGTAATTCAGTTCGTAGTTTCTGAAAGTACTGAGTGTTTTTGTTTTGAAATTATCTCCGTCTTGAATAATCTCCTTTGTTTGTTTCAAGTGTTTTGCAATCTTACGAGTTGCAAAATCAATATCTGCCAAAAACCAGAAAAGAGTATCACAATGAAAATTCCAATATTTGTTACCAAAAATAAAAAAACCCGTAGCACTTATATTTACACATAATAAAAAACAAAACAAAACAAGAAAAACCCCACAACATTTTATGTGGAACATACTTCTACAAATTATGCTTTTACTTGCAACATTTTGCAGAGAAAAAGATAATTTCAAATACAAATAATATTGTGTTTGCAAGTAGACTTCCAATTTGATGATCTTCCACTGATTATAAGTTTATTTATTCACAGGATGTCTGTGGGACTGTTGTGGGCAGAGCTACAACATACAACCAGTAGTGAACAGATGCTGGCATGTTAAATCACCTGAATCTCCAGGTTTTTTGGATAATGTGGAACAATAGGGGCTATTAAGACTGACATTGCCTTTTTAGCCTCACTCACACATGAAGCTGGGGGATGCCAGGAGTGCTATTTTCATCTTACGCCTGGGAGCCATTCCCTTTTCTAAGAGTACAGGCTAAATCATGTGGCTCTCAGGCATATGAGGGTACTGGTACGTGTCCTGCAGGGTTAGAAATGCTTGCCATCCCCAAAAGAAGGATCTCAGAATAATATTCCTTTTCAGAAAATAAGCATGTTAGAATGAGTATGTAATCCAGGGGATTTTGGCATGTTACTTTTATGATGAAGCTATAGTGTGTGGGAGTATACAAGATGTTAATTAATTAATTTTCAAATAATGAAAATTATACTAATGACTAAAAAAGAAACGATAAAATAAAAGCCTGGCTTATCCATCGTCGTTAGACAACAGATACAGAAATAAATTGTAGTTTAGATGTTAAAGGGAGACCAATTCAAAGTCAAAAGTCACAAAAGTATTAAACTACAGCATTTGACAGTTCCTGTTTAATATTCTGTCAACATTTTATGCAGTACCGATCTCCTTAACATCTTTATTTTCTTCATGATGAAGACTAACATTATAATGTAAACAACTGCTTGCAACTGAATGCATTGAAAGTTACCAAAAGGAGAATATATATTACCATGATGACAGTTTGCCCCAGACAATCCACCTAATGCCAACTGCATTACCATCTGCAATAAATATTTCTGACCAGCTGGCAGTGAATCTTATTATGGTGCTATATGCAAATGAAATAATCTCACATGCTTCTGCAAGAGACTGAAAAATGGTTTTGGTTTGTTAGCCATCCTTTAGTGGTTTTGCATATGAGTTAATCATTGTCAGCTCAGCAATGCCACATACTAATGGAGACCTTTTTCTTTTGGTAGATTCATTATACTACTTGTGAAGTACTAATTGAGTTGAGTAAGAGGATTGGCTTGAAAAAAATTGTGACTTTTTAACATGGGGAATAATGTTCTTGTTCAGTATTTATGTCCAAGGCTTCTCGGGTATATTTTATCTGCTGTGGTGGATTAAAGGTACCTCTGGGTCTGATTTATAGCCAGGTAACATAAAATTTAGTTCTCTCTGAGGAAAAAAAAATGTCTAGACTTCTAAAGAAATGCTATTTCTGACTAATATATTAGTCTTGTAGCTCCTGGAGAAAAATCAGGGGAGGTTTTATTAAAGCATGGTTTTCATAACTGCATTTTGAACAATACAAGCAATAAAAATGATATATTGTTCTATTATAGTAGATTAAAATACTTTGTAACATGTTTATGATAAAATCAAAGTTTCTGGCTTAAAGGGCAAAACTATTCTTTAATTAAAGTTTAGAAATGTGTATGCATTAATTAAAAGGATGGATGAATTTCAAAAAACCAAAACTTCAGTGTGCTTTGAACCTGAGCACTTTAATACTTAAAATATTAACCACATGCAAAATTGTGAAAAACAGAGCAAAAGAATCTTTTCACTCTT
>NW_009258754.1:3957754-3967848 GCF_000687185.1 Egretta garzetta | reverse complement strand
TTTTTTAAGCAGGCCTCCCAGTATTGGATACCTGTAGTCCAGACTCCATTGGAGGCTGAATCCATCAGTTTTTCCCCCAGTTTCCACCGGGATACATAAGATCAGAAAGGGATCAAATATCCACTTGATTTAATAATAACAAAGTCATAATTTACCCACTGACTGAAATGGTTCTAAGGATGCAAGGATGAGCTGCTGTAGATGAGCTCATGCTAGCATTTATGGCACAAAAAGAACTGTGGATTACTTATTATAAAAGGATCAGAATATAAGGATGATAATAAAGTTTAGTTTAAAGCTGATATGATTAATATTTGTATTATGATAGACACTAAATTCTTATTGAATTTGAGTGAAAATCACAGTTTAAATTCTATAGTGGGTAAGTTAAAATTCAAAGAATGCATGTTATTAGCAGCTAGTATCCTTTTCACTAAATTTTAAGACAAGCACAAGTGAATTGTTAGAGCTCAACTGAAATAAACAATACAAGAATCTCATCCGATGATACCCTGGAAGGGAAGAAAGGAACAATAATGAGATGGCCACTACAACCAAATGAAAAGATATCACCATAGTTAAAAATCCGTTTGGAAAGGAAATTATGCACACCACAAGTGTTTAATTTACATCCTAAAAAATAAGGAAGGAATAAACCTAAAAAGTAAAGAGACCTTGATCAAGATAATTATCAAAAGATAGTTTTCAAATACATTGAAATATATGACTACAAAGCAAGGCAGAACTAGAGCAGGATGACCATCATAACTGGTGGTTAGAGTAACACCCCACAGAAGTAGGTCAGGTCTTGGAGGAAGGAGCTGAGACAGGACTGAATCAGAACCAAAGCAGGGAGAACTGGGCTAGAGGCAAGAATTGTAGACCAGAAGCTGAGGCAGGCAGTGGGAGAAAGCCTGAGGTAGATGAAGATGGCCTGGAATAATCAATTTTTTTGTGATGACTGGGAGTTGACTTAAATATCATCCAGACCAACAGTCCCATGGCTCACTTGCAGTTGGCATATTTAATGCTGAAATCACATTTCAGTTACATATAAATTAGTAATTATTCTTTATGCATAACTTTCAAACCCCAGCACTCAAATCACTTCAGTTAGTGTGTATCTTTCTCCTGAAATTGATTATATTGGCCTAACCATTCTTATTTTTTAAAAATCAAATTTTTTATACCTCACAGGTGTGTATGTATAGTATTTACAGACTTCCCAAAAGTTACTGAGATTTTCTCCATAAATGCAAAGGCTAAAAACTATGAATAGTGAAACTTGCCTTTCTCTCTTAAAAGAGTTGAAGCTTTGAGGAAATTATAACTATTTTCAATTGTTGTTGAATAATGATGAGAGTTTATTTTTATGTGTTTATGTGTATTTCTTCTCTTTCAATCTGAACAGATAAATAAATTAGGGTTAGGATTCTCTGATGGCAGTAAAACTAGTAGAAAATCAGTTAAAGCATCAAATTTTTCATCTCAGTTAAGGATTTTGTGCTAGTTATCCCTAAATCAGCCACTAGTGTAGACATTGAGAATTACTTGAAAATTGCTAGATTTAATTACCTGATTACCTTCCATGTGTAAGACTCTTCTTCCTAACAAATACCGTTTCTTAGCTTGTGGAAGATAGCTATACAGTGTACTCATTGATTTTGAACCACTGAATTGCTTTTATAATCTACATCATTACAAGTAAATATTTTGGAATCTGAGCAAAGTTCTTTAGAACTCTATTAACTTAACTAAACACCTTTTGAACAAAGCACAAGAAGCCAAAAGTCTGATCTTGACTTCTGATGAAAAGTACAAGGTACTGTCACCTGAAAAAGCTTCTGTTTATCAGCATCACTCTTAGAGTGATGTTAGCTACTGTAGAAAGGCAGAAAAATAGGAAGAGCAAATACTGAACCAAAGATAAAAATCAATGACCACTAGATAGAAAACAATGAGACATCTGAGAATGAGAAGTGCATAGATCCAGTTGGGCCCCTGAGGGCTATCAATTGTAAGCATAAAAATAAAACATAGGTTTGATTTTGGTACGTGCTAATTTATGATTCAGAGCCAGACAGACTCCTCCAATCGAAGTTAAATTAGCCAACTCTAATGACTACTTTTCTTGTGTAAGTTTTATAGACATCATGTGTGGTAAGGAAACAACAGTCCTTTATGCCCTTCATCGGTGATGTAGTAGAGCTGGAAGAAGATTCCCAATTCTAAAAATTACACCTTTCATGCGTAAATACTCCCATATTTTTTATGGTTTTCAGAATGCAGCTATATTACTGCAGTGGTGGAAAGGTGATAATTGTTCTTTCAATGCCAATGCAGAGTGTACCGAAGGAATTCTTGAGAAATGTTGATATCTTCTATTATTTCTTCTTTTCAGCAAATTAAAGATCTACATCTCTGCTAACCTAAGTAGAGGAGGGATTTCCTGCACACTACTTGCATAATCATAATGACCTGGAGCAAAAAGTTTATGCCTTTACGAGAACAAAAATGCCTGAAAGGCAATTTATATAGGTGCAGCAAAAGACATTTCTCTCAGAAAATTATCTCCAGTCATTACAAAAATTGAGGCTGTCAGTGTATTAATAAATCTATAAACAACATAAACTTGATCTTGATAGGAACCGACAAGGATATTGCTTGCATTTAGTTAACAGTGTTTTGGTATTCTAGCATCTACAAAGAATATGCTTAATATCCTATATGATGGATACACAAACTGTAGCTGTCAGGCCTCTAAGGTGGAAGCTAAGAAAGTAGTAAATGAAAGTTGCCTAAAGAGCAGAACATCTCTTTTTGCATGTACACATATATAGTTGTCATCAATGATGGTCATAGCCAAGTGAAATTAAGCTTAGTTAACCATGTAAACATATGTTTAAAAAATCCTGTGACCTAAGTGTCCTTGCTTGTCCTTGTCTCACAAAGATTTTCAGAAATATCTGCCCAATTATCTTTAAATGCTTTTAGAGGCTTTTATTGCCTTTACCATGCAACTGGTACATATGATTTCTGCTAGTTCAAAGCACTAACTAAAACACTATTGTTGCTTAAATGATATAGAACATTCTGTTCCTCTTTAACAGAGCCAACCAGGTTGTGGCTTGACTGTTTACAGTAAGTATATACTAGGAGTAAAAAAGAGCTTCTGTATCTGAAAGCCTGTTTTTTTTTTCCTTTTCCCTCATCTATATCTGTGTTTTCATTTATCTAAAGAAAGACTAATATCTTTAGCTACAAGTCTTCTGTTGCTTATATACTTAGATAATTGTAATTATAAGTATCTTACAATTACTTGATTTTTAATGTGATTGGCAGAAACCCTTATGCCACAATTTCTATTATTACAGAAATAGTCTCATTAATTTTTAGAAGGATTTTACTTATAATTGAAACATTTTCTCTTTATCTCTAAATAGTTAATATTTTTTCGTTTACCTAAAGCAACCATGTAGCCTTCAAAGTTTTCATTGCTCTCCATTTCCCACGTCCCATTGAAATCGGCAGGCATGGTGGCAAGAGCTTAAAACTGACTTCAGATCAAAAAGTGAGGCAGCAAACAGGATCTGCGAAGAGAATGTTTTATAAACCTTTTCATATCTTTTTTTATAAGGTTTATGGTTTTCTAGATAATACAGTTTAAGGGTCAGAGTGATAACCCTGGAAAACTTTGCCTTCATTAACAAAGTTCAGTTGAACAGCTGGCAGACAAGGAACACTTTCTGAAATATGTAGTAATACAGGATATGCTTTTACGGTGACCTTTGCAAAGAACTACTAGCTATTATGGGATACCTTTGAAATATATTGAACACAGTGGCAAATTGTACATGTCAGTTAAAGTTTCCAAGGTGAATTCTCTTTTTCAGTTCCTTTCTACGTGTCACATTTCCCTATGAAGAACCAGTCTTATGGAGCTGACACACCCAGAACTCCCATTTAAAATGATGGAAGTCTTGAATGTGCAACAAATGCAAGGCAGGGCAGAAAATGGAATATTTCTGTTGAAAATAGTTTTGTTTTCCTTTGATTTTCAAAACACCTATATACCGATAGCTGCACTTATACCAACTGCACTTCCGTATTTTTGTTTTAATTTAACAGCAGGTTTAGCAAATGCAAAGTAAATCAAAATCAATCATAGTTAGTGCCAATCCTACCCTAAAAGTGATTTTTTAATTACTCTGAAACACAGTGATTTGTGTTAGAAAGGTTTTTTTTCATCCAGCACCATTACTTTATGGGGAAAAGCACAGGTTTCAGTTGTGCAAATAAGGACATTCAGGATATGTCTGAATGGAGAATTTGAATGCACAGTAGAAATTTATCAGAATTTAAAGTAAGCAGTAAAAGGAAATTAATATAAGTTAAGGTTTTATATTCTTTGGCTTTAATTAGTCAAATTAAATTTCAGATGGCTCTGCAGACAGAATAATTGAAGTGATTGAGTCCAAAACTCCTTGCTTTTCTTTCTCTCTTCTTTCTTATTGTTTTATAGGAATATTATTAAAAATTTTACAAGGAATATATTAAGGTCTAGAACTCACAACTTTCACTTTTTAAAAATTTAATGTAAAATTCCACAAATGCTGAAAAATTATACAGGGATTAAAAAAGAAAAAAATAAATAAAGTTGAGAGTTTCTGGGAGCTGAGTTCATAAAATGCATTTGTGTAATACTTAAGGAGCTAATTTAAGAGAAGGAAAATATGTGTATTGATCTATACCTACAGGAGATGTTAAGAGAGTTTTCAATCAGACATCAGACAAAGGCTCAAGGAACTGCAGTGGCTGGAAGTTGAAGTTAGGTGAATTCATATGTGAATAGGAAGGTATCTGCATTCCTAACTGTAGAGTATAGTTGTCCATGGGCTAGTTAACCCAGGGAAATTGGTAATCACTGTTTGATATCTTTAAAAAGGCAGAGAGTGGCTTTCTAAAATATATGCCTCATTTCAAGCACAATTTATTGAGCTGAACACATCTACTTATGTATTTGCTTCCACGATAAGAATTTCTAGATTAAACACTATGAATGATGTTATGTTGAAAGTGAATTTGGAAATCTTTGTGCTTCAAACATTGTTCTGTGGTGATATTATGTAATACACAATAGGTTTGATTTTACATATCTTTGTGTACTTTCTTTCTTAGCCTCCACATTACATCAACATTAATAAATACATTATTATTATTTATGCATTTTATATATATGCTAAAAGATTCTATAAAAGCAAGAAAAAGAAAAGGTTATAATTCCCAAGTCAACCACTCACAACCACTCGAAATCAGCTGTGTAAGCAATATCAGTTCCCTTGTGCACACAAATAGTAACCTTTAAGTGCATTATCACACTGTTTTTCCAGCTGGAAGTTATTGTCTCCTCAGTGTACTAAAGGGATGATGTCCAATTCATAAGCAGCTACTCAGTGTTTTACCTCGTATCTCCAAATGCCTAGTGGTGGATTTATGAGGAATGAATCAGAATGAATGTCTACAATTACCTTCTAAATAAGAGCATATGCTAGAAGCTCATGGTGAGAGATTTTATACGCTCATTGATTTTAGTTCTGAAGTAGTTTGCTTCGTATGTAACAGTCATTTTGGTAAGGTGTGGAAGTGACTGAAACTGTATCATGTGATGATCAACAATTAATGTCCATTACAAACTAATAAAGAAATAGACAGTTCTATTGCTGTAGATAAGCAGAGCTAGGCACATTCAGAGAAAATTAATTGTGAGATGAGAACCTCCTTAACATATAAGGCCATAATTAATTAACGGCATACACATATCAATGTGCAGGTTTTCACAGTGATGCTTTGTTTACACCTATCCTTTATTATTTGTTGAAATAACTTTTTTTTTTCAGTGTGTGCATTACATAAACTCCGCCTTCAGTATTCTCTAAGCACATGTTTATCAGTCTGAAATAGTTCCTTTGAGCCTTTTCAGGTAAATATGCAACTAGGAGGTTTACAGACACTAAATTTAACCAATCAAAGAAGCACCTAAGTGGGGAATTAATAAAACATGAAATATTGACTTGACAGACTTCTGTGATTCTTCATGAGCTTTGAAAAAGCATTGTGTTAAGGTCCACAAAGAGAATTTTCAGTTTACAAATCAATATCTTGATAGACAGCAAAACCTCTACCACATTCAAATGCCTGCCTAAATCATATGGAGCCAAGAGGGAGAACAGATGCTGTTAACAGGGTTTTTTTTAAAGCCCTATGTGAGTAGTTGCAAGTCTGCAGATCACTGACCCACTGTATCCTCAACATTCTCCTGGGTCTATGCCTTGCTAGTTATACTATCCTGCCTCTTGCACATTTCAGCTTTGAAATTTTGACTTGTTATCCACTTCAAATCTTAAAAATTATTCTATTTGCTCTTTGTTTTTTGTTCATATACTAAATACATAGATAAAAACTCTCAAAATGGTAAAACAGTATTCCTCTGAGTATAAGTTTGGGGAAATGAAGGAAAGGTGCCCTCTCCTAATCGTCATGATTATTTTGTTCTTAGCATCCTTTCCTTGCAAGACCACCAGTAAAATCACTAGGGATGCTATGCATAGCATGTATTGAGCTCTGGGAATGGGGGGAGGGAGGTGTCATCTTCAGGTTTGCCAATTTGTATGTTAAAAACCAAAGCACTGAGCTCATGGCTTGAGTGTCAGGTTTCAACACAGGGATAAGTTTTATGGCTGAGTAGTAAGACCTTGGAAATAAAGCAAAGTAATGAAAAATCAAAAAACCACTTTTATTAAAAGCCTAAGTAACTTTTTCAGTCTTTATTTGTGTGTGAAGCAACAAAGATGGCTTTTCTTGCCTCTGTCCTACAAATCAATATTGATTAGCGGCAGCTTGAACCAAACATTTCATAAAACAAGCCTGGATTGACAAGATTGAAAAGGGAGGCCCAAATGTTGTTTCTTTTCTGTGGAATGAGTCAGCAGTCATGGATGCTACTTCTAACACTTGCCTCCAGTTCCTCTCACTGTTTCTGAGACCTTCCCGGAAGAGAAATCCTATATGGGTAGCTGAACAAAGTTCAGCCTTCTTGCTGTCTGAAAGAGCTGGTAGTGCACTCTCCTTGGGAAAGATTATGCTGTAAATCACTGTTGGAGCATTATATAAAGAACAGAGATATTGGTCAAACAGATTTTCTGTAAACTTTTGGGCATGGCATTTTGAAGTGACGGTAACATGCTTCCCACTCTGTCCTTGCCTCATTTCATTTTCCTTTTAAATTATCTAATATGCATATATAACACAGGAGAAAAATGCCTTGTACTCCCCCGATCAGCCCCTACACTTCTCATGCTTGACAGCTGGGACTTTTGCCTATAGTTATTTGGTTGTTGTTTAACACATAGAGATATGGCAAGCTGCGTAAGTTGTTCTTAGCAACTGAATTCCCCTGAAGGATTCAGACAGAAGCAGCATGGTCACAGACACCGATTATTATTTTTAACTTGTTAGCACATGTGCATTCACTAGGTTTATTTTTATTTTTAAGAAAATTAATCACTTAAAATGTATTCAGTGATAGCTGCTACTGCAGAAACTGTCAGAGGTGCTATCTCACCAGGCTCAGGGCTCTATTCAGTACAGACACAAGTAGTCACATTATGACAACTAAAAGTAAGTTGGAGGGAGGCAATCCGCTTCTCGTCAGTATGTAAGATGGCTTGTAGGCCTTGAGGATTCAGCTGGGTGAAGATAATTGTCAGCTACTGGGCAGAGAATTTACTAGGAAGTGGCAGGAGCAGTAGGAGAGATGTGTACAACAGGAAAGTACAGGATCAAAAGGTGTTATTTGCAAAATGGGCTCAGCAAATAGTATTTGATTGCCCAGTTGTTAATGGTTTCCCTCACCCAATATCAAATAAATGGCAATAAACTACCGTGGATATCCCTGGCTTAGAAGCTTTCTTGACATGTCAGATACAACTAAGTATAACCAAGCCTACCTCAGTAGCTTGGAATTAATTAGAATTTTGGCTTCTGATTCTTAAGCTTGCTTGCTTGTTCAGGCCTGGACCCTACAGAGAAGGAATGGAAGTTTGACCAGTTGCACATATGGTTGTTGGCTAAACACTTACTATTTAATGTCAGTTCTTAGCTGGTCATGCCAAAAGAGAGATCTGCAGGGACAAACTTTTTGCTGACACTTAAGAGAAGGGAGAATTCCTTCATTCACATCTCAGTAGAGATGTCTGACATCGTGTTGAAAGGACAGTGGGGCCAGGTTGCAAATTCTGTCATAGAGTGAGGATGTACACATAGCTTGCAGTTATGCCTGTTTGGCATATTTTGTATTTACCTTCAATTTAAACAAAGATGCACAAAAATATGCTTTTAATCACTCTTTAAGAAATAAAACAATTGGCTTTTTGCCATTGGATATTTTTTCTTTTTTTGATCAATGACTGTCTATCTTCAGTCATTCTTATCTCTCTTTCTCCATCTGGTTTTGCTGACTGGAGTTGTTAGACACTTTATTAATTAGAAGCTTTCCCCCTCTCTAACTAAGGACTTTGGCTTAGCTCTTAGAGCCTTCATAATGTCACTAGTGGTCATGTTACTGAAACCATGCAACCATGCAGTGGATCCTACTGGCTTGAAAACTCACTTTTATTAAAGTGGTTTGCATTAGGAAAAATTATGCTGTAGAGAAATAACAGCCAATGGATAAAGATGACCTTGATTTTCAAAATAAATGGGGAATACTGAATTTATTAATTCCTTAATTCTCCTGAGCACTTACTCAATGCTCTTCATCCACGGGCTTCAAGGAAGCAGGTAAAAATCATTAGCCTTTGTAAAATCAGAAAAACTTAGGGAGCGACATGATTTGGCCAAGGTCATGAAATAAGCCACTAGTCAGAGCAAGTTAGTGAGTATAACCCTTTATGTTATCCACTAAAGCATGCTTCCTCCTGGGCTAACTTTAATGTAGATTGAAAACCTGAACCCAGTTTAAGTGCTTTGTCATTGCCATTAAGGCTGCCTAAGTTTTCCTTTCAAAGATTTTTTCAGAATCTGAATTCCCTGCATGAGCTATGCATTAATATCTGTAACTGTAATCTATAACTTAATTGTATTTATTCTGTGGCAAAGTTTTGTAATTGCAACTGCCACTTCTTATCTTCATCATATAAAGGTTGCATTACTCAGACATTGAACTGGAATACTGATTGATGGTTTTTGAATTAAAAGAATCTATAGAAAGCACTGTGAGTTTTTTTCTTTGATGCTTCTATGACAGGCACAATTTAGCTAAGAAAATGTGTTCATGCCTGACCATAAAAGCTGAAATGTCATTTTAATGCAGGGTCTCATTCATTAGAATAACATTTTAAAGAATCAATTTTGTCAAACAGAAATAGTTCTTTTACCTCATCTGGAGAACTCTGTATAGGGATACTTTCAAATATCTTAGACCTCAAGTTTTCACATACTTCATAAGTGGTATAATTTGATGATGGGAAGATTTTGCTTAAAGTTCTAGAATCCAGATGAACAGGAAAAGTCATATCAGTTGTTGCAATTAGTGCACAATTTCGAATTCACGGTAGCCATTTAGAAAAAGATTAAAACCATTCTTGTGATAACCTTAGGGACCTAAAGGCACTGTCCCAGAAGGACTATCAATTAGGTCCAGATATATTGATAAAAACCCACAGTAGTATTCTGCCTGTTTGTTCTCTTTCACTATTTTGCTACCAGTGAAGAGCAGTTACAGAACTGTTATCCTTGTCCTGGGAAAATTCCTAGATAGGTGAGTGTATATTTGCTGAATGCTTTCTTTTTGCCATAAATCAGTTTTACTGCTTCAGCTAGAAAAAATTACTAGCTCGGTAACCCAGAAGCAAAATCTAGATAACTGAATGGTATCATCCTGTGTTGTCGCATATCTCTTAGAACATAGACATAAGTCTCTATTTCCTGTTGGTTAAGGGATGCTCTGTGTTGTAAATCTCATAAATTTATTCCTCTCACAGTGCTGTACGGTTATTCTTTTCTGCCTTTATCTCCAGCTCCACAACAGTATTCCT